>NC_062225.1:12276534-12593075 GCF_902686445.1 Sciurus carolinensis
GAAAGTCAGGAACTAGAGTAGTCACTACTTTTGCTGTGTTTCAACTCTTCAAAGAAACAACCTAGGTCCTTTTTCTAAACAACCACAAATGGGCCACAGAATATTTGCCTAAGATAAGTATGTGCATGCTGATTTACATATCCCTTATGTTCTGGAAATCAGTTCTTCTGCAATTTCAGGCTAAACATTTAGCACTACAGTTTTTTAAATTTATTTTTTATTTTTTTAAGATGTCACCCCCTAGGTCTTCATACCCCAATTTCTTCTAAGTCATCAACAAAATTAACAGTGCTGTGGGCCACATCTTCACGGCAGCGTGGCCTTGTCCCTTCACCCAGTCATTCAGTCAGTCAGCATTCAGCATGGCACGGCCTTATGTGGAGACCTGGTCAGAGAAGTTTTAACTGGAAAAGGCAAGGAAGAGGCCAGGGCTTCAGAAAGAGTGAGCAGAGTGTCAGCAACCCTTCCCTTAATTTGAGGCTCATTTGGAAGAGTTAACTACCATCACCATCATGTTAGAGCAATCTACCCCCATATGACAATGACATGATTGTTAACTACCATAACCAACCATTCATCTTCCATCAGAACCGAAAGACAAGTCGGCATCACGACCCTGATGACTTTTTTACAAAGATAACATGACAACCTGGGACATGAGCTGCTACTTTGTTTTTACAAGTTCTCTAAATGACTATTTTTAAACAGAAAAAAAAAAAAAAAGTAACCTCTTTCCTATGGTTACTATATTTATCAGCCATGAGAAGAAGCCGGGTCCCCATGCCCACTTTTTATCAGGTACTAGTAATTCTCTCCACGTGTTCCTCCAGGAGTTGCCTCTGTTGCATGTGACCTGAGGCACCTTTAACGACCTTGGGCCACTCTTCAGGCAGGGATTTGATTTTTCTAGCTATTAACTGCAAAGAGTCCTATCTCCTAACCACATCACATTCCAAAACATTTCTATTTCCTTAACTTCAAACACCAAGTCACCGTTGTCTGATGCAGATATTAGCCAAATCCACGTGAAAGTTGCTTTGTTTGTCTTTCTGGAAAATTCTGTGAACTTCCAACCCAGTGCATAACAACGAAGGTGAAATTTAAGTCTGCTCTCTTGACACCCAACTTTCAACTGCACTTCCAAATCTTGTCTTCCATCTCTTAGGCAGGGGCAAAATGAAGCTTTCGGAAATATAATCTTCCAATATTAATGATGCCAAAAGTCCTTCAGTAAGAAAGGAATAGGAGGTGGGAAACGGAAAGGAAAAAAAAAAAAAAAAAAAAAAAAAGCTCAATTTCAAAAAAGCTCAGAGCTGGAGCTCAAGACTGGAGCACCTTGAGGCCAGGGAGTGTTTGAAGTTATTCACAGAAGCTGTATCTGCCCTTGACAGATCACTTCCTTCCAGTTAGCACTTTTAATTCTCTGTGGTTTATAAGCTCTTAAGCAAATTTAGAAAGGAGGGAAAGTTAACCCATCCAACCATACAGTATATCAGACTGACGACCAGAAACCCCCCTGGGGTGTGAGCAAGTCGCCATTTCAAAAGAAAGAATGCAAAAAGAAAGAGAAAGAGGATCGAGCGACCCTGGCTTCACATTTCATTTCGGAGAAGAGGACCTGACGCTGCTTTCTGTTTAGATCAGCGATATACCAGTTGGAACACGGGTGCCTGGCGCTCCAACACGGTAACATGATCTGCGCTTTAAATAGCTGCCAAATAGCCATGTGGTGGCTGGCAGGCTGCTATGTGTGGCGAGGAGAGCGATGCGCTCCAAAGTGAAGCCACAAAACAGGAGGGCTCCGGAGGCCGAGGCGCAGGGGGACGCTTCTCACGATCTGCCTGCGGTTCTCTTTATCTCTACTGAAATGCATTCCCCGTTTAAAAGGGGCATGAATTCAGTGTGGGCCTTTCTTTCTTTTTTAACGTGGCCGGCCACGTTTGGAGAGTTCACACCCAACTCATGGCTGAGCTGATTTCTCTTCTTGGGTGGTCCGTCTTCCGACGCATTACCACAGCCACCCTCTGTCCCAAGTTTCGCTGGCTCTCAGGACACCCGGGGACAATCTGGGTCCTGCAGATGCAGCGAGCTGTGAGATGTTCCCGAGATGAGGAAGGGGATGAGTAACCCGTAATGAGCAACGGGTTTGGGGAGGGAACCAGTAACCTCTGAACAGTAAGGTAGGCAGCAGGGGGTCAGCATTACAGAAGCATGGCCGTTCAAAACGAGAGCGGCAAGGGTGACCTTTGCTGGGCACTGACCTCTGTGACAGGCGCTCTTCCAATGACCTTGAATGAACAGTTCACTGTCCCACTTTGTAGAAGAGAAGACTGAGGCTCAGGGGTGATTGCTCAGCATTGCACTGCTAGTGGGGAAACTCAGATTCCAACCTCAGCCATCTCTCCTTTTCCAGAGCACTCTCCGAACCATAAGGGACCCCTTCCTACCCTGCATCACATAGGAACTTTGGTTTTAAAAAAAAGACCTTCCAGTGGATTCAAACTCCTTATTGCCTCACACCAGAGTCTAAGTCACTGAAGTCACTGAACATGTCACAGAGGTTTAGACGTAACATTCAGTTCCATTTAATACTTCAAGACCAAACACTAAATCAGGGAGTGACCTGCCAAGGTTATGAAAGAAGTTCACTGTATGAACCCATGGCATCATAAAGCATGGAGATTCAGACACCTGGAAAGTGCCTCCAATTCTTCCTAGCTGTGTGACCTTGGGAAAGTTACACACCCTCTCCATTTCAGTTCCATTCATTCTCCAGCATAAAAGATACCACCACATAATGTAAAAAAAAAAAAAAAAAAGAAAAGAAAAGAAAGAAAGAAAAAACAACTATCAGCACAAAGAAAGGGTCCAAAAATCAGATTTATCACTATTGTAAAATTTGTCTTGCCTTCCATTCAGTAGAAATGTAGATAGCACAAATGATTTCTTTATGTATGTATGTATTTTTTTTTTTTTTTTTTTGGAAGCAGGGATTGAACCCAGAGGTGCTTTACAACTGGACCATATCCCCAGCCCTTTTTCTTTTATTTTTTGAGACAGGGTCTCACTACATTGCTTAGGACCTTGATTAGTTGCCGAGGCTGGCTTAGAACTTGCCATCCTCCTGTCTCAGCTTCCGAAGCTGCTGGGGTTACAAGCATCCACAACCACACCTGGCCACTTTTTACTTTTCTAATAGAACTTCATTTGCCCACATGAAGTATAGCAAGGTGACTCAAACAACCAGGGCACTCTCCAGGGTCAAAGATCAAGTCCTGACAGGGTCAGCTTGTGTCTGGGCTGTGCTGGTTTGCCTGTGGTTGAAAGAGCATAGATCATTTTTGAAATATATTTAATGGCACAAAAACATGTCAGAACTATGGTGTTAAGTGAAAAACTAAGTTCACAGAACTTTACCTCACTGTCTTCCAGTGACCCATCAGAACACCCCGTCATGTCTAGTGGCAGGCTTGTGGGTGAAATTTGCTCCTTTCCTGCTCACCCTTTGTGCTTTCTGCATGCCTGATGAATACCTGTATGCATTACTTTCAGAAAAAACATTGGCTTGGAGAATTAACAGATGTCTTTAACATCTCTTTCTTCTCTGTCCTATTGCATCTTTGAATAGGTAGGCACAGAACTTGGGAACTGTTTGGTAGGTAGCAACATTTTTGGCTCTGGGGCTCCACTTCTATAATTCAAACAATAACAACCAAATTAACTTGGAATACCTTTCCCTCTATGAACAACAGATAAAAGTACTAGAAAATGTAAACTATTGAAGATGTCATCAATTTATCAGTCAAAAAAACCACAGTATCTATAAGCAAAAGATACAGACATTATCCATTTCCATCCATTTTTCTGCAAATGCCATAATATTATTCTTCTTTACAGCTGAATAATATTCCACTGTGTATGGATACCATAGTTTCTTTATCCATTCATCTGTTGAAGGGCATCTAGGTTGGTTCCACAATCTAGCTATTGTGAATTGAGCTGATCTCAAAAAAACCAAAGCCCAAATGTTTTCCCTAATAAGTGGGTGATGATGTATAATGGGGGTGGGGAGATGGGGATGAGAGAAGAATGGAGGAACTTTAGATTATGTAGAGGGAAATGAGAGGGAGGAAGGGGCAAGGGCATGAAAGATGGTAGACTGAGAAAGACATCATTACCCTACGTACATGTTTGATTACATGAATGGTATGAATCTACATCGTGCACAATCACAGAAACGAAATGATGTACCCCATTTGTGTACAATGAATCAAAGTGCAGTCTGTAAAAATAAATAATAATAATAAAAAAAGATATAGGCATTGATTGTGAGAGTAGACATTAGGACCAATGACAGAGAGCAGTAAAGGCAACTCTTTGTATTGTCTCTTAGCAATAAATGAATCAGGGCTGGGGAAGCAATTCAGTGGTAGAATGCTTGCTTAGCATGCAGGAGGCCCTGTTTTTGATCCCCAGCACCGCAAAAAAAATAATTTTCAAAATAATGAATTAAGAAAATTCTGAAAATTCAAATTGAGCCCTTTTGTGAAAAGAGCCCCTCTCTGATTCTTTTTCATACATGACACTTTGTCTTTTATCTTAAAATTTTCTCCAGTATCACAAATGGACAGCGTAAGTTTGTGGAACCCTAGTCCTGGGTTCTAGTGCAGTAGCACCACACACGCTCTGGTGGTCCTTAAATAGGAAGCTGAGAATTCTCATTAAACCAGGGGATGGCCTTCTGAGAGTCACTGGGATTCTTCCAGATAGGAATAAAATTAATGGCATCAGAAGTGAACAAGAAATTTCCTTCTCAAATACTCACCTAGGGAAGCAAGTCAGGGACCATTTAACTATATTAGCAATTGGTGGAATGTTCTAGATATACAATAACATTCTCACACACTCAGTCTGCTGTCACTTTCTATTACCACTCAAAATTATAACAGATCTGACAACTGTCTTGACTCTTTGGGGTCTTATTAATGTGTTTTGCTTCTAAGTAACGAAGACTATCTTACATTTGACTTCTACAAAGTGATTTGCCAGCACCTAATACTGGAACTAGTACTTTGTACATTTATAGTAGGATTTTTGTTTGGTTGGTTGTTTTGTTTGTTTTTGTTTTTGTTTTCATCAAATTGAATTCAATGAGTGCTTTCTACATTCCTGCTTTTTTTGTTGTTTTTTTTTGTTGTTTGTTTGTTTTTTGTCAAATTGAATTCAATGAGTGCTTTCTATCTTCTTGGTATTGTCAAAATTGTGATGTCCCTAGAGGGAAGGTTGGCACCTCTCCCCTCCACGTGTACATAGGTATGCTCCATTCCACACTCAAGCATGAATTCCCTGATAGGGATTAACTGGGTGGTAAGTGCAGGCAGGTAGGGTGTGGTTGGAGGAGGTGTGCCCCCCAGGAACATGTCTTTGGGTGTATATTTTGTCCCTGGTGAGTAAGAACTCTCTTTCTACTTCCTGATTGTCATGTCCTCAGCTTCTTTCTTCCACCACAATCTTCCACCATGATGTCTGCATCACCTTGAGCCCAGAGCAAGTGAGCTGACTGTCTAAGGACTGAGACATCTAAAACCATGAGCCCCAAATAAACTTTCCCTACTCTCAAATTGTTCTCCTCAAATCTGTTGGTCACAGTAACAAAAAAGTTGACTAAAGCAACACTCAAACTCACTTTATCTTCCCAGGTGTGCAGACTGCTTGCTTTCGCACATTCTCTCCTACCCAGAGGCGTGACTCTCTGCACTCCTTCAAAGAACATCTTCTTTCATAAGTTTCACACAGCTTTCTCCACTTCCTACCTACCAATAATCCCTCAAACCAGCTCAGTCTGGTCTATTTCTGGGCTTTCTGAAGGTTCAGTCTCCGACTCATACTCTAACGCTGGGTTCTCCAGTGCGGAGACTCACTCTCCCTAGCCATCCTCCCTAATGTCCTGTCTTCCTCCTGGCTTTAAACTTCATGGTTCTCCATTATCTCTCCAGCTCAGATTGCTCTTTTGAGCTCTGAACTGCCAAACACCAGGGCTTCAACATGGGCATTTCACATGCATCTCAAACATGACACCTTCAGTATGAAGCCTGGGTTCCTTTCCTCGCAAACTGACTTCCCTCCTGTCTTGCTCCAGCCTTCCCTAGCTACTCATATGCTTAAACTGGAAATCTCAGTCATGCTCGATTCCTCTCTTTCCTTACCCCATCTCCAGTCCACCAGCAAGGCCTTTCCATTTTATCCCTCAAAATATATTGCAGTGGCCCAATGATTCAAAGGAACAGCACCTCCTAACTCTTCCAACGTAATCACAAACCTGTCCTTCCAACACCGACCACAAGAGCTGCCTTGCAGTTCCTAGACATATTAAGCTCTTTTCCACATTCAAAACTTTTTTCCACTTGTCCCTCTACCTGAACTCTTCTTGCTGCCATTTTTCACATACATAGCCCTTTGGTTCTTCTATGCATCAGAATATTCAGAATTCTTTCTTTTTAGAAAAAACTTCTCTGGTTATACAGCAAGCATAGTTTCTTAGTTCATTGTCTTGTGTATTTCATATCAATTTTTTTGTTCATTTGTTGTTGTCTATATTCCTTGATTGAGCTCTCTCTGATGAATGAAACAACCATGTCTGTTTTGTTTAGGAATATATATTCAATATTTGGCACCATTTGTGACACTTAGCATGGTAGATAATTCCTATTTATTGAATAAACTAGCAAATATTTTGGATGAAGACGCTGACTCAAAGTGAAGTGGAATAACCTGTCAATATATGATTATAATCCAGGATTGGAATTCAGGTTTTTAGACATGGGCTCAATTACCCTTCCCTACATACCATACATACCTGTCTCCACTCAGGTAACCCAAGCAAGGAGTTCACAGAGAATCCAACTGGCTTAATCTTCTGCAGGAGAATTGAAAGAAAAAAAATCAATCTCAGCATGCTTCTTTAGAGGAAATTTTGTCCAGAAAAGCTTATAACTATTAAATAAATATTGATAAAACTATCAATTGCTAGGTGGTTCCAAGAAGATGTTCAGAAACACAATCAGTGCCTTTGGTCATTTAAAGGGAAATTCAATCAGTCCACAGCACCTGAATCACTGCAAATTCCTGACCCCAGGACAGGAGGGTCATGACAGCACTCACCAAGTCCCATCCCCCTCACTTTCCCTACGGGGATAGGGATGGAGAGGTTCCAAGATGAAACATGGACTACTTTTCAGCTAACCTCAGGAGCACAGGAGTGTCTGAGACAGACACGTGCACATGTATGTTTAACAGGCATTTCTTATATTCAGGCATACATATGTTATGTTACATGAAGTATTTTTATAAATATACATACTACATGTGTATATATGTGTGTGTATATGTGTGTTTGTATTCAGACACATATATGTACATACACACACATCACTCGTGTGATATATGGAGAGGGTTATCCAGACCCATCCCTACACAGGCCTACATGTCACAGAAGGGTACATACACATAAACACGCATAGGTATGTGAGTGTATTCACACTTACAGGTCAATCCAGCTTTCTATTTCACACTCTCCAAGGCATTTACCTGCACCCATAACACTCTTGAGAGGAAGTTCACTTGTATTTTTGGAAGGTAAATATATTCCTAATATTTAATTATTCAATATTCCTAATATTTATTTGTATACACTATGCTAAAATACGAGGCAATAAGCATTACTCTTGGCACATCACTCGTTTTATATTATGCTGTCTAAACACCTACTTGTTTAGAGTTTTTAATGTCAATAGTATCTGTAAGCATCCGTGAACTTTTTAACAGTGGCAGTCTCTCTTTAAGAATTAAGGGAAAAAGAAATGCTCAGAAAAGAAATATAGGAATTGTCACATAAAGGGAAAACCAGCCTAAATTTTCTATGAATTATGTTACAACAACTCTGGACTCCCAGAAGCACGAGAATATTAAGATGGTTGCTGTGTGTGCACTTACTTGATCCCAAAGAGGACTCCCTGCCCTGAATTATCCCCATAATACTCAACATTGGTACCGGATACCAATTACTCCCACCATGCTTATCTTATAAAGCCAATTTAGACTCTCCCATCCACTGGGTACACCAGGAGAACCATCCTCTTTCTGATTTAACCAGAAGAAGAATCTAAAATCACTCAAATCCAATTATCTATGAAGATACTTTATAAATTATATGTAGTTGTAAATAAATTGTAATGCACATAATTTACAGAGAAGGGGGTCAAATCACCTACATAATTTAGACTGAATTAAATAGAAATATTAGGTTTATCATGTGGTTCTTTATATTCAGAGGTGGATCCATTTACAAAACTCCCTCTTGCTATTACCTCTTTAAAACTCTGCAGGATTAGGCCAGGTGTGGTAGCACACACCTGTAATTCTAGTGACTTGGGAGGCTGATGCAGGAGAATACCAAGTTTGAGGCCAGCTCAGCAACCTAGTGAGGTCCTAAGCAACTTAGACCCTGTCTCAAAATCCAAAATGGAAGAGCTTGGGGGTAGCTTAGTAGTTATGCTCCTCTGGATTCAATTCCCAATACAATCAATCATCCATTGATCAACAAAATAAACAATGCAGGAATAGAATTCAGGTCTTTAGACATAAGCTTCCTGTTCCACAAATCTGGCTTAACAGCACACAGGCCGGGGAGCATAGCATTTAAATCTAGAATGGACCTCTGGTGTGTTTCCATCTTCACATCAGACTCTCCTCTCACCCAAGGCTCCCCACAGACTGTCCTGAAGTCCAGCCCTCCTAGAACTACCCTTAGCCAGTTCAGAAACTCTGCCCTCTAACTAGACACTTCTTCCTCTTCTTCCTGCTAACCAGACTCACTGTTGCTCTGCTTAGTCGATGCATGTTATCATCTGAAACATGTTAACTGCTTCCCCACCTTCCTTAATTGTTAACATGGCTAAGGTTCTGTCTTCCTAAATTCTTGTGGGGCCTTTTTTCCACCGACATGTGCTCATCACCAAGGAACAACTCCATATATTTAATTCCTTTAGACAATCAATAAAAATTTGGTTTTCTGTGGGGTGTGGTGGTGCTGGCCTGTAATCTCAATGACTTGGGAGGCTGAGGCAGGAGGATCCCAAGTTCAAAGCCAGCCTCAGCGATTTAGTAAGACCCAAAGAAACATTGTAAGACTGTCTCAAACTATAAAATGAATTTTTAAAAGACTTTTTAAAAATTAAGAAAGGGCTGTCAGGTTAAGGTCCTCTGGGTTCAATCCCTGATACAAAAGAAAACCTTTTTTTTTTTTTTTTTTTTCAGTTTTCTGTGTCATCTCTTTTGCATGAGCTCCCCATTCCAGGTGAAGTCCTACCAAAATCAAATCAGGTTTTGATTTTTGCCTATGAACAAATTTGTTCCTATAGCCGTGACACTATTGGTCTTCCCCACAATTCCAACAAGGTACAGCTCACGTCCAGCTAATTTTACTAGTATCATATGTTTGTAAACACCTCAGACAGACTAAATCTCTTTATAAGTCCAGTTGGGTAACTTCCGTAAGAATACAAATCAAGTTCCACATTGTGCTGAATAAACATCATCAGTTGCGTGAAATAGTTAAAGGGCTCTCCAAGGAAACAACTTTCTTACTGTCCCCCAAGAGAAACTGATTTTTAAAATTTTGCTTAGCTGAAATATATTGATTTAGACCATTCAATTAATCTTTTTCTGCCAAGACTTACAATGCCCACATTCTCTCTCTCTCTCACTCTCTCTCTGTCTCTCTCACACACACACACACACACACACCTGTACATATTGATGATTACTCTAAACAATACTTCCTTCTCCACCATAGTCCTTTCTTTATAAGTAGGTTTTACCTTGAAATTCGATAATGACACTCCACAGATTAGTGGTAAAGATGACCACCGAGAGCACACCTGGTAGCATTTTTTTTAAGTCTTCCTGTCAACACATACCGTGGGCCCTACCGCTGGGCTTCCCTGTACCCTTCTCCATTCAGTTTCCATGCCTGTGTTTCCTGCTGTCTGACTGCCCCCAGCCAGCTGAGCAGATCCCAGAGGGAGAGCTCACAGTCTTCCCTAGTATCCCAGGCCTCATTCTCTATCATTCTCTGCCCTCGTTAGTCACCCTTTCTAGAAGTGTCACTGAAAATATGTCATATTGCTTAAATTGAAAGTTTATAATGCAAAATCAACCCTTTGGGATTTTTTTTTTTTTTTTTTTTTTTTTTTTGGTACAGGGGATTGAATCCTGGGCGCTTAACCACTGAGCCACATGCCCAGCCCCTACTTTTATTTAGAGACAGGGTCTCGCTGAGTTGCTTAGGGTCTTGCTAATTTGCTGAGGCTAGCTTCAAAACTCACAGTCCTCCTGCCTCAGCCTCCAGAGCCACTGGGATTGTGGGCATGTGCTTTGCTTGAAGGCTTCTGAAAATTAATGAATCCACCCAATATGCAATTGAATATAGTGAGGACACTTGGAAATACAAGTGTTCCAAATCAGATATAAGGCTGTTAAAACAATTTACTGTGTGTATTCATACTATTTTTATGTATAGTTTGCACCTTGACATAGCAACACAACTTACCTTCATTTCTTCACCTCAGTAAATAGATGAAGATATGCACTTGAAATTAATGTGAGTGACACAACACCACCCTAAAAGACTTGCAAAGTGCGGACCTGTGTAAAAGTGACATACCCATCATCTATTCAGGCAACTGTCTTACAATAAACGCATGGTAGCCACATAAAGATATTAGAAAGTGAGGGTAATCGTCTGAAATTTACAAACATTCAAATCTTTACTGAAAGTAGATTGTACATGAACTCTAAATTGCATACAGGACTCCAGAAAAACGTTTCACTCCACAGTTCTATGAAAAGGAACTGTATTTTCAAATGACACGAACTAATTGAACACATCTCAGCATCTTCGGGAAAACCTAATGGCATGCCATTATATCACCGGCAATACACATAACAGAACCCATAGTTAATTTTCTGATAATCAAGTCAAAAAAGCCAAGAAGTAAATGCGGCAATATAAAAACAAAATAGAAGAAGACAAAGGAAAGTACCACCCAAAACACATTTATGATATCATTGAGAAACTTAGTGTTTTAAATGGGGAAAAAAAAATGACTTGAGAAACCAGTTAAACTCCCAGAGTTTTAAAAAGTTATTATTATTACAGGCAAGTCCTGTTACTAAAATGCCCTCCCGAGTCTGTAGATAGCTCAGACCTCTGCTATTCCTCCAAAGTTCCCTCTCATGGAAACAGGCGTAATGATGGAGTGTGTATGATGAACAGAAAGGGCTGGCGAAGACTCTCCATTGAAGCAACAGCTGGATGCGAAGAGAAAGTCTGTCCTTCCCAAAGCATCGTCCAGGTGGCGTTCCTCTGCCTGAGTCCCACTTTTGCCCCAGCTGCAGAATGAAGCTCGGAGCTTCCAACAAAGCTCTTGAACTATGCTGCTCCTCCGTTCCTTTGCCAACACCAAATTTCTCCTTCGAGGAAGCTTCCAGAATGAAAACACAACCTGTGCCCCTCAGATGGGTTCGATTTCAATCAACATCTGAGCCAAACAAGCATCTTTGATATGCAAATGTCTGTGCTAGTGAATAACAAGAAATTATTCCTTTTCTTCCAGGAGGTTAAAGAAAATTGCAGATCTGTAAATGTTAACACACCTCTTGCGAAGATGAAGAAATTGAGGGGCAAGAATTAAGGACATCAAATGAGCAGAAGAACTGGAACCCATAAAATTGGGGGGAAAGTTAATACTTCATGTTCTTTCATAACATGAGACTATTATAACCCTCATATGGAAGTATTTTGAAACTTTATAGCTAGAGAATATTAAAGGCATGTTTCATCAATAAATTTTCATAGGCAGAACATCTTAGCAATATAATTTTTAAGTTGGAATTTTAAAATATCAAATAGAATTATGTACTAAGCTGAGGTGCTTGATTTTTACCTATTTTAAACCATATTACATTACACAATTAACCCCCTTTAAACTCATAAAATTCTCGACTGCATGATATAGAAGGTGGCATGAAGATTTACTGCTTTTAAATGTAGTTTAAGGTTTGTGTAAGAGAATAAAATTAGGTGATCAAACTATTGTTGGTAATAAAGTAGAATAAACATTCTCAGTTTTATTTGCTACTGCCCATTTTAACTTAGGAGTCCCTGGCTCCTGTTAGCAAGAACAACTGTGGTCTATTTTTAAGTAGTGAATAATTTGCTTACAGGAGTCTGTCAATGTGTACATGGATACGTACGTGGGTGGAGAAGACACAAAATATACTTTCTGACAACACTTGTTTTCCATCCTTCATTATTCTCCTAAGATTTTTTTTAATCAGTGGCAGAAGAGAATGTCAACGAGGAGATTTAAAACCAACCTTGATTTGACCACATAAGGGCCTCATATGCTATTACCAGACCCTTGCAATCTCCATGAACTCCAAAATACAAAATGAGAGGGAGGCCTCTTTCCCTGCTCCCTAGAGATTAAGTCCTTGCTAGCACTTCAAAACAAGGGAAACATGTTGGTATTCAGAGAAATTCCAGAACCTTCTTACAGAGGAAAGAACAAGTAAAATGATTCCTTCAAGATAACAAAAGGTACATCAACTAATGTTATGCTGATTCCATTGAGACAGAATGAAAAAAAAAAAATAAGCTCTGTTTTAAAAATCTCTTGAAAAATGCTGGTGACCACCGTTGGATTAGTGATGTATCTGAATATGCCGTCCAATAAGTAGAAAGAGCAACCCAGCCAGCAGAGAAAAAAAAATCCCAGCTGGAGCCAGGAAAAAGGACCAACCGTACAGGACGGAAGGGGTGAACTCCAGGCAGTCTTTCATTTTCGTGTTTGTGTAGCTCTCCATGTCGGCCACCGCCTGCACCCAGATGACATACAGCATCACCACCAGGGAAAACAGGACACCTGAGAAGGACAAAACAGGCACTTTTACTTCCTGAACTTGTTGCTGCAGAAATACTGCACGACACCCATGGATCGCTTGAGGCTATGCCTCTGCAGGTGTCCCGAGCTGCATCACATACCCGGCCATGAAAACCTTCAAAGTCCTGTGGGAAGGCCTGATGCAGCAGAAGAACAATACCAAGGGCTGATGTGCCTTTATCCGTACTTACCACGTGCCAGGCTGTGTGCTGCCTGTTTGCAAACATCGATGTCCAACATCTAAATCCTGGGGTTTGCATTCTAACCCTTGTTCGTTCTTTTACTGTACGCCTGGTTTGGGATAAGCACCCTAACGGGTCATCTCTCTCAATTCACGCAATAAAACAGCCCAAGAGGTACCATGACTCCCAGCCCCGCTTCCAGTTTTAAGAAGACACAGACCCAGCTGGTGGCTTCCAGGGCTGTCAGCCCAGGTCTTTCTGATTGTCCTTATATCATCATAATCCAGCTGTGGAGAGACGCAGTGAAATGGGACCATGCAAGTAGAAGCCAAGATGAGTGCCAGACAAGGAAAGAGGGGAAAGGCTGAACACACAGAGAAGAACATCTGTGATTCTTTAAAATATAAAATGCACATACTGGCTGGGGGCAGTGGGCACACGTGTAATCCCTGCAGCTTCGAGGGCTGAGGCAGGGGGATCACAAGTTCAAAGTCAGCCTCAGCAACTTCGTGAGGTCCTAAGCAACCTTGGGAGACCCTGTCTTAAAGTAAAAAATAACAAGGGCTGTGGATGTAGCTCAGTGGTTAAGCACCCCTGGGTTCAATTCCCAGTACACACACACACACAAGTATACTGAAGATTGACTGCAGCATATGCAAACAGTGTCTTGAAAGAACAAGGGGCGGGGGTTGATTATAAATGTTCTGAGGAGGGGCTGGGAGATAGCTCAGTTGATAAAGTGCTTGCCTTGCAAGCACAGGGCCCTGGGTTCGATCCCCAGCACCACAAAAAATAAATAAATAAATAAATAAATATCCTGAGGAATGTAAAACCCCAGGTTCAAGACATGAAAGGAAGGAAGGGTAATAGAAGCCATCATAACAATTTATCAACAACTTCCATGTAACTATAACCCACCAGGCAAAACCACAGATGAAATCTGAGAGTAGAGAAAGTATTACAGGCTGGGCCACTGACCTTGACAAGTGATGTGACAGTTTTGAAAATTTGGAAATTGGAATATTATGTTATAATTTTCCAAGTAACTGCTACCATAATTACCAGAAGAGAATAACGCCTCTGCATCAAGCTGCAGACTACAGAGAGTCACTTATGCTGATTTTCTATCAAGTAGAGCGCCACTCACAAGACACACAGCCCAAGGATTCAGATGTGCCCCAAAGCAAACTATATTTGAAGGCACTTGTTATTTGTCCAAAAGTCCAATTAGAATATGCCAAGGAACATTACACTCATTGAGTTAATCAACCAAACCTTCAGGTATTGTGTTAATCATGTTTCTATCACTGTGACAAAATACCTGAGACAATCAATTTATAAGAATAAAGACTTGTTCTGGTTCATGGTTTCAGAGATTCAAGTCCATGATTGCTTGGCTCTGTTGCTTTTGGGTCTTGGTGAAGCAGAATATTATGGCAAAAGTATATAGCAAGGAAAAAAGTCTCAGCTCATGGTGGTCAGGAGATAAAAACAGGGAAATGGCCAGGGTCCCAGTACACCATCAGGGACACAACCCCATTCTGAGGAACACTCCCTAGACCCCACCTCCTAACGGTTCCACCACTTCTCAATAGCACCATGGGCTGCCAATCACACTTTCATTACATGAGTCTTTGGGGGCATTCCAGATCCAAACTCTATAGAATCTCCAAGTTCTAATTGCTAATTTATCTCAAAAGTAGATGCAACTCTGCTACTAGAAGCAGAGATGGAGGCATATTGATAGAAGAGAGCAGCTTTTTTTGAGCCCTGCCATCCATCACACTTTGCATATTAATTGTGCTCCCACTGTATTGAGGATGCCCCACTCCTCTTGGGCAATCAATTTATGGAGAATCTTAAGGCATAGGCACAAAAGAAAGGCTCATAAATATGTTTTAGTATGCTGGTACCAGAACTTAAACTTTCTCATAATTAGGGTGCCAGGTACAGAGCAAGAAGGAATCAGCATAGATGCTTCACTAATAAGAAACAACTTCCACACGGTGGTCTCCAATGTGACTGCAAATACTGGTGCACAGATCAGAGAAAGAGAGGGCCACTGAATAAGAAGTATCTCACAAAGAAATACAGTAAAGTCATAGATGTCGGCAAGCAAACTCCTTAGAAAGCTGTACTGCAGATTTTGACAATAATATGGCCATGCTGTGTGTGGTCTAGTGACTCTGTGCCTTCCAGTACATTTTCCAGCACATACACAGGCAGCGTTCTCTGCAAATGTAAAGGCCTGGCATCTTTTGCCTTATGCAAACATCTTGCACACCTTTGTGTTGTGGTTTTTATCTTTCTTGCACGATGTGAATCTCATGCTTTCAAATATCTTAAGAAAAAAAAAGGAAATTGCCTTTGTGAAAAGCCAGTAGCCCTATCTACTTCAAAAAGTTGCAAAACCCAACTCAATTAAGATTATTAAAAATGTATTGTGGGTAATCACACAGATGAGTCTTAATAAGGAAGAATTAACTTATATTTAAACATTGCCATTATTTGAAAAGGAATCAAATTAGAAAAGCATTGAAGAATAGTCATTTCTATTACTATAGCCTTTAACTTGTTTTCTAATTGAAGATGCAGTCCATTTAATTTGTATCAAATCAGTTTAGGATTATATCTCACCCATGGGGTAAAGTAGTCAGTGCCTCCCTACCCATTAAATGACAAGTGGTATGTGTGTGAGAGTGTGTGTGTGTGTGTGTGTGTGTGCGTGCGTGCGTGTGTGTGTGTGTGTGTGTGTGTGAAGAGAGAGAGAAAGACAGACAGTGAGAAGGAAAATGAGCTAACCAACATTGGGAAGCATTTACACCAAAGGGCAAATATTTAGCTGCTAGGCAGCAAGAATTTATCACAGAGGCCTGTATGAGGTCTATAGCCAAGACAAGAGGCAAGAAGCTGCTATTTACAGTTGCACTGATAAATAAATACATGCATTAAAGCTAATTTGAGTCACATGTCTTATCACCCAAAAATTCAGTTACAAATTAGAAAAGGATGGAAAGCTAGAATAAGTGCTATAGAATTGAATATATCAATGTGAATTCATGATTTTCATTTGATGAATGGTAGAGAGTGATGGATGGATGGATAGATAGATAGATAGATAGATAGATTGATTGATTAAATAGGAGAGAAATAAATGTAGAAGCAAAAGTTTTCATGTGTTTCTTTTAAAACATGCATGTCTACATATGTCCTGGCTCAGTTCCCTGAGAAGATCTGAAAGCATCAAAACCAGCAGCATGGGTATTCCAAGTGTCCAGATCTTGACTTCTCAAAGAAATAACTGAAGCCAGGTTGTGTCAGGCTGTGCAAGATGACCCTAGACCATCTTATTATTCTAGAAAGCAAAGACGTGTTGGAAGAATGATAGGGTATGGATGTGAGGTATTTCCCCAAAGCTCCTGTTAATGCAGGAATGCACAGAAGTACAATGATCGAATTGTGAGACCTGTAGCCTACTCATTCCATCCTGACTTGAAAGGACTACTGTGTAGGAGGTAACCAAAGGCAAGTGGGGCATGACTGGAGAAGGCAGGTCACTGGGGTTGTGCCCTGGAAGGGTTCATCTTCCCTGTGATCCCTTTCCTTCCTCTCTCTGCTTCCTGGTCATCATGAACAAGCAACTTCCCTTCACCACCCCTTCCGCCATGATGTTTTGCCTCACCTCAGGCCCAGAGTCATGAAGTCAGTCAACCATGGAGTAAACCTCTGAAACCGTGAGCACAAAACAAACTTTTCCTCCTTTCACATGACATGTTTTTGTCATGTATTTTGGTCACAGCATCAAAATGCTAACTAACACAGTGGTGTTTCTGGTAGCCAATTTGATAGGGACTCCTATAGCCCAAACTGAGACAATAGCCATCAAACGAATATCAATAGTGCCATATTATATCTCAATGAATAAAATAGGAAGCCACAGAAATATAAATAGATTAGTGAATAAACAAATGGGGAGAAGGAAAAGTTATCCCTTATAGTAGTAAACCAAATAATCAATGTAGAAGAAATGGAAGAATTAGAAATCACCACTTGGCATTCATTTAATAACTCAAGACAAGAAACTAAAAGGGACACTAAAATCAGGGAATGAATTTGAATGAAACAAAAAGATATTTACATAGGTTCAGAATTTCTCTCCACAAAATACTTGCTAGTTGTAAAGGTGGACAAATGAACTTTATCCTAAAGAAACTCAGCAAATACAACCATATTCAAGTGATCAAAGTCAACATCACCTGTGCTGTGACAAATCAATGTCACATGTCACTCAATGAACTGCATTGGGGAGGACACAGCAACACCGCTATGATAGTGTAGCCCCAAATGCAAAGCCTAACTAAGTCCAATCACAAAGAAACAGCAAACACTCAAATTCGAGATCATCCTACAGAATCAAAGACCTTTATTTTTCATGTGTCAAGGTTGTGAAGGTCATTGAAGGACTTCTCTGTCAATGATTTGGTCTACCTGCTGGGTGGAGTGTCCCCACTGGGACAATACTATTAATATAGAAGACGATAATACTATTAATATAGAAGATGATAATTCCCTGATATCTTAAGACTCTCATTTATATAAATAGAAACAATAACTGGCTTAGGGAACAAATAAGTTACATTTCAAACTCATTTGCCCCTGTGATTTTTAGCAGGAATAGAAATTACTGTTAACATTTAGGTAGCAATTTGTTTTTAAATAATACTATTCTTAAACTTTATCATATATGTTTAAAACACAAATTTATTTACAATTAAATTTTATGATGCCAATTTGTTTAAAGTTCAATTTTAAAATTCAAGAAATAGCTCACTGAAGGCAGAATCAAAATGTGACACCAAAGCCCATGAAGATTTATGATCATAATAAAACCAGGGGCAAATAATTGCACAAAGAGAACACTGAGTCTCTCATTGGCACCATGCAGAAAAATCATTCAAACATGATCTTGCATGGATCATCTTATGAAGTTAAAAATTTTCCTGAGTTTTTTTTTTTTTTTGAGTCAATGGACATATGAAATTTCATGGCAAATGGACATAGGAATGTAACTGAAATATGAAAACAATATATAAAAGATACATAAATAGTGTATGATAGTCACTGAATGGAGGCAAAAACATGAGAATTTCCCCAAGGCCAAGTCAAACACTGAGAAAGAAAAGTGAGCATACTTAATATTTCACAAAAGCAAGAACAGAAAAAACAATGCATACTGCAAAAAATCTTTTTTACTGTAGCGTAAAAACCAGATTTAAAAATATATCCCTAGGGGGGGGAAATTAGCTACAGATACAAAAATTATTTTCTTAAAATATATAGGCAAATGGTCAAATGTCTTTATTCTTGCCTGATACATACGTGTTTTATTTTATTTTTTTTTAAAGAGAGCGTGTGTTGAATTTACTTAAAAATGATAAAGGTGGTCTTGAGCCATTGAGATATAACTAAACTTTCTCTAAGTGCGATTTAGATTGAATCAAAGGCAGTGATCAGCTACTTCTACAGACTCTTCTTTGGCTTCCCGACAAATACAGTGGCAACTCCTTTCAACTTTCAACCGGCATAAGAAAGGCCATCCATCAGATTTTGTAATCAAAAAAATGGGTTATGAAGGAAGTTAAGGTGAAAAGAAATTCAGAATCAGAAAACGGTCATTCCTCTACTTGGACACAGGACACAATCCAGCAAGGGCATCTACACAGAAGTATGAAGTCAACATTGTAAAATCCGGGGGATGCTAGCATCAGCTTACTCACTGAGGCTATTTTCAGAAGATGAGAATGAGGTCTGCTGTGGTTAATTGTCCACCAGGGTCACACTTTTCCCCTGTGGCACATCTCGGCCTGGATCCCCGCCTAGGTGTGGACATTAGGATGAGACATTCATGACCATCCAACCATAGGGAACATAGCCCAAGGAGGCAGTGGGGAGACCCGGTGAACATTTTAGGTGAAGCTGTTGGTGAGACAGCAGGGAGTTTGCACTCAGTACAGAAACAAAGACAAAATCCGGGGGCATGGGAACGTCAAGGATAACAGCTTCAGTAAAATGGTGAACCTTTAGTTAAGGTGATCCAAAAAAGAACCAAGAGAAAACGTATAAGGGATGTGTTTGCTTTCATTTTCTGAGAGGAAGCATAGCAATTCCTTGAGAATGGTAATCATAGCTGGGCTTGGTGGTACACACATGTAATCCCAGCCACTCAGGTGCCTGAGGCAGAAGGATTGCAAGTTCAAAGCCAGCCTCAACTACTTAGCAAGGCCCTAAGCAACTTAAGGAGATCCCATCTCTAAACAAAAAATCAAAAAGAGGGGCTGGGGATGGGGTTCAGGGACGCAGTGCCCCTGGGTTCAATCCCCAGTATCAAATAAATAAATAAATAAAAATGAGGAACAAGGACCATGAATGCTTTTCCCACATCTGCATGCTGCATTTGATAACTTTTGACAAATGGAAACCCCAGTGTAGTCCCAACCCACTAAAAATGTTCTCCTGCCTCAGAGAGGTCCTGTGGGCCCTTCCTTTCCCCACCCACCAAAGCCTCTATCACTGTGACTTAGTTTTGCACTTAGAACATCCTGTAAATGAAGTCATAATGGCATGCTGCCAGTTGCTTTTGGCTGTTTTGCTCAACATGATGACTGAAAATTCATCTGTGCTTTCGATGTGCTATTCCATTCCGTGAATACACCCCACATTGTCTATCTAGTCATCTTCTGATGAACAATTGAGTTGCTTCTTGATTTTGGCTACTATGAATTAAACAATGAGGAATATGTGGTTTTGCTATGTTCTAAGATATATGTAGATTTTTGAAATGATGGACAGCATTTGCTTAGACAAATAGTCTTTTTTTTTTTTTTTTAGTTGCAGTAAGAGTTTGATAGAGCACTGTGATACACCAAACTGATCAAACAGCGCCAGGTCTCACTGATATTTGGTAGAGTCCCAAAGTGTACAGGTGGAAGGTCTTTCCCTTCTCTTCAACCTGAGCTCATGACAGCTCTGCTAAATCTGACTGAGAACAGAGTTCTTTCAAAAAGTTGCCTTTTTCTCTTCCCTCAAACAACAGTTTTCTAAACAACATTTTTGACAGTCACTCAAAAGCACGCAAAAGTGATTAAGATTTCAAGTGCCTGGATCATTTTCTGACTGGTCATTTTTAGTTCTTTTCTTCATTTTGAAACTTTCGTTATTATTTGAAACATTTAAAAATGACATGTGAATGAATATCCTGCATCTTAAGTGTAAAATACACACTCTAAACAGCTCTCCAACCTGGGAACCTGGTACCACCATGTTATCACCTTTTTTTATTTTTCTTTTTTTCTGGGTCTCCTCTGGAAAGAGAGGTGACTCTCAAATTCTTAGGGACCCTCAAAAAATGTATCTGAGGAGAAAGTGCTAGAGAGCTGGCTGTGTGAGGACGGGCAGGGGACCTCACCTCTCCAGAGGGTCTCACAGTGCCCCCTTGCTATGGATGCCCCTGGGGTCCATTGGAACAGTTCGATTTGAGTCCTGCATTCACAAAAGACTCCCAATTAGATTTTGGATGATATCGCAAATTATATTCTAGAGTACTCCCCTATTACCCGTGGTTTTGCTTTCTATGATTTCAGATCCCCAAGGTCAAGTGTGGGCCAAACATATTGAACGGAAAATTCCAGAAATAAGTAATTCATAAATTTTAAATACATCTTCTTACAATATATTGTTGCAATTGTTCAATTTTATTAGTAGACAGTGCTCTCAATTTCTTACTGTGCTTCGCCCATTAAGTCTCATGTTTTTAATTTTATAAATCCTTCAATAAAATTGACACAGGAGCATCAAAATGAAATTTTGATGGAAATTATAATCTAGAGCATACATATTCTTATGTTAATAATAGTAATTATTACAGTTATTACCTTAGAGCATAATTCTATTATTTTTATTTATAATTACATTATATATTAGATACTATAAGTTTTTTAGATGTTCCACATCAACAATAGGACAAAATGGGTTAATTTACAAATTTAACTTTATCATCAGGGCACATACATAGGAAAAAAACATATAGGTTTCAGGAATCCATGGAAAATCATGAACCATGTCCCCCAAGCATAGGAGGGGACTATCGAATACAGCTTCATTTGACCTATGTATTTTTAAAGTACAGATCATTAATGAATTAAATACAAGCACTTTTAAAATGTCAAGTATTTGCAAGCCCATTTTCCCTTGTTATGTGCTAGAAACCTTAAGAGTTATGGTGCTTGAGGGCACCCACAGGAGGCCCCGTGTGTCATGCTAGCAGAGGAAACACGGGGATCCAGCAACCTGACCTGCCCTCAGAGCTCATCCCAAGGTCCAACACATACACTTCTCTTTCTCTGAGTTAGATGAGGAGATAAAGGGAAATGCTAAGCCTACATTTGCCGAAGAGGAATACTTGTCATTATATTGTAATATACTTTCAAAGTAATCTCATAATGACTGAATTTGTTAAAGAATGAGAGTTTTTCTGGGGAAATAAGCTAGATGTTCTTAAGAATAGTTTGGATTTTGTTTTGTAATAATTAGTTCTTTCTTCTTTACATTAATAGGCTGTTGTTTACTCTTATACCAAGTTTGTGCTCATTTTGATGTGTCACATTTCAGAAAAATGTAGAACAGCTCATGCATAATAGCTAACTTCTTGACTTATCTCCCTCCATTATTCATTTGCTCAGAATTTGCTTCCTGCTGGTTTTTCTCCAATTGTCTGAGACAATTTTAATCCCTTTCATAGTTATATCATGGTTACACCTATCTGATTTCCCAATATTCCCTGCTGCACATTCCAAATTCATTAATTAAATTTTCCACACCACCTTCCAAATTCATTAATTGCCTCTTCCCTTTCATTTTTCCAGACTCATATTTTGGAACCTACATAAGCATATTGGATTTCCCAAACATTTCTGACTTTCTTAGGTTGGCATGATAATTGTCAGCATTATACATCTGAACACTCAATACTCTGTATTCTACTGACAATTATGATCATGAGGTTTTATGCATCCCTACAATTAGGATTTAATATGGAAAGTAGTGTTTTATTTAATGCCAAGGAAAGATTCATTCACAATCATTGATTTTCAGGATATTGTTGATGGGCACAAGCCTAGATCTGACCACACCAGTTTAAATCTCATCTTATAGTTTTAGTGGCAAGAAAAGTTTACATTTTACTCAGCACATTTGAGAAGGTTTCTTACTTCTCCCTCTCAGTTTCTTCACTGGGAAAATAGAGATAATGCAGAAAGCAGTTTTGAGAAATGGAATGAGATGTAACACCAGGCACCATACTTAAAATAGCAACACCCAATGAACATTAGGTTGTGTTTGTTATTATCATCATTCTTAAGCTTTGGCATGAGCTCTTTCTAATGACTAGAAAATATCACTCTCTGAAATCTTCTAAAGCGTTGCATGTAATGGAGCTATTTCAGGACTGGCCAAGAAGCAAAAAAGTCACCTCACCATGGTACCTTCTAATTCTAAGAACGGAAAGTGAGGAAATGATTACCTCGGTGTCTTACTAAAACTCCCCACAAGGTGGCACCAGTCACCCCACAGTCCCATTACTGAACATCTTGCACAGAAGAATCCCGACTTGTACTCATTCATATTAAGGAAATGTTCTGCCTTACGTGTCCATTCAAGTAAATCGCCTGCCCTTCTCTACCAACCCTTTAGTTACAAGAAGAAAAATTATTTCTAGAACAAGCTCTGAGCATAGGTCAATATGGTAATTCTAATGAGAATATAGCTAATGTGCCTTTTCTCCATAACGAGAAAGTGTGAAGAAAACCATTCTCATAAAAATTATAAGATATAGTAAAAAAGCAAACAATATTCTTTAGCTATTCACTATTAGTCGTTTCCAATCAAAGTAACTGTTTGGGGGAAGGTGTGGAATGAAAGGCAATATTACAAATAAATTAAATTCTTACTACACTGAGTAAAGAGTAGATGTTAATAATTCACATAGTTTAAAAAAATAAAGTATATGGGAATTCATTCTGTCTTTCCATGGTGACAAAACCTAATTCCAGTTCAGACACACTATTTATAGGCCAGCAATAATCTTGACATACTGCGTATCTGAAAACTCCCTGAAATTAATGAAGATTAATTATACCCCATAATAATATGTCATGTGAGTGAAAATACTCCCTTGCCAGCCTTGGCTCTAATTCTCAGAAGAGCAACACTTTTTTTTTTTTTTTTAAAGGGGGAGACATGGAAGTTCCAGGAACTGTATTTACTTTAATTTGAAGTTCAAAGTTTTCCAGAAAAACTACATCAAATTTATGGTTGATCTGGCCTCTTGATTCCCATATTTGTGTGGGCAGGAGTTAAGAGCATGACCCAGACTGTCTCCAACAAGGACACAGAAGAGCCAGGTGACGGGGGACTCAGGACAGACACCTCTCTCCCTGGAGAAACCACGCTCTCTCTGCTTATCCTCCCACTAGTTCCCTTCCTGGCTGAGATGGTCCAGGCTCAGAATGCAGTTCAAAATGCACCTAGGGAATTCTTCCTCTGGGGCTTTGGATCCCTTCTCTGCCTGTCACCTGTGAACACCCCATTGGAAATAGGTTCTAAGAATCTGTCAGACACATTTCAACTGAAAAGTATTATGTGTGTTGGGGGGGCGGTGGCAGGGAATAAACACTCACAGAAGAATCCGAGAAAGAAAAGCAGTAACATTTTAAAATATGTTTGCAATTAAAACTCTTTGCAACTATTTCCTATGTAATATTGAGCAAGGTTGATGTTAACACTTGACATTTATGGAAAATGTCAAACCGAGGATGTCAGAAAACCCACATTAAAATGTGAAGCAAAGCCTTCCCACACTGTAATGGTATCAGAATCCAGACAACAGCTTTTCTAGATAAATTCCCAAATATAACAACAGAGAGCACACTGCAAGGCCCACAACAGGCCCGCTCAGAAACTCTGAGATAACTAGGACTTCCCTTGTCCTGCCTAAAGAAGTTCTGAGGAAATCTGAACTGCTGTTCCTGGGTCATTAAATTAGGACACTCTTTCTACTGTAAGAAGTATATCTGGCTGGTAGGTATGCTGGGAACACAGAGCTTTTATTAAGATTTTTTTCACATTCCACCCATCTCCAACACACCAGGGCTGAAAAAATATGTCAAGCCCTGGACTTTGGGAAAATATTCCTTTCCATGTCGTAAAGTCGGGCTTTTGATTTTACCTGAAAGTCTGCTTCTGTTAAAACACAGACGCTTTAGAAAGGCACTGTAGCCAAGTGTCTGTACCCAGGCCTGTTCTCTCACACGGAGTCCCCTTTGGCGTCAGTGGCAGGCAGCTGTTGACAGCCTGGAGCTTTGGTGATGCAGAAGTGCAGGTGCAGAGGGAGCCGCATGTGCCCCCAGGCCGTCAGCAATTCTTCCCTAATCCCTTCCTGCTCGGGGCTTCTGTTGCCTCCACATACCCTTCCCCTGCTCTAGCAATGCCACACTCTGCTTTATCTGGAGGAACACGAGAGGAGCCAGGCAGGACGCAGAGCACCTCTGTGTGACCCACACCATCTCTCAGCCCGAGGAACGGGCCTGGGAACCATGTCCACTGGCTTCTAAGCTTTCTTTTCTTTTTTGATTAAGTGAGGGACACAATCTCTTGTTTTGCATAGCCCTCATAGCACTCTTGTGTAGAAATAAATATGGTTTACTAATGAGCGATTAAAATGTCTCCCTGGTCTTTGGAAAGAAACAAGGTTAGGAAACACAAATCCCACTTCCTTCCAGGTTAATCTTTCCTGCTGGGGATGGGAATTGTTCTAATCCTTTTAATTCCATTGGCCTTTCCCAGTCTAGATTTTCAGGAGGTCCACCTCACTCAGTTATTTACAAAACATCTCTAGAGCAGGCGTGATAGCAGGCCCTCAGGAGGCTGGTCATCAGGCTGCTCATCCCACGTGGCAGGGGACTTACATGGCTCCTGATGATTTGCTCTGTTTATGACCCTGATCAGCAATCATAGTCCAGGAAACCACTGCCCCAGAGGGAAAGCAAACCAGGGTCCGGGAATGGCCTAAGCAAACAGGCATGTGCAGGGGACAAGCCACAGCTCGGCCGTCAGCACCCAAGAAGACTACACGGCAAAAGCAATTCACCTCCTTTAACACACCTGTGCCTGGAGCGGGGTCTCATCCTTTGAATCACAAGGTATCTAAGTCATCTCATCATCTTAAGAGGTGCAGAAGCTCCCCAATTCCCAGCTCCAGGTGACAGTTTGTCCCCTTCTGGGTCATCCCAGACCACACGATTTCAAGTATGGAGGGAAGCATTTCTACCCTGACATGCTGTCAAACACCCATCTCTGGTTTTGATGCTTGTCCTTCGATGTCAGTACCTAAAATGTCCAGGATCTTTTTCCTTTCTTGTACACTTTGACATTTTCCTCAAACAGCAAAATGTGTCTTGATGTCGCTTTGTGTTCGTGTTTGAATTGGGAAGTGCTAGCTGTATGGTAATTTTCTCTGATTAACCCCAAATGCCTACCCTTTCTAACTCCTTCTGCAGTTCTCCCATCTCACCTGATGCCTAATAAGGGGTCGACACTTTTCCTCTGGCAAGTGAAGACAAGGGTCAACCCCTTTGTATGGGAGTTCTCCATGAGCCCACATGAAAACAGATCATAGTAGCTGTTCAGGCTTGTTGAGGTGCTTGGTGAGTCACTGAAACACAACCTTGGGTTTGTGATGTCCTGACAATGACTATTATATCCCGTCTGTGAGAAGCTGACCCTTCCCAGGAAACACACGCCCTGCCCTGCCCTGCCCTGCCCTGCCTGAGGAAGGTGCCGTCCTCCAGGCCTGGCCCTGAGCCCACCCTTCACTCCCACCCTACCCAGCTGTAACATCAGCACCATCTGCCAAACACAGAATGCCCCCAAACAGTCATCTTACTGAGGACAAAGAGTTTTTCTATGTGCACACGCCCAGCAATGGCCATTTGGAATCTGGCCTTGCCCTTCCCTAAGACCATCTGCCTAAATAAGGAGTGTCCAGTTCTGTTCGTGGCATTGATAAAGCAGCCACCAGCACCCTGAGCCCGCACAGCACCTGTTCCTAACTGCCTTGCAGAGCGCCAGGCTGGCACAGAACGGGCAAGGAGATGCGAACAGGCAACAGCGGGGCCAGCCCTGAGGGAATGAAATTTAGATGTTCTTTGAGATGTCTTCATTTTGAAAATATAAAATCTAACCAAAGAAAGCACTGGAAATTCAATTCGATTTAGCTCAGTAAATGACTAAGCATGGTGCTGTATTAAATGTGGCACAGAGAAGAACTTGCCTGGTTGACAAATGTAGCCCAAGAAAAATACTCCAGTTTGTCCTCGTCTTTCCCTGGGATAGATGTAAGTTTCCATCTTGGATTTTGAAAGGATAGAATACCGATCCTCATTACCAGGGATTGTTAATAATAGGTGTAAGATTTTTAAAAATCCTTCTGTTGGCAAGTGTTGAAGGACGATTTATTGGCATCATGATTGCTTTAAAAGATTATTTAGTGGAAGAACTTGCCAGTGGACAGTCATCCTTAGTTACCTGCAAGCATGTGACTTTTCCTGCCCAAGAGGATACAACAAATAGTAATATTTTATCTGACATACACTGGATGTTGTATCTATAGTTAGAAATGCACATGATAGGAACTCCAGGGATCTTCTGGATTCTTTGTTTAAGGTCACAATGTAACACGTGCTGAGTTACTCTATACTAAGCAGTCATCTGCATAGGTTCTTTTGTGTGTGCACAGTAATCATTCAAATTATGGATCCTTTGCAATCCTTAAAGACACTCAATACTTCTGCCCCAATTTCTCAATTTCAGTCATTACACAATCAGTTATACAAGGGATATACACTTGGCATACAGACAGTCCATCATTGACTGCATTAAGTCCAGTTTGGCTTTAATGGAAAAATTGATGAAGTTGGTATCAACAAGGATATGATAAGGTGGTCCCAGTTGTGTATTATATTGGAAGAATGAGCAGGAAGGGTGTTGGGAGACTTCTCGTTCCTTCCAGGTACTGGGATGTTTCTTTGGTTTCTCTTTATGTTTTAATCTCTCCTTTCCTTTAAGCCTCTCATCTCTGAGACTAAGTATTCCTGGTTTCATACTTCTTGCTTTCTTTTGCTTTTCCATGTTCACGCCCCACACCCATAAGGAGCTATCTTTTTAAGAGCATAGGAAAATGTGCCTATATCCTGACATGTTGTGACCCCTGCTCTCTGACAGGTAGGAAATTAACACAGCAGGAAAGATAAAAAGGCTCTTGCCAACCTCTCCCCTCTGACCCACCGTGTTCTCCTTATGAAATGACGACACTGAGCCAAGACGGTCCTGAGGGTTAATTGTGGTGACACACAAAAAATAGAGAGAGGCTGCAAGTGTCAGACACCTGAGAGCTTTTGCATAGGAACATTATGGTATTACTATTTCTAGAAAACCTGCATCTAGACCTATATCTAGAAATGGAAATCCCAAACAGGTAGAGAAAACCCAGGGCCAGAACCCACCCCCTGCACGGTACGTACCTGCAGCGATGTAGGAGCCTCCCCCGGCTTTATAGAGAAGGTGGCTGGCGAAGGGGGCCGCACAGATGATCAGAAAGCTGGCGGTCACCACCGCGACCACACCCAGGAGCATCAGGACTGCCCAGAAGCCACGGTAAACTGGAGACCGCAGGAGAAAAGGAGGAAAGAAAAGCACACTTAGCTTGTGGGCACAGCAGGCTGTCACATGGAAAGTTCCCTAGCACTGCTAGACGGAATCCCAGGCTATGGTCCTGAATTATCTTAAACAGGACGTCTTACCAGGTGACCCTGGACTCAGTAATGACCAAGATGATGACCTTCAGTAACTCTTGAGTTCAGAATTTCGTTGTTATTGTTGTTTGTGTGTGTGTGTGTGATTTTTTTTGTTTAGTTGGTTGATATTTTTGGTTTTGGGGAGATATTTTTAGTACCAGGGTTTGAACCCAGGGGTGCTTAACCACCAAACCATATCCCCACCCCTTTAATTTTGTATTTTGAGACAGGGTTTCACAAAGTTTCTTAGGACCTCACTGAGTTGCTGAGGTTGGCTTTGAACTTGTGCACCTCCTGCCTCAGCCTCCCCAGCTGCTGGGATTACAGGCATGGGCCACTGAACCCAATTTATGTTTGGAATTTGCACAACACACATATTTCATACACAACAGGAGCTCATTTTCCTGACCAGATTCCCCATTTTAAAAGTGGCGACACTTAAAATTCCACTTACTCTCTTGAGTAAGCGCCAGTTGGTAGTTACACATGGGTATTTCCCAGCAAATGTACAAAGGCATGAAATGACATTCACATTACAAACACTGCCCAAGCACCTTGTACAAAAATGATTCTTTGAAAGCTTATAATAATAACCCCAAGCCCCTAAACAAAAAGTACAATTTTATTTAGATCATACCTCAATTGCAAATATACTAAGGCAATAAAATAAAAAAATGACCAGCAAAATCATAAAATGGTTTATACAGATGTGTTTTCCAAAAACAAATCTGAAATTTTATATCAGATACACTTAAGGAATACCACATTCAATTAATATTTGCATTTAGGAAGGGTCAAGACGAGAAGCTCAGGAATCTCATAGTCAAGGACAAGCAAGGCTGAGTGAACGGATGCAATTGCTGATAAACGGATTGTGGGTTTGGAGATATATAGTAATCAAGTGAAAAGGAATTCTAATAATCTCTTTTGAGCTGGATAATTACCAATCTATTAAACAAATTCACCATTTCCCTAAGGTTAAAAGAAGAAAATGAATTCTTATTCACGTAAAGGAAGAAAAACCCAGTGAAACATTTTAGTCAAATAATTAAAAACAGAAACTTCATTGCCAAGTGAAGAATTATTTTTCTCAACAATCCTGCTTGCAAGAAAGAACTGTATCAATCAACTGGAACCTTAGAGAACAGAGAATGGCAAGATCGGATTTGAGAAGAACCCTCACAGCTGAATGGGAAAGGAAGGCTGAGGGTTTCTGCGGTTATCTTAGACCTCCACAGGAACAAAAGGTCAGCATTTACCTCACTCCTCAGTGCTTCCAGCTCTGCTATGTTAAAAGTATCCTGCAGCTGTTTTTAGGTTCAGCAAGGAGCAGAGCAACAAAAAAATACAGTTGTCTCTCCAAATGCATGAGCTCTGTATCCAAGGGTTTAACCAGCCTCGGATAGAAAATATTTAAAAAACAAAATCATGCCTGCAATGAACATGCATAGACATTTTTCCCTTGGCTTTGTCCCCTAAACGATGCAGTATAACAACCAGTTAAACAGCACACACATTGTATCGTGTATCCTAAGTCATATAGAGATAGTTTAAATATAAGGGAGGCTATGCAGAGGCTTATATGTAAATACTGTGTCATTTTGGACAGGGGCTTGAGCATTCGTGGGTTTTGGTATCCTTGCAGCCCTGGAACAGGTCTCTGGTGGAGACCAAGGAACAAGCGTTATCAATGGCAGCTTTGAGCGTGGGAAGTGAGAGTGGCAGACTACAGACCAAATATTTGCCAGACTTTCAGGGATAAATGATGAGTCTCGCATTTTTCATTTTCATTCACTTCACTTACAAAATGGTTGGAGCTGTCTGTCACGCAGTGGGTTCTGTGCCAAGCAAGTACTCAGGGAGAAACACGACGAAGAGGCAGTCCAAGAAATAAGGCTCTCATTATGTGATTCGGCTGATCACAACTAAATCTGGATAAGAATGACCAACAGCTGTGTGCAGACCCTAAAAGGAAATAACAGCCAGTGGATTGAGAAGGGAAGTCAATGGCAAAGAGGGTCAAGTTGGCTGAGAAGAGTTTTCTACATTTTGTTTTTCTCTTTTTCTTTTTTTTCTCCACCTGGATTTGGCCTGAAGGCACGTCAAATTAGGAGCTAGGTAACTGTGGAAGAGGCAAATAGCAAAGAAAAAAAAAAAAAAAAAAAAAAGAAACTAGGTAAGTGCATCATCTGAATAGAGAGAGATCAAGGGAAAGGGGCCCCTGCCAGCCAGACTCAGGGGGCCTCTCCCTTCTTTCTCCTAGTTCCACAGCCGAATCAACTTCATATGCAGGTCTGCACCCAGTGGAGGAAAGAGCGCTTACTGCAGAGGAACCAGAGGGACCCGTGTTGTAGCAACAGTGGAGGTGGCCTTGTCATAGATTGCCTCCTTTCTTGGGGTGTTTAGTCCTGGGGCTGAAACACGTGAAACTGCGCCACAGCACAGGAGGCCAAAACTCTAAGAGAATTCAGTCCCTCTGGCCAGAGAAACCAGGAACAGGGGACTCCAGAAGCCAGAGGATGTGAAGGAAACCCCCCGGGGAGAGAGCTGGAGAAGAGACTCTGAAGTTCTGTATTTGAATGTACGCAAGCACCAAGCAGGAGGAAGAACAGCCAAGGGAAAAAATAATGACCAAACATGAGTGGCGTCCCAGACATTGTGGGACAATATCAAAAGTTCTCACATTTGTGTCATTGGGGTCACTAAAGCAGAGGCAAGAGGTAGTCGTGCAGGAAAATATAAACATAATGCCTAAAGAATTTCATAAATGTGACGAGTCATGTTTACAGACACACACACACACACACACACACACACACACACACACAAACTCCAAAGAGAAAAACTTCAAAGAAATCAACCTTGATGCATAAAAATAAAATAACTGAAAACTATAAAGTCTTAAAAGTAGCCAGGGAGGGGGAATATAAGACACTACATACAGGGGATAACAACCCTAATGACGAAAATTCCTTATCAAGAATGATGGAATCGCTAATAAGTGGATGATGACACATAATGGGGTGGGAGGGGTTAGTGTTAGGGTTAGAGTTAGGGTTAGGGAGGGGGGCAAGAATGGAGGAAGGAAGGACTGTATAGAGGGAAAAGAGGGGTGGGAGGGGTTGGGGGGAAGGGAAAAAACAACAGAATGAATCAAACATCACCCTATGTAAATTTATGATTACACAAATGGTACGCCTTTACGCCATGTACAAACAGAGAAACAACATGTATCCCATTTGTTTACAATTAAAAAAAAAAGAATGATGGAGGCCAAAAGACAATATGACTTTTTTATTTAATTATTTGCAAGATGGGAGGGTAATCAGGAATGGAACCCAGGGGTGTTTAACCACTGAGCCACATCCCCAGCTCTTTTTTCTAAATTTAATTTGAGACAGGGTATCACTAAGTTATCTAGGCACTAGTCACTCCTGCCTCAGTCTCCCAAGCTGCTGGGATGATAGACATGGCCCACCTCACCTGGGAGTACAATTTTTTTAAGGTGCCCAAAGAAAGGATCTATCAACCCCAAACTCTGCATCTAGTGATATCTTAGAGACATAAAGATGAATCGAAGCCATCTGTGAAGGAGGACAGAATGTGTCACCAGCATACCTGTTCTATAAGTAATACTAAAGTTAGAGGGACATGACACAAGAGCATACCTTCAACTTGTGAAATGAAGGAAAAGAAACAGAAATACAGTAGTGAATACAGTAGGCCTCTTTACTTCTTTAAGGTACATGTGACTGTTAAAATTTGAGAACATTGCCAATATAATAAAACATAGAAAAATGCAGGTTTGTGAATCAGAGTGACCTGTATGTTTACCACTCCCAACATTCTTAACCTTGGACCAGTCACTGAATCTTCCTGAACCTCTGTCTCTTTTTCTGTAAAATAGAGATGATTATATTCATCCTTTAGACCTATTAGAAATATTCAGAATGTAAAGTATGTAGTATATAAAAAGAGACCACTGAATGACATTTTTTGGTAGCTTTTATTGTTGCTCTTCTTAAAATGTTATTGTCCCTACAAGTAGTGATAGTGTGTTCAAAAATAGGAAAATGGATTAATTCCCTTAGAAATTATGAAAACGATGATAAATTATGGTTTTCATGTTCTATTGAGGTTGGAAAGTCTCTTGCATGGCTTACAGTGCATACGAAAGCTGTACTTGCACGAAGTAGATTACCAATATGGAAAGATTCCCCAAAGACATTATTTATTATCCCATGAGAAATTTCCTTGTCCACTAACCTTCTAAGAAATTATTGGCCATGTTTTATATCATGTGATTCTGCTCCTAAATGCCTAAAACACAAATAAGTGAGAGCAAACAGCTAACATAAGACAGCCAATACCCGGTGACCTCCAAACCAGACGCTCTGACGTGCAGTTTGAAAGGGTGATTCCCTGAGAACTGGAAACCTAGAAAAGTAAGAAGCTGAGCAGAGAGGAAGCCCTGGTAGCTGAGCCACAGTGAAGGGCTCAGGCTACACAGAGGGCAGAGGAATCAGGATAAGTCTCCACACAGAGAGAAGCAGAGGAGGCATAGGATTGAGAAAAAACATGGGAGAGAAAGCAAGAAAGAATCCATAACTGGGAATAAATGTTCCCCAGAGCTGTCATGCCGAGTCCTGTCCTCTTGTTTGCTCTAGCACAATAGCCTAACTTTTGATTATGACTCCCCTTTACAAAACAGGAACAGCAAATTGGTATTTAAAGAAAGGGAGGAGGCAGTTTGCTGGCTGCCTGGAGAGGTTTGACCCACAGAAATATCCTTCAAGTGCAGGTCCCCATGTACTTTACTTTTCTACTTATGCTTCTAACATTCAAAAGCACAAAGCATCATGCATATTACAAAACTCAGAGCTTCCTTCCCATTTCCTGAACTGACTATATTACATACTTTTCCAATGGATCACACTTTGATGACAGAATTAAAAGGGTCAGTCACAGTCATGAATTGGCTTGTGGGGTCTGGTCATGTTTGGTCACTGTCTAAGTAAAGCTAAGACTCTTCCATATAAAGTGAATTAAGGGCATGTGCTTTGGAGTCACATCCAATGTGGAGGTGGCTCTGCTTACTAATGGGGTGACTCTAATAGACCTCACATGGAAAGCAATCTCTTTTTCATAGGTTTGCGGTAAAGATTAACTGAGATAATACATGAAAAGTGGCTGCAAGCAGTAAGCCCTCAGTATATTTGCGCTGATTATTGTTAATTATCAAACCTCTAATGAAACATTGTTATCAACAATGCAGTTGACACAGATATCTTCTAATTTCATAGACCTAAGATGTGGATAGGCTTTTGATTCTAATATACATTGAAAGATCCTCGGGCATCCAATGTGTGTCTGTATGTGCCTACGTGTGTGTGGATAGCTCATATACGTATACACATACACATATAACTTATACAATTTAATATTTAATAATGCTTATGTTATAATAGTATATTATATTTTATATAAAATATAATTTTATAATATATAATTTTATACAGGTAGACATTTGAAATGATTTGCACATTTATACAATTTTAAAGAAAGCATATTTTTGTCTGGGTAGTGTCCTACATTGTTTCAGATGCCGAGATCTTGAAAGTACCTCTGAGAAAGTTGATTTTCTTTCCCACAGGCTTTTCGATGATAGCCTGTGAGAGCGGCGAGGCCTTGTCTTTGATGGTTTTGGATTGTGCCTAGAGAAAACATCTAAAAATCCATCTCACACAATTCAATGTTTAACTTAAACAGTACTGAATATTTATTAATTCTATTGAAACATGAAGATTTACAATGTAAATAGATTTACATGCAATCTATATTATTACAATTTGGATTAATTAAAGGAAAGCTTTATCTGAATCCATGAAAGGCCAGACTCAAATACTATTTTCAAAGAAATTAAGTTCTGTTGATTTTAAATAAATTGGTTGATTTTAAATAAATTGACCTAACCGAGGTCTTCGGCGGGGTGAGGAGGTGGAAATGAGGAAGATGGCTGGTAATGAGTCTCACCTCAGATGTTACATAAATGGCTCATCTAGACTTTATTTTCCTAACAGATTAAACTTTTACCCTTGTGGTATTACTTTCCCTAATAATTTACTTAGTAACTTCATCCTAGTAGATGTCGAATGAAATTCATCAGCCAGAGCATGCTGAAATAGGACGTTGACATATTCTGTATACCATTTCATAATTGATAGCATTTCCCTTACTGCATATCTCCTCGCTTGCATTTGAGGAGTATTCTGTCATTTCCTCATAGAGAAGAGCCACCGAGTCATTAGAGATTGTCTAGCTTGTTATCAAAGTGTACATGCAAAACTATATTCACGATGCCTGTTTCACTCACATCTCAGATTCAAACTTATATCAAAGGAGCTCATATCTTGAGTATATCCAAAAGGTCAAAATTCAAAAGGGCCTAAGTAGGAAGGGTAGCAAAAAGAATCTGTTAAGAATTGTTCACAGGACAGTGGGGACCATGAAATAAAAATGGAACATTAATTAAGCATGCACATTAGTATATGTGCATGTGGAAGTGTGCATGAGTGTGCCTGTATGTGTGTATGTGGCTGTATGTTTGTGCATATGTGTTTGTGCAGTGTGTTAGTGCAAGTGCATCTGTGTGTGTTAGTCTGTGTCAGAAGGGATATTCCTGTGTGTCTTTGTGTGTGTGTGTATGTGTGTGCAGATTGGCACAGATGGGAAGCAAGTAGCAGAATGGGCACCTATTTTGAATTCTGTGTAAAGAGTTAGAAAAATAAAGCCCCAAGCATCTCTCTTCCACCAGAATATAATAAAAATACAACACAATCTCATTAAGTTAGATGATGGGCAAAAGCAGCCTGAAGCTCAAGTACCAGTTGTTTTAGAATAAGTTCCCTTCCAAGCCATTCACGTTAATCCAATAACTCAAACTGGTGTCTCACCAGGGACCCCTAAGAGCAGCCCTGCCAGGCTCGCTTGGCAAATGGGCACATGGCTGACAACCAGAAGCCACTTAGTTTAGCAAACATATGCCGAGGGCTCCCCACAGGCAAGGCACCAAAAGCTGCCAAAGTAAGACATAATCCTCACCCTCCTGGGTTCCTCCCAGCAGGGGAAAGTAAACAGGTTTAACAGCCTGTGGCCAGTATGATGGAGATGTGGGATTATCATAGCCCTCCATCAACAACTGCACAGAGAGGACACTTTTTTGAGGCTGAGAGCACTGAGAAAAGTCACATGATACTAGGTCTGAATGTTTACCTATAGTTTCACGAGGCTAGATGTCAGTTCAATTGGAGTTGGAAGCATCCATGGAAGGTGCGTGCCATTCCAAAGAGCTGGTCTCTTGTACTGCTGTTAGTGAACCATTCATGAGGTTTCACTGAACATCTTGAGTCAGAGCTAAGGATCAAATTGGTATTGCAATATAATTCTTACCACTTCATAAGGAATGCTTTGTAAGGAAAAGGTATAGAACCCTAGTTGGGTACTTATTGTAGTAAACCCAATGGAACCTCATGAGGTAGAGATGAAATTAGCTTTGGTATTACTACTGTTACAGGGGATGAGAAACCAGAAAGAATAAAGAATGTCTTTATGGGTTTTGAGTTATATATACAGTTGGTTCAGTTAAGATATTACCAATTTCCACTGGAGTTTTTTTTTTTTTTTTTTTTAATTGTAATTTACACAACCAACTTTCTTTTATTCGGAGTAGAGGGAGAAGTCAACCCAAGTGATCACAATTCCAAATTCGTGGTGTTTTGATAAGCTATTTTGCCGTACGTACATACCCAAATGTAAATATTTTATTTGCAGCTTAAAGATAAACTTAAGTGTTATCCATTTTTTCCAAACTTGCTATGTTGCCTTAGACACCCACAAAGCTAGTTCATCCAGCGAATCCTCTGTTCTGACACATCCTGGAGCCCCGAGTGTGAAGTGCTGGAAAAGCTCTAAATGAAGCCAAAACAAAGCATGCACCCCTCCCCCAGCCCCCACGGCAAAGAGGGGCCTCCAGCATATGTTGCCACCGCTTTCGGCGAGACGCTTCTGTCGCACAGGCCAGCAAGCCTGTCCCCCATCTCTGCACTGCCTGTCTTGGCAGTGTCAGGAAAGACTAAAAATACAGAAAGCCCTGCACCAGAGCAGAAGGAACGAGCGTACAATATGTCCACGTCTGAACTCTGCAGCTGCGGACGTGCCAAGCAGAGTCAAGTGCTCCTCCCTCCCCGACGTCCACGGATGTTTTCTTTTCCAACACAAAAAAGAAGACTGAGAGACCCAATGGAGTTCAGGCACCTCCCTCCTGTAACTACTGGCCAAGTCACCTGGGACGAAGCAACCTGGCAGAGGGGCACAGTCCCTATCTTCCACATGGGTGGTGACCTTGAGACAATCCTTGAAGCAAAGTCTGGGTGTCTTCCCAAGGGGCGAGAGCCTTCAGGTTTGAAACTGCATCTCTGTTCATCACTACTTGCTCCTCCTGAGGAGCTTGTGGGGGGAAGGAGCCCTCTGAGGCCTGAGAAGGGTGGCTTTGCCTTATTGGACCTCCACAGTCCAGGAGTCTGGTGGCGGCTGCTCTGATAGTTCAGACGGCACAAAACTTATAACGGTTCAACTTATAATTTTTTGACTTTACAATAGTGCAGAAGCAGTCCACACTCAGTGGGGATTATACTTGGACTCTGGATCTTTTCCTGGGCCAGCACTGTGCCTTCTGATCCTCTCCAGCAATGCTGGACATTAGCAGCGAAACATAGCTCAAGCTCACTCAGGAGGGAAGACAACTGACACTGGGCAGTGCTCTGGGTTGCTGAGCTTGGATGTGTGGCCAAGTCAGGGGCAGTAAATGCATTTTTGACTTAGGGTAATAGGCAGTGGTTTAGGAGTAAGGGGTCATCACCCTGCTGTAAGTCGCTATAAGTCAAGGAGCACCTGAAAGAGTAGCAGTAGCAGTCAGCATGCTCAATCCCAATAATGAAGAACTAAGCAATACATAGGAAGCCACTTGATGCCCAATCTGGAGGACCTGACTAGTAGCCAGAGCTTATTCTTCAGCTACAAGGTTGTCTTCTGCTCTCAGACCTCGGGGACGGTGGGTGGGATGAGTTGGATCAGCATCTCCCATCCACCAGCAGAGCTTTAACATTGCATCCATGCCAAGATTCTAGAACAGACCAAGTAATGAGAACCTCTGAGGCTGGACACAAGTGTCAGTCTCTTTTAAAACCCATTAGGATGCCATTCATTGTGTAGCTCACAAGTTCAAAGCCAGCCTCAACAACTTAGGAGTCCCTAAGCAACTTAGACCCTGTCTCAAAATTAAAAGTGAAACAGCTGGGGATGTGGCTGAGTGGCAGAACGTCCCTGGCTTCAACCCCTGGTACCAAAAATAAATAAATTAAATAAAACCCACAAGGAAATGGTAATAAGCAGTCTGGTTTAGAATCACCAGGCTCCTGGTCTCTCTGAGTGACTGTTTTTATTGGAAAAGTACCTCAGTACCTGCAGCAGTTTAGCTTGTACAGATATTCTTTGCTTTGTCATCATAACTATTGCCATTTTGTGTTTTGCAGATGAGGCTCAGAGAGTGTCACCCTCAAAATTAAATAATCAGTGAAAATAAGTTGAAGATTTTATTTCAGGGCTATTTGGAATCTCAGCTGCCATTCATCTCTGTCTCTTGTGTCTTTCAAAATAGTGGGCAGTGATCTTTCTAAGTCTTCTAGGCTCAAACTCTCACACTCTAGGTCCTCCAACTTCAGCCTCCATAAATTAAAATTGAAATTGTGCCAACCTTCCTGGGGGGACACGGTTCGCTCATGCCTCAAGGACTTTGCAGTTCTCTTTCTTCTCACTGGAATAAACCATCTCCATACTTGTTTTGAATTGAATGCTTGTGGTTCCTTCCTGCTCACCCAAATGCAAAGCCTAGATGAGGTCAGGAGGTTGGGGTTCCTAGGATGGAATTCATGACTTGATAAGAAGAGGAAGCCATCTCTCTCTGCCAAGTGAGAATGCAGCCAGACTGTAGCTACTGCCCACTAGGAGGGTCCTCCACAGAGCTCACCAGGCTGATGCACTGATCCTGTGCTTCCGGCCTCTAGAACCATGAGGAACAGATGACTGTGCCCAGGCTGTGGGATTTTGTTACAACAGCCAGCTAAAGCACTCCTCGTCCTTCAGGATCTGATCAAACACCCTTCTCTTCTTGAGGGGACAGAGTGGGGTTGCTGTCTCACCTCCACCAAAAAGCAGGAGACAGTAGAATCATTAGGAATCCAGAGAAATTCAAAAGTCAGAATATCCCTCACCAGTCATATGACCCTGGGCAAGTTTCTTGGCCCTTTCATGCCTCTTTCCTTCCCTAAAATGTTGCCCATTTCATAGTGCTGGTCAGCACTAAGTAGAGTGCCTGACCCAAGGACTTGCATTAGGGACACAGGGTGGCCTCTGGATTGATCAGTCTGCACAGTAATCTCTCTTTACTGAACCACCTCCATTTTCTGGCTATGAATTCCTTCAGGGCAAAGACGCAGTCTTGCTCATGGTTATTACTCCAGTGGAAGCCTTATACCTGGCATGCAGTGGGTGCTCAATAAAATATGAGTGAGTGAATAATGGTTAAGTTACCACTCTATACACACTGTAATCTCAAGGTTAATGGGAAATGCAATGGTTATGCAACAGGAAGAAGGAAATTCACTCCAAATAAAATAAATAAACCGGTGGTCTCGACCTCATTGTCACAATGGCTGGAGAGGTTATATCACCTGAATCCCTTTGAGGAAGAAGAGAAGAGCTGAGGGATCAGGGGCACAGATGGTACACTCAAGTATTACCCAAGGATCTTGGTCATCTTTTCCATCACGTGAATAGCAGTGCATAAAAATTAATCATGATTTCTGGGAGTATTCCTGCCCAACTCAAAATACCAGAAGAAAGTCAAATTTCCTCATTCATTGATTTCCATTTTATTGAAAAATATCTGATATATGCCTGGAAATATTTTCATGGTTTAATAACCATGAAAGGAACACTTTTAAGGTCACTCTATTTGTATACTTTTTTGAACACCAAATTGGAATCTGTTTACCCAAACACTTTTATATAGCAGTAAATACTTAGAATGAAAACTTACTTACCTGGTTGCAAGTATTCTAGTCTAAATATTCTAGGGTTGCTGACTGTTTAATTTCATGTCTTCCAATTTCCCTCTACAAATTTCCCATACACTAGAAATCATATATCTCTAGGGGATCTTGAGGTCCCTTATTATATAAGGGATTATACTTTCAGGAATCTTCCTCTGAGGAACATGACTCAAGAGTAGTTTCTAGCTTTCTACACCAGAAAATTTACTTTAGGAATTTCACAGCACTAAAATGATTTGGTATTTTCCCACTATTTGTATCATAAGACACTCCATGAAAGAAGTAGTTAACAACTAAATTGAATTCCACTCTTGCATTCACCCATGCTTGGACACTGATTGAAAATCTGCCTTGTATCAGGCACTGCAGTAGGTAATCAATTACTGGTGTTATAATAGCCAAAATGTACAATATGTGCCATCAAGTAGTCTAAGAGGACAAAAATGCACTATCAGATGGCTGTCAGCCATCAGCACGCCAAGTTCGAGGGAAGGAAGAGAGGTGGGCTATTATGCAAGGATAGAGGAAGTGACTGCCCCAATCTCAGTGTAATGCATAAGGCTTCTTGGAATAGAAGGGATGGCCCGGAAATGGACTTGGTCCAGTGGTCAGACAAACAAGGAACCCAGGAGGAGGGTGGAACAGTGCGTGCCAGTGGCTCAGTGTGAAAATGCAGAATGATGGAAAGCTTTTAGAGCTAAGTAAAAGGCAGGAGGGAGAAGTGGAAGACAGAATGGAATCCTTTACAGTATGAGGTCTTTTCCAGCAAAACATTTTTGGTTCAAGTTCTATGGCTTTACCCTAGAAATAATATAAAAACAATCACTGGTGAATTAAAATAAATTAGGTCTCTTTTGAGCACATGGGGCTTCAAGCTATGACTTTCAAGCAACTGAGGACAAGCATGCACACAGTTGTCTTCAGTGAGAAATACCATAAAGAAAAAAGCAAGCAATTGCATACTCCCTTTTCTTTCTCTCAGAACTTAATATTTCCCTTAATATTCCCCTTTTTTCTTAAGGGGTAAAATGTTTTTAAATAAGGTACCAAAAAAATCTGACAATACTTTCTGAAAATTGATCTGCCTCATAGGAATGATGAAATTAGCAAGGAGACCTGATGAAGGAATTAGAAGAAAATGGAAAAGGAGTAAATAACATTTTCTAGGAAGAAACTAAAGATACAGAGATGAGAGGAGCCATTGGCTCTACTGGGGATTTGTCCCGGAATTTGTGATCTGCGTCAGACAGCAGATGCCTTGGAAAGACATTTAACCAATATGTAATCGGGGCCTGAGTAGGTGGAGATATGAGCCATCCCTACGAGAAATGAGTCTGACTGAGCACAGCTGAAGTAAAATGAGTGTCTTCTTGGGACAGAAAAGTTAGCTGGGACATCACTAGCATCACCGGGACATTTACTCTGGACCAAACTTTTTCAATTTGTGTATTCATGATGAAAGAGTCAAGAGATTTACACCCCAAAATATGGCGCCCTGATGTGCTGATCATTTGAAATTACTGAAACATAAAAAAGTGGCAGATGACAGAAAAGGCTTTCTTGGGACAGCTCCTTGTCCACTGAAAGTCTGGACCCACCGAGGAAGAAAGCAATTATCTCTGATTCCTTCCCCAAGTTCTTGTTAAGTAAACTCTAAATGCAGGAAGAAAGACTTGTCATCACATTTGGACAAACTTTTGTCACATACTAGTGTCTTGTATTTAAGTCCCATTAAATATTCCAAAGAGAATCATTTAAAATCCATTGTCTGCTCTTAGAGCACAGGGGTATTTGTCCCAGGCCTTTGGATGTGTCTCTGAGCCTTCTAAATTCACCTGAAAATAACTTCCTATTGCCTTAAAAATGGGTTACATTCTCTGTCTTCCCCTTCCCTGTGGAGAAGAGGTGTACACATTCCTGATCGCCCAGGCTAGACTGGTGGGCACTTACACTTCCTGATGAATAATAAGTGGGCATATCTTTTCTTAACTCCATCATCAGTTCAAAAGGTTCCTTTTGGTCCCTGGTCACTACAGTGAACAGACCAAGTTACATTTTCTCCACCAAGCAGGAAACATGATCACTGGCTTTCAAAGTCAGTACTTGCTAAGAACAATACCAAAACCTTCTTTGGACTTCTTTCACTCACTCGGCCTCTTCCAAGGATGGAGTTGAAGGAACAAGATGGAAATGTCTACAGGCAACCCTGTGTTTGTTCTCCCCACTAACTAGGTGACTGTTTGCTGTCTATTTTTAGAAGCAGGACATTTAACCAACCTAGGGTTTTCTGTTGACTACTCTATTTGAAAGTACCACTGGCTGCAGAAGTCACCCTAGTCCTTCTGTTTATAGAGTCCCAAGCAAGTGGATCATCAATATGTCCCTTTGCTAATGAACAGCATGCACCAAACTTCAAAGTCTCCACTACAAAGGACCAGTCTTCTAAAACTGCCCATTTGAAGCAGAAAATCTTTACAAAGATCAAACATAGTGTTCCCCTTGCCACTCTGCCCATGGTCTGGAGGGGTTTGGCTTTATGATTTATTTGTCATTTGTTACTAATTCAGCAAACTGTGGAGCAAATATCTTCATTATTGCACAATAATTCCTGTTCACTTTCTTTCCATGAACTTTTTAACTTCCTTCAACAACTCTAATAGAACTTAGTCAATTTTTATAACATATGTTGTGGGGGGGTCTTTTCATTATACATAACATTGGAATTCATTTTGGCATAATTATAAAGGCATGGAATATCATTTGCTCTAATTCAGTCGCAGTATATCCCTTCTCCTCCCTCCTTCCTTTTCCCTTCCCTCCACTCTACTGACCTCTCTGCTATTTACTTGTAGCTTTTTGTTTTTTAGTTACAGTCTTACGGACATACATGATGGCGATGTTCACTGTGGGATATTCATATATGTACACAGGAAAGCTAGGTCAGATTCATTCCCCTGCTCTCCCCATATCCTGCCCTTCTCTCCCTCCCTCAATTTCCTTCATTTAGTTCACCAATCTTTCTTCTATTTTAACAAAATCCTCTTTTCTCACTCTTTCCCTTATTTTGTACTAGCTTCTGTAAATACATCACTATGGAGACGTCTCAAAAAATTACCAATGGAACCACCATATGACCCAGCTATCCCACTCCCAGTATAGACTCAAAAGATCTAAAATCACATACTGTAGTGATGCAGCCACATCAATGAGCAGTAGAATTCATAATAACCAAGTTATGGAACTAACCTAGGTGCCCTTCAACAGATGAAGAAAGAAAATGCAGCATATATACACAATGGAATATTACTCATCCATAAAGAAGAATCAAATTATGATATTTGTTGGTAAATGGGTGAAACTGCAGACTATCATGCTAAGTGAAATAAGTCAGATTCTGAAAGTCAAAGAACTTAGTCTACTGATGTGAATAATAGTGTTGCCCTTGACTAATGAAAGATTTGAAGCAATGAATTTAAGTACTAGGACAAGCACCTAGTAAAAATCATATTAAAATAATCATTTTTAAACATCACTTTGATTCTATCTCCCCAAACTTGTTTATGAGAAGGAAAAGAAATAGCAAAAGAAAAACTGATATTGACACACTATACTGAGACTAAAAAGTAAAATTATAGAATTTACCTAGTCTTCCCTAGTTAACAAATAGACTTTGCTTTAAAGTATGTATTGCTTGTGAAGAACACACAAATTATCTTTACAATGTTATCAGGAGGTTAATTACAAAGAAAGTTAAGGAAATGAAAGCGGATAACCAGATAGTCTAATTTTTGTGTTGAGAGAGCTAAACTCTCCATTTCCTTGACTTTCAAACAGCAGCAATAAATCTGATCTCATGGTGCAATACCCAAAATCCAAGACAGAAATACATAAAAGTGGCATTGCTATGTCAAGGTGGGCCAGCCCGAGGGACCCACGGGACATGAGCTCCATACACATTCCCTCCAGTCCATTCCATGTGCAGTTTTGAAGCGTGAAGTTATTTTAGAGTGATGTTAGCAAGTTTTGTAAAATAACAAAACAGCTTTTATTCCGTTTATACATTATTGATATGTGAGTGGGTTTCAACAGACAGAGGAAAGAAGAATCTAAATGAATCGCTTCTAAGAAACCGTGATGGTGCCTCTGAGCAGTTTGCCTCCGGTTGCGGATGATTTCATTAAGCCAAGTTCCGCCCCTGGAATTGAGCAGTTCTAACGTCCATGTTTCATGACGCATGTTAACTGCAGTAGTGAGCCTGGAGGCAGGACCCTGGCCACACACCCTTCTTCTCTGCTCTGGACCACCTGCCGAACCCGAGCCAGGTTCCCGATGGTCTGACTCTGCTCCTCGGCAGCACCGGTAGCCGGCACTCCCGCTCCCAGAACCAGCCTCTCCACCTGGTTTCTAAAACACTCTGCCCCTCTGGCTTCTTCCTGACTCCCAAGCTGCCCATCCATCTGGAACCTCCTTAGCTCCTCTTCTCTCTGACCCCTTGCCACTGGGGCATTCTAGGGCTTGATCTTTGGACTGACCCCCTTTCTGTCTACACTCACTCCAGAAATGCTGTCTCACTCTCTCTCTTTTCTTTCTTTCTTTTTTTTTTTTTTTTTTTTTTTTTTTTTTTTTTTTTTGGTACTAGAGATTGAACACGGGGGCACTCAACACTGAGCCACTTCCCCAGCCCTGTTTTGTATTTTATTTAGAGACAGAGTCTCACCGAGTTGTTTAGTGCCTTACTTTTGCTGAGGCTGGCTTGAACTCGGCGATCCTCCTGCCTCAGCCTCCCGAGTCACTGGGATTACAGGCATGCGCCAAGATGCCCAGATGGTCTCTTGTCTTGCTCCTTTGGCTTTTCCTATGCCTCCAGGCAATGACTCCCAAACATGCAGTTCCTGCCTTGAATTCCAGACTCTCTAATCCAAAAGCTGATATCACCCCTCCACTAGGCATCTTAAACTAAACATACACAAAACTTCCAAAGCTTCCTAGCCTTCCCCATCTCCACTAATAACAAGGTCATCTCTCCATTTGCTAAGACAAAAAAAAAAAGTCATCGTGGGCTGTTCTTTCCTTTCCATTAGCAAATCCAGTCATCTGCCCCTTGAGAAACAACCAGATAAAGAGATTGTTTGTGTCTAGAAAGATGAAGTAGACACACTTGTCTCTATTCTTTCCACTAAGTATAACACAACACCCTGGGTATTACACAAGTAAAGGTAAGAAGACACACTAAGGTAGACAGCAGAAGACTGACCAGTTAGGGACCTTGGGACGAGGAACAGCACTGTGGTGAATTTGTTGGGTTTTCTTAATGCCCCATGTAGGAGGATACCAGAATCAGAATCAACAAGGAACACAGACAAAAAATAATAAAATAAAATAAAACATTAACCAAAAAAGAAATATGTCTAGCCAAGAGACTTGTAGTGAGGGATAGGCTAGCAAGACAAAACTCTTTGAGGGCTTAACCCCTCTATTTTAGCCAAACATCAGAGCTCTACTCCCACAATTAAAAGCTGAGAGGGGAGCACATACTTCTACCCAACAGTCGGTAACAAGATAGCTCCACCTCCAAGGAGCCTGGGCTTTCAACCCCACAGTTGGAAATAAAACCACCATCCAGCAGAGACCAGGTGGGGTGCCCAGGCTTCCAGCCCTATGGGGCGTGTGAGGCAGGACCCTCCCACCTGGGAGTTCTAGGATGTCCAGTGGAGAGTCAGGACTGTCACCACCCCTGCACGCTGCCCCCCAGTCCCACCTCGTCAGTGAAGGCCATGGACACAGCCTGCCCTCTGAGGAAGCACAGTGGAGGTCACAGCCCTCATTGACCCTGCGCAGCAGCAAGGAGCATCTCCCAGCCAGAGGGTCAGAGGAGCAGGGAGGAGCCTGAACTTCAACCCCACCTGGCCACATTCACCCTGTCCCTCACCAGAGTGTTGTCCAGAAAAGTTGAGGATAACAAAAAACTTAATTAAGATCCATATTCTCATAACATACTCATAACATTCAGAAAGTCCCATTTGCAGTAAAATAAATCACTAGTGATAACAAGAACCAGGAAAACCACACTGTCTGTGCCAAAGGACAGTCCAGAAACCCCAGCACCAAGAGGAGAGATGGTGGGTGAAGACTGGAAGCTGCCACCTTAAAAATATAATTGCCTCAATAGCAAATGTAAAAATGCTTAAACCGAATGAAAAAGTAGAAAATTGAATAAAAAACTAAATGGAAATCTTTTAACTGGAAGATGCGATAACTACACATTTTTAAAAATCGACAAACATGTTTTACCCAAGAATGAAGGGAAGAGAGGAAACCATCAGTGAACTTCCAAATCAGATGTTAGAAATCACCCGTCTGAACAAGAGTGAAAACAGAATGGAAAGGAATGAACAGAGAGACTCAGAGATCCATGGAATTGTAAAGAAATCCAACAGTAATCTTTCTGAGTTTTAGAGGGAGAGAAGAAATAAGACAGGACCAAAAAACTTCAAGGACAAATGGCTGAGCATTTTCAAAGTCATCAGAAGACATTAAAGCTAAGGATCTGAGGCGAGGAGGAACGCCACGCAGGATAAAGCCAAAGAGACTCATGACAGAACACAGGATGATCACCCTTCTTTCAAAAAAGGCAAAGAAAAAAAATGCCCCAAAGGGAATAATGGAGAAGGAACACCTGGAAGGGAAAATCCAGTAAGTGGGGACTGTGGTTAGCTACTCAAAACCCAGGAGGCCAGACACTTTGGTACACCTCCCAGCACTGAAAGCAAAGAACCGTTAGCTCCAAAGTTGATACCCAGCAAAATGTACCATTCAGGACTGAAGCAGAAATGATGGAACTCTCAAATGTGGGAGAAACAGTGAGATCTGTCACCCACAGAATTCTCCGAAATAAAGGGCGTCTTCTAATAAAAGCAAAATAAGAACACCAGCATGAAAGTAAGAACAACGATTCAAAAGATACTAGCCAGCATGATATATATTCCTTCTCTTTTTAAGTTTTCTAGATTATATTTGGCAATTTAAAGTAAAAAGAAAATGTCATATGCCACATGTGGTTCTCAATAGATGTGGAAGAAAGAGGTGAGGCAATTATAGTTGTCAAAGGGCAAATGGACACAAAGGGAGATAAGGTTTTGCACTGCACTTGGGGGTAAATGTCAAAATAATAGCCTGGAATAGCATGTGTATAATACAGAACCAACAGCAATGCACTATAGAAAAACCCTTAAAGATCTTTGCTGGGAGTTGGGGGAAGGATGGACAGAGCTCAGAGGACTTCCAGGGTGGTTGAAGTCATATTACAATGGCAGACGCCCGCCATTACACATCTGTCCAAACCCACATATAGCACAACATATAAACCTTAATGTAAATGATAGACTTTAGTCAATTACAAGGTATCAATATTAGTTCATTAACTGTAACAAATGTGCCATGCTAAGACCAGACTTTAGTAACAGGAGAAACTGTGCAGGTAATAGAAATGGAACTTTCTGTATCTTCCCCTCAATTTTTCTTAAAAATATAAAACTATTCCAAAGATAGTCTGTTAATGATTTTAAAATCAATGAAAGTTCCTTATACTAGCAAAAAAAAAAAAAAAAAAAAAAAAAACACACATGGAAATTAAAACACAATACCATTTATAATTGCTCATAATTAAATCAATTAGATTCAATCAGATGTAAATGTAAGAAATCACACATGGTATTTGTATGCTGAAGGATATAAAATGCTGATGAAATAAAAAGGAAGACCTAAATAAATGGGTGGATATATCAGGTTCACAGATTGGAAGACTCGCCATCATAAAGATATCAAGTCTCCCCAAATCAATACACAGGTGTAACCTCATTTCTCTCAAAACTCAAACAAAACTTTTCGCATACATACACAGACACACACATACACATACGCACACACGTGCACATGCACACATAGGCACACATAATATTCTAAAAGTTATACAGAAAAATCAAAGGATATAGAATAGTAAAAGCAATTTTGAAAAACAAGAATAAAAAAAAAATCACCCTATTCAATTAAGCATTTATTAAATGGCTATTATATATCAAGGTGGGTGGTACTGAGAGCAAAACAGATCATGAAACAGAATCCAGAAAACGTGGCATGCAAATATAATCAGCTATTTTTTTACATAGATGCAAAAATGGCTCAGGGGAAGAAGGGCAGTCTTTTCCAACAAAAGGAGTTGGAACAACTGGGAAAACACTGATTTAAAAAAAAAAAAAAAGAACCTCCTGCCTTATTTCAAAATTAACTCACAATGCATCATGAATTTAATTGTAAATCATAAAACTTTTAGAAGAAAACATGAGAGAAAATTGTCAAGATTTGACTTAGTGAAGTTCTTAAACAAGATTCCAAAAGAGTGGTCTGTTTTTTTTTTTTTAACTTTCTTTATTTTCTCGGGATTGAACCCAGAGGTGTTCAACCACTGAGTCACATCCTCAGTCATTTTTTAGATTTTATTTAGAGATGGGGCCTCACTGAGTTGCTTAGGGTCTCACTAAGTTATTGGGGCTGGCTTTGAACTCATGATCCTCCTGTCTCAGCCTCCTGAGGGGGAGTATAGGCGTGTGCCACTGTGCCTGGCAGTGTTTCTTTTTTAAATCAATAAATTAAACTTCATCAAAATTCACTATTTTTATTCTACAATAGTCCCTACTAAGGTGCTAAAAAGGTAAGCTGTATACTGGAAGGGATTTATAAACCACATATCTTGTAAAGAATTCCTATTTAGATGATACAGCACTTAGAACACCCATCAGTAAATATTCCAGCTAGAAAATGAGCAAGAGATGCAAGGAGAATTTCACCCATGGGGATCTAGGGATGGCAGCAAAGTGCAGAAGTAGATGTTCACACCAGTGGTGGTTAAGGAAATGGGAGATAGTCCCAGTGGGAGATGGTTCACATGAAAAACAGAGACAATATCAAAAGTTGTCGAGGACACAGAACCAGCTCTCTGTCATCACCCATGACAGGTGGACTTGGGTCCTCTGGCCAATAGTTGGCAGTTCATAAGAAACCTGAATGTCCAGTCACCATATGACCCTCACAAAAGCAACACACATTCTTTATAGTAACCCCAACTGGACACACCCATGTGCCCTACAACAGGGGATTGACTGAGCAAGTTCTTTAGCAGTAAAAGTAAATGGACTAGTGATACATGGTGTAACAACTTGGGTGCATCGCAAAGGCACATGTTTTAAAAAAGGCAGTCTCATATGATTCCTTTTAGGTGACATTATTGAAATGAGAAATTACAGCATAGACAATAGGCCAGTGGTTGCTAAGGGTGGGTAGTGGTGGTGGCTAAGGTGCTGTAAAAAGGTACAGGAGCAAGATCTTTATTGTTTATTGGTTAGTTTCATACTAGGGATTGAACCCAGGGATCCTTTACCACTGAGCCACATCCCCAGCCTTTTTAATTATTATTATTATTATTATTTTAATTTTGACACAGAGTCTTGCTTAAAGCCTTGCTAAATTGCTGAAGCAAGCCTCAAACTTATGATCCTCCTTCTTCAGCCTCCCGAACTGTTAGGATTACAGTCGTGGCCACAGCACCTAGCATGAGCTTTGTGTGGATGGAATATTTCAGCATCAAGCTTGTAGAGTGATCACACCACACAATCTACACTAGTGATAAATAACATGATCTGTACACACGCAACAATGACTTCCATGTTCTGGTGTGGATATCATACGACTGTGATGCAAGGTGTAACCAATGAGGGAACAAGAGAGGAAGGGCATAGGGGACTCTGTACTGTCTTTGCAACGTTCTGTGACTCTATATGACTTACAAATTAAAAAGTTTTATAGTCAGGTAGTATAGAATCTGCTAAAGATATGTGCTGATAGGTTTATCATAGAAATAAAATAATTTGTTTTAATAATTTAATTTAAATTTTAACTTACAGAATTTGTTTACAATTTGTTTTAAAATAAGCCGGTGTGGATTATGTTCGTAGATGAAACAAAATGTGTCGATAATCACTGAGGTTGAATAACGGTGACATACAAGATCATTATACCATTTTCTTCTGTAAACATCTGAAAATTTCCTCTAATAAAGTTGTTTTTAAAGATCACAGTAGGCGCTGGGATAGTGGCACACATCTGTAATCCCAGTGGCTCAGGAGGCTGAGGCAGGAGGATCTCAAGTTCAAAGCCAGCCTCAGCAAAGCCGAGGCGCTAAGCAACTCAGTGAGACCCTGTCTCTAAGTAAAATACAAAATAGGGCTGGGGATGTGTTTGAGTGATCGAGTGCCCCTGGGTTCAATCCCTGGTGTGCCCCCTGCCAAAAAAATAAAAAGAATGATCCAGTTGACAATATGTATCCCACCCAGGAAGAGGAAACCTGCTCCATGTTCTACCATCATGAGAGGGCAGTTCCCCACTTCAGAGTGGAATTTCCATAGAGACCACCAGAAAGCTCTGCAGAGTTGGGAACCTGTCCTTTGCCAAAAGAAAGCCAGGTCACACTGCTGTGAGTGACCACATGGTCTTATTTTCACAATATATTCAACCTTCTATTATTGGAGCACTGTTCCATAATTGCCAATAATCCCGAGAATCCCATGAATAAATGGTGGACAACATGAAATAGCACTCTCCAAAAAGGGACTGATTATTAACTACAGCTTCGATGTCAGGCCTTGTGAGTACAAAGCTGCCTCTGTTCTCAGGAGCCCTATTGGGGGCTGGGAGTGGCTCTCACACCTGGCACCAGGGAGCCTGCCCAGGGCCTTGCATGGAAGATCAGCTGTTGACCAAGAATTGCAACCACCTCTGTAATATCATGCTGGGTCTGTGGTCATGGCTGTGTGATTCCACATGTTTTAATGAATAACAGAAAATTAAGTGGCCATTAAAGTGTTTTTGGATATCTAGGTGCCTGGCATTTATGAGAAAGAAATGACTAGATTGCATTTTCCATTAAATTTCATAGTACATTTCTTTTCTTCACAACAAAAGTGGAAGACCTACTTGGGGGAAAATGTTTTAAAAGTCCAGAATTAACATATAGAAATATATAAGCAAATTGATACAGTGAAGAACAGGAGCCCTCAGCATTAAGAGAAGAACACGTCTCAGGAGAAATAAGAGAGCCAAGCCAGCTCTCAGTCTCGTGGGGTGAACAGCCATGCCAGAAAACCAGCAGTTAAAAGGTGGACCCGCCTCCAAGGCTCTGGGAGGGACATGGCCCACCAGGAGACAGGAGTCTGGCAACGTCAGCGCCCAGACTTTGGAGACTGTGGTCAGCAGAAGTGCCAGCTCAAGTCAGACACAGCCGGGTCTGCACTGTTCTGAAAATATCAGAGACTTTTCTAGATGAGAAGGCAGTTCCCAGTGATGAGGGACAAATGCCTGCATAGAAAAGTCACTAACGTAACCCAGTCAGTCACCTTGACCTTATTAGCCTAGTAAAACTCACACCCCTAGGTAGAGACTTGGGACAGTGGCAATTCGGGCAGCACGAGAAGAGCTATGATGAAGAGGAGAAGGGCGTTACTCAAGTCCCACCTCCACATGTGAGGAGACCACATCAGGAGACCAGGTTCCTACCTCGCCCATAGAGGCCACAGAAGCTACGCCCCCTTGTTCTCTCTCCAGTTGGCACCTCCCTGCATGTGATGGGACTCCCTCTGGCTTGAGCACAAATTCCTAAGACAGCCTGTGTGTGTAAATTCTTTCTGGGTCTAATGCTACTCTACAAGTTTGGGATCCCAAAATCCAAGTTGGGTAACAGACTCGGCTACCCCAGAAAATCAACTGGAGAGAGAGGTCAGTAGGAGGCATCCGATGAGATTATTAGAAACCTAGGACCGGCTACCGTGTCTCATAAATAATCTAAGTATTTACATTTACAAATCCTAATTTGTTCTGGTACTGTTTCAAACTGTCAAATGTAAAGACATTCATTTTTATATTTGGCACAGTATACTAAAGGCAAGTTTGTGTGTGTGTGTGTGTGTGTGTGTGTGTGTGGTTGTTTGGTAGACTCGGTATCCAGATCTGGATACCGTACTTTTATGGTAGCTATTCCAGGCTCAAGCTTGGCGACAGGCAAAGGTCTGTACTTTCTCACCGCCCACGGCCTGCCCCGGCTGGTGGTGTGAGGCTTCACATTCCCAGCATTCTGCTGCCCTACCCCTTTATGAGGGTCACCGCTTCCAAGAGAAGCCAGGAGGAAGCCTGGGCCGGGGCAGGGCTCTCGGCAGGGAAATGTGCAGGAAAAAGGAATGAGTTCCCTGGGGGAGGGTGGGGAACATCACCTGGAGAGAGACCTGGAGTTCAGCCTAAGAGAAAGGGCGGTCAGCTGGAACTGGCTCCAGGCCAGAAGTTCTGGAAGTTCTCAGGCTGCACCAGCAGAGCATGCAGCTGGAGGGGTGCAGGTGGTACCCGGAAAGAGGCATCTTTATGGGCATAAAGCTGAGCCTGTGGTGGAAGGAATGAGTAGCTCCTTCAGAACTTATGTCTTGGCAGCAGGAGGGCCAATTCCTTCTCCCGCTTTCTCTTCCTCAATTCTGCTTGGGTCACATGGGACCACTGCCTGCTGCCCCAGCCTCTCCCTCCATGGGCTCCTTCGACCACGCATTGGATTGCTCATCCGTTTGTCCTCAGTGTGTCTTTCTCTTTGTTGTTTGTGAGCTGTCTTTGGTTTTCCTTCTCTAAGTACAATGGATATTTTACAGTCTTTTTTCCTTCGATATTTTTCCTGCAACATTACATCTGATATCCAAAAATCAGCTCTGCAACTTTCTCATCAGTACCATTGTGCTAAAGAAAGTGCCTTTCGGGGAAAAGCAATTTGCCCATAGGTTTCCTGCCAAATTACTTCAAACTGGGGTTCCAACATCAGCTCAGATTTAATATGTCTAAGCCCCTAACACTCCAACTTCCACCACAGGACACAGCTCCTTCTCTTAACCCACATTTCTGTCCTCCATACCCAATTCTCTTAGTTGAAAACCATTCTCAGTGCAGTACCAGTGGGCAAGCAACCTGGCACAGCAACAAAGAAAACCCATTCCTCTGTTTGGATTCACCATTCATCCTTCTGGAAATATATCTGAAGCTTTAATAAAGATTATGAAATAGACATAAAATCATTTTTAATCTGCAGGTATCAACTGTTCCTGAAATTTTGAGAAACCAGTAGAAACATGGGGAGATGTATACTAAGATAAAAATATAAATGCAAGACACATATCAGTATGTCTAATGATCACAACTATGCATATAAAAAGGACTGGAAAGAAAAAATACTAAAGTATGGCTTGCTGTTTGGAGGTAAGTCACCACATTCCCTTTCCCTGTATGTTGTTTAAGCTGAATCACACCCTCTTCGAAGGAAATTTTGTCCTAGATTTCTCAAGCTGTCTTTCATCTGGCTAGCAAATTTCACTCATGAATGCTTTGAATATCACTTATGCCCATTATTCCCCTCTCATCTTTATTCTCACATGCTTGTTCAACCCCTGATGATTTTCAGGCAGGTCTATGGTGTTATGGTGTTGTCCCCCGAGGCACAATCTTCCAGTCGATCCGCTCAACACTCACTCCTAGCTGTTCTCCCTTCTATTCCTCTACTGTAGTGGTTAGAGTACCTCCACACCCCACACCCCAGCCTAAGGGACGTGAAGCAGCACCCATCAGCACTCTGATAAATAAAATGCTGACAGAAACCTACTGGCAAAGTCTAGGAACCTTGAAGATAGTAAAGCATCTTCCACTGTCCACTTGCCAAAGATGGCCTGGGTCCCTGACAGCATCATTACGGCAAATGCATCTGATCTTGCTGTGACCAAAGTATTCCTAATTTTTTAGCTACTATTTGTGTTTTCTGTTACTTGCAGCCTAATGCATTGCTGACTAAAATTGCACCCAACTATCTTCCTGCTGCTAGTCTCACATTCTTCCCATCAGCTTACACTTTCCATAAGTGCGAAAAAAGGAAAGACTGGGATAGAGAACTAGATGCATAAATAAACACTGGCAATAAAAGCAAAGAACAGCAGACAGGTGTAAACAATGCTGAAGACCAGAAGTTACACAGCATGCAAAAAAAAAAAAATTATGAGAAATCTGGGATCATTTTGCAAAGTGCCCAAAGAATCTTCCACGCATCGATAGATACTTGGGCATGAGTATTCATATGCAGTGTAATAATGGAGTCTTCCCCAAAATATTCACTGGGAGTTTAGTTTAGAGTGGGTACAATAAAACAGTGAGCTGGTCACACAAGACTCCCAGTCTCATGGACTTTAGACTTGAATTGCAAAGAAAACACATGAACAAAGTAATTATGCAAATAAATAATTAAAATCTTTCCTATAAATTATCTAAAGAATGCTTTCATAGAGGAGAAGTTGACCTAGTCCATGTGTTAGTGGGTGGAGGAACAGCAAGTAAGGCTTCCTCCCAACACTGAGGCTTGAAATTGAACTAGCAGAAGAATAAATCTGTTTAGTTAAAGAAATGAAGGGAGGATGGAGTGCGAAGAGAGGAATAGCATTTGGAGAAGGTTATGGAATATACAAAGACCCCGAGGCCAGAGACAAACAAGGAATTTGCAGAGCTCAAAGGCTAGGTTGGCTAACTGTGTGTGTGTTTCAACTTGCTAAGAAAAAGCAAAATTACGCTCAATATATGTGGCTTAATAAGAAAATTAGAGCTGGGTTTGTAGTTTAGAGGCAGAACATGTACAAGGCCCTAATTCCCCAAGACTGTCCTCCCTTGAAAAAAATGGTAAGTTAAGTTTCTAAAATTTTCCACCTGAAAAAAAAAAACTAAAATTAAAATGACTTATTGATGGAAACACTAAATGCAATTTTTTTGGTATAAAGTTATTGTACACTAATTTTTAAGTTATCTCCCAATTACCAGGTACTAAACTAAGTCCTAGGGATAAAAAAAATACAAATAGGTTACCTTCTGTACCATTAGGGAGCTGGCAGAAATGATGAAAAATTTGAGGTAAACAATTATAGCTAAGCTAACAGCACTTTGATACGCAGGGAGGGGAGTGAGTGACACTATGTGGCCCTCAAGAAAGGGAATATTAATTCACTCAGGGTCAAATTATCTTTTTTTTTTTTTTTTTTTTTTTTTTTTTGGTATCAGGGATTGAACCCAGGGACAGTGAACAACTGAGACACATCCCCAGTCCCGTTTTTGGATTTTATTTAGAGACAGGGTCTCACTGAGTTACTTAGTACCTTCCTAAATTGCTGAGGCTGGCTTTGAACTCAGTCTTCCCGCCTCAACCTCCCAAACTGCGGGGATTACAGGCACGCGCCACCGTGTCCAGTTGAATTATCTTGAAAATTAATTTATGTACAGTATATTATTACAAAATGATACCAAATAAGTGAACTGTGACTGAATGTAAGCATGAAACAAACCAGAAAATCTAAACTCTGACAAATCCCATAAAGTAATAGAATTGTTTAACAGATTTCAAAAAGGTAAGCCTCTGTCACAGACAATTCTGAGAATTAGGCCACCCTCACTAGGCGTGGCCAGTCATTCAAATAACTAGAATTGAGAATAACTGGATTTCAAAAAATGCATTTAAGAGTTAAAAAAGAATAACTGAAGGAAATACTGAATTAGACCTGAGCATATACACAGATTTGGTCCAGAGAGAAAGACAGAAAAAGCCAATGTGGGTCTAACTTGTTTTTTGGTTGAGATACAAATAGAAGAATTATACTTCTTAGAAGTAAGCACTGCCGTCAGCCTTATCCTTCACTATAGTTTATAAGATTATCAATTAAAATAAAACCAGAGACTTGGACTTTTGTCTTAGTTCTACCAATAATCAACTGTGTGAAGGGGTCTCATGCTTTCCCCAAGCCCCAGTTACTGATGCCACCAGTACTGTCCTATGACACTTTGAAAGAATAAAATTAAGAGTCACTCCAAAAAAGAAATCATAGAACATGATATTTCCCCAGAATTCATTATTGACACATGTATTGTAAAAGCTCAGGAGAACGCAGGATAATTTTGTCAATAATGTTCTGGGTCATAATACATCAGACTTTACAAACAATACTTTTGATTTACAATAGTATACAATGCCTGATAATTATGAAGCTATATAAAGCTAAATAGTAGCTCTGGGGTCTAGTGAAGACTATGTAGTCTCATTAACTAGGAAACACATTACAGGAAAGCCGTGTAGAATACTTTTGGTCAAACCTATGTCATTCTCTTGGATACAGGAATCAAAGAATAACATAGAGTGCACTAACATCAGAGATCTGTGTATATTATTATGAGGATAGAGGAAACTCTTTTATTATTTCTGTTGTAGGACCTGTATTGCACATCTCAGTCATTTTTACTTAAAGTTTCTGATAAAGTAGCTTAGAGTGAATAAGGAGTTACAATATGTATGCCAAAGAAGAGTTTGATAATTTAAAAAAAAAAATTGGAAATGGTTTTGTCACTAGATCCAAAAAATGACACAGTAATTATATGCAGTGCTACATAATAATTCTAAGTGTAATTGCAGTGTAATTTCTCTGACATGTATTTACTATCCATCTCCATCATAATTATTATGCATAGATTATGTTACCTTGTTTTGCTACTTCTCCACTATCTTTTTGAAGTACAGAATTTTCAAATATATAGATACTTTTAAAAATATATAGTGTCAATAATACCTATCACATAGAAGGACCTCAACATACGAATAACAACATCAGTACTAAAATTAATGCAAATACCTTATGATCTCTGTATTACTTCTTAATTTATTTTATAAAAGAAAGAATGTTCTTTGTAACTTTTCCATAAATCAAAAGTAGTTTCTTCTACTCTTTCCTATACCATCATCTCTTTTCGTAGCAGTAGATCATCCACATTCTACATGAAACTGAGTCCAGTCAAGTGTGGGTGAGATGCCTGGTGTGATTTTTAACAGGAAGGGACACCCAGGCCTCACGCATGTTAAAGGCCAGCAGTCACAGTCCTCTGAACCCAAGAATCCTGGGTATACACACAGCTAAGGTCAAAGCTTCAACTCTTTTTTTCCTCCAGACCACACACCGCTTCTTAAAGTGTCATGTTAATGTGATAAAGGCAAAATCTTCCACAAATATAAAGCTAAATTACAATGTATGGAAATGCATATTTGACAAGCTTGGGGAAACAGATGAATCCCTCTATCTGCTAGGTTCTGGGATGGTTAATGTTATGTGTCAACTTGGTTAGACTACCGTGCCCGGTGGTTGGGTCAAATACTAAGCTAGATGTTTCCAGGAAGGTATTTTTAGATTTGATTAGCATTTATAATCAGTTAACTTTGAGTAAAGCAGATTATTCTCCATAATGTGGATGAGGCTGATCCAATTTGTTAAAGGCCTGAAGAGCAAAGTTTTCCTGAGGAGGAAGGAATTCAGCCACCAGACTGCAACATAAAAATTCTGCTGGAGTTTCGAGCCTTCAGACTCAAGATTGCCACAGCAACTTTTATCTGAATCTCCAGTCTGCCAGCTTGCTCAACAGACTTTAACTTGCCAGGCCCCACAATCACATGAGCCAAATCCTTAAAACCAATCTCTTGATTAAATAGATAGATAGATAGATAGATAGATAGATAGATAGATAAATTCCACTAATTCTCTCTACCCCTTCCTTTTTCTCTTTCTGCACACACACACACACACACACACACACATACATACACACACAAGTACAGTCAGTCCTCCATATCTGGAGATTCCACATGCATGGATTTAACCATCTACTGGTTGAAAATATTCGGAAAATATTCAGAAAACCATTGTGTCTTTACTGAACATATACAGACATTTTATTTATGTCATTATTGCCTAAACAATATATAGCACAGCAACAATTGACATAGCATTTGAACTATATTAGGTATTATAAGTCATCTAATGATGGTTTTAAATAAACAGGAGGATGGGTGCAGGTTAATGCCAATTGAACACCATTTTATATGAAGGGACTTGGGTCAGGGATCTGGGCATCTGCAGGGGGGCACTGGGACCCATCCACCAAGGATACTGAGGAACAGCTACATAAATATTCTATTGGTTCTCTATCTCCAGAGAGCTCTAATTTTAGTTTATGCAGAGAATTAAATATATTAGGAATTCTTTTCAGCAAACAAATACTCTTTGGCCCTATATATGGCATTGAGAGTCTGTACAAACCCTTGGTTTTAGTTTCTGAAAACTTAATGTTTCCAATATATTTTCCAGTTAAGACTGTCTGATTAGCTATCTTTTGTGGGGTATTACACTCTACAGAGTTCAGTCATGTTTGTACAGAAACAATAAAATAATCATATTCTCATATGTCACAACTGAAAAATAAATGTTTTAAAAACAATGTGTATTACAATATTTTGAGTTATAAGACTAGTTTTAGGTCAGTTAAGCCCTTAAGCAATTCTTTCTTAAAAACATCCCTGTCTTCATATTGAAAAACACATTATTTTCATATGTAAGAAGTGAATCAAAGTAGATCTGCTTTGATTTGGTTTATTGATTTTATTTGATTTATTTAATTTGATGAACTTATTTAGTGGTATCAGGGCACTCTACCACAGAGCTATATCCAGAGCCCATCCTTTTTTTTTCTTTTTTTTTTTTTTCTTTTTTGAGACAGGGTCTCACTAAATTTCCATGCTGGCCTCTAACTTGAAATCCTCCTGCCTCCCAAGTAGCTGGGATTACAGGCGTGCACCACAATGTCTCACAAAATAGCTCTACTTTTTAGATCAAAGTTATGTGGTATTAAAATTATAAATGGTGTGTTAAGATAACACCTTTTAATATTTAACAGATTAATATCAGGTAAAGTATTGGAATTATAGGTGCTAAATGATTTTTTTAATTTCTCACAAAAATTTCGCAACAGGCATCCTGCAGAAGAATAAGTCACTTTCAGAAGCATATGGAGTGTGGGGTACTTACTAATGGCAGAGTCATAGGAGGTTGAGTTGTGCTCGCCTCTCATGAAGGGGTATGGTGACAGGTAAGCATGTGTGCAGTTCTTGGACGGTGGCTGATTGGCTGGGAAGAAGAGCACATCAATGCTATTGGTTATTGAGACACTCCGAGATGACGCATTGCTAATGGAGCAGAAATAGGGGGTCGGGGTGCACAAGCAAAATCAAACTGCTGGTTCCATCAGCAAACGTACAGACTTGCTGTATGAAACCTCTTACTGAGTAGTGCAGGGGATCTGGAAGTTAGACTGATAGAGAATATCTAGCTTCATGACATAATTCAATGAAATAAATGCCATTTGTATCACCTGCAACTGGAAGGCATTTTCTTTCATCTGTTTTCACACGTTCCCCAATACCTAACATAAGTCCTAACACACTGCAGGTATTCAAAAATAACCTTGAAAAGTCTGATAAACTTAGATATAACTTAGATTAATTCCAATTGATAGAAAATTCTTCTATATCAATTCTACTTTTACAGAAAAGATGCAAATGAAAGACTGTCCAAGTTAATGATTCAAATAAATTTTTAGCATTTGGGGAAACCACATGAAGGACTCTTATTTGTCAGAAACTATAAAATGTATCATTGTGTACAATGAAAAGAGGAGTGAAATATTCTTTCTCTGTGTCTTTGGCAAAATCTTCCTCTTGCACATTTCTGACTTACTGCATTTTACCAAGGTCTAAATAATTTGCATTGGCAATTTGAATGCTTATTCTCCAGCCCAAAATGCTCTGTAGGATAGTTCAGGCACTCTTCTCAAAACACCACTTGGTCACTACTTTGTTCCTTTTGTATATAACAACTTGCCATCAGCTCAAGTCTTCAGTGACCTTATGTTCTTATTATATATTCTGTAACCTTGACAACTAGGTAAATACACACTTTGATTTTTCACAGTATTTGATAAGACTAACAATTTCAACCCTCAATAGGTTATAGGCTAATAAACAATTCCTTCCATTGTTGGAGACAATAAAATAAGTGCTAGCTTTTGTCAATGAATTGGTTTTCAAAGATTAATAGATATGAGGAATACAGTTGAAAGAGTGCATCATTGTCTTAAAAAGTTACTTGACTTCAAAAGGGAACTTTAAAGTTTCTATACAAGAATGAAAACATCAAAAGCAAACCGTTTCTTGATATTGCCTACAAACTTGGGTGAAGACCAAAGGAAAATGCTTTCATCTGCCACTGCTGGTAATTAAGTTTCATTACATAAAAAAGGACTTTTTTTTTTTAACTTTGAAGCTATGAATATAAAATAATACCATTATTTCTGAATTTTTACATTTGAGATTTCATGTGTTTATAACCCCCAAAAGAACATTTATTTGCAACATAGAAATAGACACTTGAAAAGAAACACCATAGATAGATATTACCTGTTTTGTTTGTTAGAGTTAGTGTATTTTAAATGTGAGCAGAGAAACAGCAGATACCTCCATTTTTCCATAAACATTCAGATTTCTAAATTAGGTAGAAAATAAAATAATTATACCTACAGACTTTTCTCTTTAGGACCTTTGAAGACATCTCATTGAGATTTTACAATCAAGAATCCAATTCTTTTGTAAGGGATATGTACTAAATCGGAAACAGCCTGGTTTTTGTTTCACAGACAAGGGAGAAAATAAAGCTAAATTGCACTTACTGTACCAGAACTTCCAGATGTTGGAGTTGTTCTCTTCCACAATCCCATTAAACCAACACCTCCAGAAGAATCCTTCATGGTGGAAAGTGATATTCTCTATCTGTATAGGAAACAAATACAGTGACTTGCCATCAACCCAAAGAATATAATCAAAATTCCTGCATCCAGAAAATTTGAAAGAAATGTCTTCTTTCCCCTATAATGATGACCAGTAGCTTCCTACAGATCTCTTCTATGAAGAAAGACACCCCACTGTTATTCTCTCTAACTTCAAGAGGATGCACAGTGCTGTCCTCCTCACTAGCAAATGCATCTGTATTTTGAAGAAGAAACGCACATTGTGTTCACCTGAGCACCTTCCCACTTCCGTTGCTAGAAGCCAATAGTCTGATCCAAAAGCTACCAAAAACAATAGAACCCCCAAAGCTCCGAAGAGAGCCCCAAAGAAGATGGCGATGTTGAGTCTCATTTTCAGTCCACTGGTTTCCTTTTAAATAAAACAAGGAATTGCAAAAGGATAGACACTTAGCTTCTCAGCAAAAATAAAAAGAAATAAAAAGATCTTTGAGAATGCAAGCTCTTCCTGAGAAACCAGTTCTAGCTCATGCTTTGGTGGCTTCTCACTTAGACCCAGCCCGTGGATTTGAATTCCCTTTGGTCTTCCCTGGAGGGACTCCAACCCGGCAGCTGAGAATGGTTGGTTATTTTAAGATACTGATTGAGGAGCTGTCTTTCTCCCATGGGGATCAAAAAATAGCTGACCTTCCTCTGACTATAGAGAAGCGTATCAGGAGCTGACTGGGATTAGCACTATTGCTGTTAGGTAATCCATAGAAGTGAAAAGAAGATGCAGTGGCTATGAAGTCATTGACCGCATTGGACACAAACTTAAGAGTCACAACAAGCTCCTCTTAGTCTAAAAAGACCATTACAAACCCAAAGACACATCAGATTCTCCTTGAAGATACATAAAATAGCAGCTATAAAGAACTAAAGAGACTTCTCTGGAATGTAACTGAAATTATAATTTACCCCTTGAGTTTTGTGGACATTTCAGAGATAGAAAATAAATTTGGGGTTCAGGTTTATAACTTAAACATGAAGATGTGCCTTTAAAGATCAAGAATTGTGATGGTAACATAATCAGTGAAAGTGTTAAGAAACACTTTTATGTAGCATCCACATAATGACATAAAAACAGTACTTTCTATGGAAGCTCATGGAATTTATATAAGTGAATCCAGATAATCATCCCCAAAGTGAAATGATTAAAAAAAAAAGTCAAAAACATAACTGCCTTCAGGAATACAATGAAAGAATCTAATCTGTTTTCTTCTTTCTTTTTTTTTCCATTATAAATATCTAACTTCCTCAAAATACAAGTCACACTAAATGTCCATACTGACCACCTAATGCAACGCTTATACATTTTATCTAAGTCTTATCTTTTCCTAGTTCATTTGTTTGTTTGTTGTTCACATTTGAATGTGCCTAAGAGTGTTCTTTTTAAAGTATTAGTGCACTATTTACGATCCTGTACTGTCCCTCTGGCTATTGGTTTATTACTTCTCAATGATAGCACAGACCTTTCAGTCTTTTCACACCGTGGCCCCTTTTTTTGGCATAGGATGAACTCTTACGATATATTTTATGAAGGCAAAAAATCCTTAGGAAGTATGAGGGGTCTTGTTCATTTCCACTTACATGCAACTAGAAGTAGTTAATAACCAGGAGTGGAATCCCAGCCATAGAATCAGTAACCATGGGGGTTAAATTGAATTTGAAAGCTCATCAGGGATGATCTCCCATCTAATGCTCAAATCTTTATTCGACTCCCTGAACTATTCATCTATGGCATTACTAGACGACCATTTAAGAACATCAACAATGGTAATACTGCTCTGTTATATGTCCTGCCAAAAATTGTGCCAAAATTTGGATCGTAGGAATTTGCAGATTATTGGTCCTGATCTTTACTCTGAAAATATAGACAACACAAGTTTTTTTAAGTTCTCGCCATGGGACAGAACTTTAAGATATTTTATAATCTTCTCATGCCTCCTCGACCCATTGTCCCACCCTCTCCAATTTGAAATGATAAGGACCCACTCCTAATACAATCTTTTTTTTATAAGCTAAACATTCTATTACTTTACATATTCCTCACATGAACATAATTCCACATCTCTCTTTTCTGTTTCTTTTCTACAATTCTCAAGCACTTGACCAAAGTGAGGCACAGTGAGATATTCTAGATATGGTTATTTTGAATGAATCTGGCTGCTACTGCTTCTAGAAGCCACCAGAGGACAAGACAGAAGAAGATGGCAGAGGATCCACCTGCATGAGTCTCCACTGGGCTGCCTTGTCGTCAGACTCAGATTGCAGAAATTATTTCAATGATACAGTCACAATATGAAATTTTAAGTTTTTTCAGTCCATAAATCCCTTGAGGGATACATGCCATATTTAGAAGGTCCACACATGGAGGTCAGGGAATACAGGCAGATTGAGAGACACACTTGCAGGCCCACTCCTTTGCTGTGGCCAGACCCTCATCCAAACAGATTTCCTGCAGGAAACTGTGATTGGTGGGTTTCAACCAGAGGCACTGAACCCAGGAGATCACACGTGTCTGACAGGTGAAATGCATGGGCATATATCCAAATGGTTCTTTTAAAAAAGTGGCACCAAAGTGTGGAGTCTAGCCTGCTAGGCAGGAGAGGTGCCTCTGGCCACCAGCTTGAGCCATCTGGATGTGGTGTAGAATTGGAAACTGTCAACAGCCATGGAGACCTGTTTCTGGTGATGAGAAAGTTAACTTTATTTTTAGAGATGGATGCCAAGGCAACTTAAAAATATAAGCAATAATCCAACAACTTAATACCACTACCTTTCTAATTTTCACGCTGCGATGACCTTAATCACAGGCTCCCAAAGATACCCATGCCCTAATCCTAAACATAATCATATGCTCCGTGAATACATTAACTGACATGGCAATATCCTGGTGGGCCCTGTCTAATCACATAAATCCTTAAACCAAAAGCAGAGAACCTTTCCTAGCGGAACGATCAGAGAAAATATATGACGATGGAAAAAGGTCAGGGAGTTGCTGATTGAAGGTGGAAGGAGGAGGACTCAGGCAAAGGAGGTGGGACCCCTGTGGAATTTTAGATTTCCAGAAATGTGGGATAGCATATTTGTGTTGTCTTAAACCACAATTCACAAGAATTTGGGGGTTATGTTTCCATGTGTATTTCCTAAATATCATTGCTTTACTTTATGACTTTCAGCCTGTTCTGTGTCCCCTAATGAAGGATGCAAAGTGGCTAAGTGGCAACTAGGGATGTGTTTTTAAGGTAAGCTGAGGCTTTAGACAAGAATAGGAACTGCAGGAAAGAGCTCCTTGCCCCGCATAGTACCTGTCTTATAAAAGGAGGATTTCACTATTAATGAAGAAGAGTGGGAGTTTTCTTTCATAGATGAGTGATTTGGGGCAAATCAACTCTCCAACTCTCAGTTTTATGGAAAATAGAAACTGTTCGGGGAGATTATTGAGAAAATGTGATAAGCTCACATATGTCAAAGGAGTTGTTGCCTCTTCCTATGAGACTTGTCTTCTATCCTGCCGTTAGCTGGAGATCATTCTGGACAAAGAAGTTTAAAAACAAAAATACAATAAAATTCCCATGTACCAGCATTCGAGATCTTTCATCAGACTAAAGACAGGAGGTGTCTCCAGCCTTCCCACAACATCCATACACATCACCCTCCCTCTTGGGCCACCATCAGCTCCCCAAATCTGTGTGTTCGGCCCCCCCTCTAATTAGAAGTTCTTTCCCTTCCATGTATCTCATTAATGTACTCACAAATATTCAGCAATGTCCTACCCTGTGCCACCTGTGCTTCTAGGTATTGAGTTAACAGCAGTAGAAAGGAGACCCTCATACAAGTTCTGTCACATTTTTATATCTATTTTCATTTTCCCCCTTCTACACAGCTTTTCTTTTTTTGGTACTGGGGATGGAAAATAGGACCTTACACATCCTAGGCAAGTGCTCTACTATTGAGCTACATCCCCCAGCCCTTTCTAATTTATTTTGAGACAGCGTTTTACCATGTTGCCGAGGCTGGCCTTGAACTTGCCATCCTCCTGCCTCAGATTCCTGAGTAGCTGGGATTACAGGTGTACACCACCACACCCGGCTTACAGTTTTTGAATTCATGTGTCTTGAAACAAATTGGATTAAGAAATGGTTGTTCAGCCAGTCACAGTGGCGCATGCCTGTAATCTCAGTGGCTGGGGAGGCTGAGACAGGAGGAGTGTGAGTTTTAAGCCAGCCTCAGCAAAATGGAACTAAGGAACTCAGTGAGACCCTGTCTCTAGATGAAGTACAAAATAGAGCTGGGGATGTGGCTCAGTGGTCGAGTGCCCCTGAGTTCAATCCCCAGTACCAAAAAAAAAAAAAAAAAAAAAAAAAAGAAGAAATGGTAGTTCAGTAAACAATGACTGAACAAATGAGTAAGCGCTCCAAGTAACAATTGCTCCGCCATTCTTACAGATGTTCCCAGGGACATTGCTCCCTACTTCTACAACATCTCCTTATGGAGGAAGGCCAGCTGGGCAATTTCCAAGTGCTAAAAGGAAGTTGAATTTCTACAGAGCACTACCGTTATTTATAATATTAGAGACACTCTAAGTCTTGATTCATTTAATGAATGTTTATGTAAAGTATCACTTGTGCTAGGAGAGGGACGTGCTGTATCCTGGGCTCAACGGTGCTCCATGAGGTGGTATTTTCATGTACAGTGCTTCTCTCTTTGCTGTGGTTCTTGGGGAACCCAGCAGCAAATGTCCAAATGGCGGTGTCCAGCTTTCTGACTTCCTGAATCTCCCTCCTGTCTACCTGGTCTCTCCCACACGAATTTTAAACTTGCCATTTTATATATTTCTGTAAGGGGCTTCACATGCTTTTGAGAAGGAGATGAAGACTAGGATGAAGCTACTCAACGGAGGCAGCCTGTGAACTCAGGTGTTAGAAGATAGAAACACCAGGATACCAGGATAGAAACACCAGGATACCAGGATAGAAACACCAGGATACCAGGATAGAAACACCAGGATACCAGGATAGAAACACCAGGATACCAGGATAGAAACACCGCTTCTATTTGGTTTCTCCACTGGGTAAGCTCCTGGAACTCTTTGGTCACCCCTCCCTTCCTTCCCCATCCTGATGATTTCTCCTGTTATTATTTCACTTGATGACTCTCCTTACTCCCTGGAAATAATTCCCCTTTTAGAGTTTCTAGTCACTTAAAGAAATTGTGGTAATTTTATAATTCTGATTTTTTTTAATTAAAAAAATAAAAGTTAAAAAAGCACAAACATTCTAAGATATTATGATAAATTTCCCCCTTGATCTTCACATGGTAAACATGACAACCAAAGGGTTAGAGGACCACAGACATTGGAAGACTTGGCCTGTTTTGATCCAATGCCTCTTTGTTTAATTAACTGTGGATTTAGTTGCATATGTGTTTGTAGATAGATAGATAAATAATAGATAAGCAGTAGGTATGCTGAAAATTAAAGCTTAGCAGAAAATAAAAAAAATTCTTTTTTCTAAGGTCAAAATTCCTGACCCTGGTATTCTCGTATTCTTAACTATCTCAAAATATTTAATGGACCATTTAAACATTCTTAAAAAAAAAAATTTCAGATTCACTTCTGTTTAAGAAACAAAACATAGGCCTGACAGAGTTCCACACCCAAAAGTGATGAGCAAATTTGTAAACAAATATAAAATCAAACGTTCATGGACTCTATGTTCCAGAAAACTTGGATGGTTTACCAAAGAAAACTGGTGCACTTTTTTTTTTTTTTTAAATTCAGGGTAAATTATTTTATTCATGGGATAATATAGGTTCACAATATCCAAAAACCTAGAATCTACAAGTCTCTGAAAATCAAAAGTTTTTAGCAACACATATCTGATGAACATGAGGCTGCGTATGAACTGTAATGTGGATTTCTCATATACAGTTTATTCATAAACATGAATGTTTGATGGGAGGGCTCCCCAGGTACCACTGGGGGTGTCATGTTAGGTAATGTACCAGAATATACACTAGGTCATTTTTCTAAATTCCCCCAAATTCTGAGTTCTAAACACATCTGTCCCCAGGGGTTACAGATAAGGGATTGTGTCCAAGGCTGAGACATAGACAGTAAACTTAATGATGACCCTAAATTACTTTCCTGCGAACATTATTGAGACAGATTCCTACTGTGGCCCACATCTCTATGACTATCTGTTAATCTGAGCTTCACGTTATAGTGCCTGGCCACCCTCCTACTCTCTACCTCCTAACTAACCAATATGACCACCTGGCCACATCATAAGCATTTTGAGGCACTTTTCAGAGATCTTTTAGTCTTAAACAAGAAATTAAGATAGAAGTAGTTTTTATTATTTTTGTTTTCTCTTGCATCCCTGAGACCTTGTTCAATACTGTAAATGGTTAAACTGAATTTACTAATCTTAACCATTTGAATAAAATTGGTTTGAACACTGCCATCTTCTGGCCATAGGTAAAATTCGCATTCTACAGTGCTATATGATCAGTTGTTGCGCTTTTAGTATGTTAAAAATATTATTACACGAATGGTATGAATCTACATCGTGCACAACCATACAAATGATGCACCCCATTTGTGTAAATGAATCAAAATGCAATCTGTAAAAATAAAAAAATAATAAAATATTTTTTAAAAATATTGTAGAGCAGAGATTTGCTGTTTTCATAGTATAAGATATGGAATAGCCTTAAATAAGATGTTTAGTACCATAGTGCCAAGGTCTTAATGAATAGCTTATATCAAACAGAACTGTATCAAGATCCGCAGGCTCATTCACTTTATAAATTTAGGCAGTTTACTCTCCATTAAATTAAGGGCTATGGCCACACCATGCCTGCAACCCTAGCAACTCTGGAGGCTGAGGCAAGTGGATCACGGGTTCAAAAGCGGCCTCAGCATCTTATTGAGGTCCTAAGTAACTTAGTGAGAATTTGTTTCAAACTAAAAAAAAATAATAAAATAATAAAAAGGGCTGGGGATGTAACTCAGTGGTGATGCTCTGCAGGGTTAAACCCCCAGTACAAAAAAAAAAAAAAAAAAAGGAGAGAGAGTTAATGAGCTACCTATACAAATGGCTCACACAAAGGAAGCTGTATTAAAAATATCTTTCACTTTGTAAAAGTGTTTGATGCTGCCAGCTGTGGAAAGGACACAATGAATGGACTTAAGTGCATTAACTCTTCAAATAATTCATTACAACACTCCTGCAGTCTGAGAGAGAGAATGGGCTTTGGTGATACTGATTCCAGTACCCAAATTCAAACTAATTTAGGAAATTTATGCTCACCCATGAATACCTGCAAAAACCATGAAGAAGCACCAATAATTATTCCATAGCATTTGACTCTGACATTTGGGAAAATGTTCTACTATGACAAACCAGACAGATGGACAAAAGAGGAAAAATATTCCAGATTCCAGAAAATAGAAGTCTTTCTTCAAGGAACACTGAAATGGAAGAATTTCCTTAGGACAGAAGCAACATCATCAGGAAAAACAAAACAAAGCAAAGAACAAGCATAACTGTCCCATTTACTACCCCAGGAGATCCATATGAGGTGGTATGTTTCATTTTTCAAACCTTGTACATCTAATGTTAAAGTTTTATATAGGAGGCTTTGTCCTCTGTCTTATTTCACCATTTTTCTTATCTTTGGTTTTCTGCATTGTAGATTCTCTGGTATTTATCCTGCTTGGTGTTCTCTGAGCTATCTAAACTTGTGATTTGGTGTCTGTCATTACATTTGGAAAACTCTGAGTCATTACTACTTCAAATAATTGTTCTGTCTTTTTATCCGTCTGGAACTCCAATATGCTTATCTTACAATTCTTGAAATTGTCCCAGCATAATGAATGTTCCATTCTTTTTTGAAATTTTCATTTTCTTCTCTTTGCTTTTCAGTTTGGGAATCTTCTATTGACCTATCTTAAAGCTCCATGATTCTTTCCATGAGTGAGTTTAACCCACTGATGAGTCCATCAAAAGCAATCTGTATTTCTGTCACAGTGTTCTTATCATTTCCTTTCCATTCTTTCTTAGATTTCATCTTAGTTCATCTGTCTGATTATATTATCTCTCTGTTCTTTCATATTGTCTATTTTTTCTATTAGCGCTCTTAATACAGTAAGTAGTTGTTTTAAATTCCCTGTCTGATCACTCCAAGACCTGTGTCATCTTTGAGTCTGACTCTAATGCTTGATTTGTGTCTTGGGACTGTTTCTCTTGTCTCTTAGCATGCATTGTAATTTTTTGGTGGAAACATGATGTAGTGAGTAACAGGTACTAGGCTTTTAGTGAGAATTTGCCCAGTAATTTGGCCAGCAGGGTGACTGTGTTGAATATTCTCACAGGTAGAGGTGTGAGAGACATCATTTTCTTTGAGAACTCTTGCTTATTTCCCTCTTTTTATCTTCGGATTTTCTCTAGAGACTCCCTGCCTCCACCTTGTTATAGGAACTCTTCTTAGTTTATTTATTTATTTATTTATTTTTGCTAAATACGACTCAATTGTATGGATATAACATATGTGTTTCTCCACTCACTTATTGATGGATATTTAGGTTATCTCCAGCTTGGAGGTAGTAAAAATAAAGTTCGTGTGGCCATTTGTGTATGTATAAAATCTTGTTTCATATATACTCTCATATCTCTTTGGTAAATGTACCAGAGTGTGAAAACTGGGTGGTGGGGTTTGTTTCACTTGCTAAAAAATCCTAAACTCTCTTTCAAAATGCGTATGCAGTTATGCATTCCCACCACCATTATTGTTTCATGTCCTACCGACTCTTGGCAAAATCTTTTAGTATTTAACCAATAAAACGACAAGCTGTCCACATGGTCTGCTATAATTAAGAATGGTTATCTTAATCATATTCAATCTTCCAGTTCACTGTGGTGTTTTAGTCATTTATTTTAGTCTTATTTCATATCTTTGTCAGCAATGTTTCTTAGTTTTCAGTGGGCTGCATACTGTTGGGTCTTTGGTTTGACCTTAACCCACTTAGAAAATAAGCCTGTTAAAATTTCACGGCTATCAGAAGAAGACATGAGATTACAGGGCCGGAGACAAAATTTCATCACCCACGTAACAGCAAGTGATACAAACGTGAGCATATCTGTGTTGTTTTCCATTGCCTTCAGATCCCGTAGGCATGATGCTGTAGACCCTATGAAAGCTGCACACATAGTGGTTTGCATCACAATTGAGGGACACAGAGCTTGACGTATCCATCGCTTTCTCAAATAGTAAGTAAGCTTTCTTCTTGACCAGTTGGGAGACGTGACCTCACATTTCAAGGCCACAAGATGTAAAATCACCTGGTGAAGATCAAAGAATGGTCAGATGGGTGCCATCCTGGGATTCCCACCATGAAGTGCAGGACTTCAGTAGACCAAAGCAGGGTTGTCTCTGCCCACTTCGGTCATACTTTCCCCTATTGAATGTCTTAAAGATGGTTTTGTTCTGACACTCTGATTTTGGATAACACATGAATAAAATTGTATATAGACCTTGTATTCTGCAACCTTACCGAAATCACTTTATTAGTTTTGGTAGAATTTTTTTTTGTAGATTTCTTAGAATTTTCTACATAGACTATGTGGTCTATGAACAAAGTTTTACTTCTTCCTTTCAAATGTAAATTTATTTTATTTCTTTCTCATGCCTATTTTACACAATCTCTTCTTTTTCTTGAGAAAACTCACTGAGAAGACATCATCAGGATTGCCTGTGGAAATAACTTGGAACTACTTGCTGGGGTACTTGGGAGATGACTTGGAAACCAACTGGAATGACAGTAAAGTTTGCTTGCCCACTTGGTGCCACTGAAACTCCCGGGGAGTAAGGACCACTAGATGTCCCACACTCTTCTGGCTGTTACTCTCCACAGAAGTAAGAGAGAAAAGCAGATGAAGCTATAAGAGAAATCCCTTCTTCATACAGTGTCCCTTAGCACCATCTATTGACAAAACTTGGCATGCCATTCAATAAGAAGTGCTCACAGGGTCCAATTCACTCAGCACAAAGTTGGGCAATGAGGGGCATATTTGAAATGGAGAGAAATAACAAGATAACTGGCACATTCCACCCTCTGGCTACTCAGATTCCAAATGCATCCTTCTATTCTTCTTTCAATTCTATGACCTAAAAATACCTTACAAAAAGAAACAATCTCAATAGTTGTACTCATCACTAGCTATATTGACTATTCTTCAAAATTCGTCAACCTCACTGAATATTGTTACCTCAGTACTCAATTGTAAAGTTAAGCTCCAACTACTTGTATATAAAATTATACTTGGAATAAGGTCTCAGAAGGGGAAAATAGCATTTATGTAGAATGAACAGAGAAAATAAGCAAGTTTTCTGCAGTCCTCATTCTGTAACATCATGAAGTTATAGTTGACATCTAATTTTTTCTTTTGCCACTTATTTCATATTTCACTCAGCAAAAATATCAATTCACTGGCATTCTGTAGCTCATGGAGTGATCTGCATCGTTCATTCATGAAGGATGTGATTCTTCAATAGTTCCACCATTTTGTTTTCATAGTTTTCCAGATATAGTCCTCTTGCCCCTGTTGTATAAAATCAACTCAACTTCTCCTTGGTAATCAGAATCATTTACTCCCATCAGTAGAGTCATTTCTCTTTCTTCCAAAATGCCCAAGAAGTGACCTCTTCTTCTAATTCAACAGAACCTTTGTTACACCTCCTGGTGGAAGCAATTCCATCCTGGGATTTATCTCTTTAAGCCAGCTGAGCTCCAAGTTCTCAGGTTGGGAAGTAATTGTTCTGTCAGTGAATTATTGACTGATTTTTAAAAGGAAGCACTCTCGCTTTCACCCCTTGATTTCCAAACTCATGTATTCTATCCATTGATCAGACAGCACCATAAATTATCTCTGATTCAAAGCCAATTCTATATGCTTTAAGACATAGCTCTGTCTTTTCAGTTGTTGTCACCATCTGGCACTACAACTGAGCCTTCAGTGAGCCAATCTTACATTCATTTAGGTTGGATTCGCCCAGGTGATGATGAATAAGATCAGGTAATTCAACACAGGTGAGTCCATTATTTCACTGTTTCACTTCTTTCGCTGTCACATGAGAAGACTGATCAGGAGCAAAGCTTTGTGAAGTGCCATATTGAATAAAATATTCTGGGACTCCAGAGATGGTGGTGGAGTCACAAGAATTCGGAATAAAGTAGACAAATCATATTGAGAATGTGTGTTTATTCCACGGATGACTGCACTTTCCTTAAAGGAAGAGGTCTAATGTATCCACCAGGTTACTCACTAGTTGGGAATTGGTGGCATAGCAGGGTCTCAACGTTGGTCTCTTTCGTAGGCAGGTTAGATGTAAGGAAATAGCATTAGTAAGGAGAAGACCCTACCGTTAAGCCCCCAGATAGTGTCCAACAGAGTCACTAGTTACGTTGTTCAAGGTCTTGCTGAAGAAGCATTGTGTGGATGGTAGCATCCGAGGAGTGCATCATGGTGTCTGTCGGATCATTAAGAGCAGCCACTGCAGTGGAAACTCATTCATGGGCATTCACATAGGACAAAAATACCTTCCACATCCTGTTCTCCCTTGAGACATCCATTAACATACTTCTCCAGACTTCCCTGTCACTAATCTGTTGCATTCAGCCTGTTTGAAACTGTCCACAAATAGTATAATTTATTTTTGTCCATCTCTCAATCTAGACAAAGTAAACAACCCAAAATGTCATTTGAAGTTCCAACCACTGGGAATATTTTTACTTACTATATAGTCTTTCAGAGTTGCCCCTGGACAGTATGCAGTAATCTAGCTGCCCATTTCAGGTGATGAAGAATATCTTGCATGGCTATTTGTAAACCAGGTCAAGTTTGTTTTTCCCTTGGTCCACTGGTTATAATGAACTTCTCAGGAGGCTATGGGTAAAGAGAGAGAGTGGGGAGACATTGTAATGGGTTTCAGTGTTGAAGGATTTTTTTTTTTTTTTTTTTTTTTAGTAATAGGGATTGAACCCAGCAACACTTAACCACTGAGGTATATACATCCCCAGCCCAGTTTTATTTTTTTATTTTAAGACAGGGTATCCCTAAGTTGTCATAATCTCAATAAGTTGCTGAGGTTGGCTTTGAACTTGCAATCCTCCTGCCTCATCCTTCTGAGTCACTGGGGTTATAAGTATGCATCACTGCACCTGGCAGCATTGAAGGATTTTTGAATCAAGCTACAAACTTCAGTTGATACATACAAGCAATTAATTTGCACTGTCTAGAATAGTCCAAAATTGATCTTCCATTTGAAAATGCACACATACCATCTCATGTGTGTATGTTAGGCCAAAAAAGAATGGCTTCTCAAAAGATGTTCAAATCCTAATCCTTAGAGGCCTCTGAGTGTTCTACTACATGGAAAAATTAAAGTTATTTTTAGATGTGATTAAATGAAAGTTCAAGAAATGAGAGATTATTCCAGATTATTTAGAGAGTTCCTAAATGCAATCATGTGAATCCTTAAGACATGTACAAAAGAGGAGGTGATGTGAGTACATAAGGGAGACAGCTTTGAAGATCTTAGCATCAGAGATTGGAATGAAGAAGCAAGGGAGGCCGGAAGCTACCAGAAACTGAAACAACAAAACAAGAAGAGCATTCTGCCCTAGCGTTTTCAGAAGGAGCACAGCCTTTCCGACTCCTTGATTACCACTCAGTGATACTGATTTTAGATTTATGTCAATATTATAAGAAAGTAAACTTGTTATTTTTAACTGCTAAGTTTGTGATAATTTGTTACACCAGCCATTGGAAACTAATGCAGAGATGAGAGAACATGAAGTTCATAGGGTTGAACTGATTAGCTCCATGACTAGTTGTGTAGTCTCCACCAAAGTCCGGGAGCAATCTAGAAGTTTCCAAAGAATAATAGGTATCTGCTGAAGAAAGCATATATTTCCTATACTATCTTAGATATCTGTGCTAGGATTCTCATGTTGGGGTTGACAAAGGTATCAGGCAGTTTTCCTATTTGCCATCGATTTTTTATTGGGTTGGTTGGTTTTGTTTTTGGCAGTGCTGGGGACTAAACCTGGGTCCTTATGCATGCTAGGCAAGCACTCTACCACTGAGTTACATCCCTAGTTCTTCCATACATATTTAAGATCAGTGGATATACTGAATCTTGAGGTTTGATTATGAGCATACCTTGTACTGCTGCCTGAACTTGTTGTAGAATCTTCTGTTACTGAATTTCCCATTCAAAACTGGCAGCCTTACTGAAAACATTCTAGCTGACTTGAATTGGCACACTCAAATGTAAGTATGTTGTCTCCAGCACTCAAACAGGCCTGCAAAGTGTCATGCCTATTATTTCATGTTAGATGACAAGAGCTTATCTTTTTCCTTGAAGGGGATCCATTTATGCATTTCATATCTTTGATCCTTCAAAAACTTCAATGAGAACAGCTCTGATTTTTGGTGGAATTTATCTCCCACTCGCTAGTTTACATTTGTCTTAATAAGTTACTTGAAGTTCTTACTACATCCTGCAAATCAGATCCAACCAGTATGAAGTTGTAAACGTAGTGGACATTATTGTGGGATGTTTTGTGGATTGTCAGGATGATCAAGATGTCTGTGAACAACTTCCTTATGGCAAGAGACAGAAGAACTGACTCTGCCTGAGGCAAAACTGTGAGTATGTACTGTGAAGTGAATGCAATTTCTATTTTCAATTTGCCCTTACCAACTGGTGTGGACAAAAAATAAAAGAAAGAAAGAAGCATCAGTCAGGCCAGTAGGTGCAGTGTGAATCTCCGCTGACGATGCACATGAGAGGTCACAACCATTCTCTAAAGTCCACTTCACTTCTTCACAGGGCAAACAGATGAGTTAAACGGGACAGAACAGGTCTGGCTACCTTTGCAGTCTTTGACGATGACATTCATCTCTAGCTCCCCAGAAATGAAGTATGGCTTCCGTTTTACTATCTTTACAAGGACATTGTAGAGGCTTCCACTTAGGTTTTTCTATTATAATAGAGCTTCCCTATGGGTCAGAGAGCTTAGGTGTGGACACTGCCAGTTGTCACATATAGTATTCCAATTACGCATTCAGGAACTGAGGAAATCCATTGAGTAATTGAACCCACTGTGAATAGTGCTTAAATTAAGACTCCATTTATCACTTGACAAAAAAGAGTTACCATATCAACCCTGACAGTTATCTTTTGAAACTTCTACTTGAAATACCATCCCCTGACTGATAACTGGAAACTCTTTGGTTCTCTTCATTTATGGCAAATCAAGTCAGAGTTTGAGGTATTAGTTCTAGAATTTCTTCCATTATAAAGCTTAGTCTTTCACCTATTCATTCTTAGGGATACTACTTAATTACTCATAGTCAAAAATACTAGAGAATAAGACCTTCTGATTACTGGGGCATAACAGCTGCCATTTGTGGTAAATGTGCCCATATTATATCTGGGATTTAAATGCTGCCACCAATTCTCTGATTATCTTGGAATCTCATTCTTGTTTAAGCCGGGAACTCACCTCTCTAGTGGTATCATCCATGGCTAGTCCTGGCCTATGAAAGAGGGCCATCACAAACCTTTACAGGAAAGGAAGCAAGTCTCCCACAACATACCTCTCAATGCCTTAGTGAAGGGAGTGGCTTTTGGGCCTTCTCGTGAAATATTTCGGGAGATTAGACTTCAGTTCGTACATGATAAATTCATTATAGCATGCATATCTTCCCAAGCTTTTGAGTTCCTTTCTTCACATTAAGCCAGGAAAACCCTGGCATCTAAACTTCATTAAATGTAGACCACTTTGAGTCCAAGATTCAGTCAACCAAGCAAGTAAGCTGTTAGAGCCACCTCCAGCTAGCTGCACAAGCAAACATATCACATCTGGAATCTGTAGTGAATGCATTCATTAATGAATTTTACCTAATCTAATATTCCTTGCTCTCTTAATCTAATATCCTTAAAAACCTCTTCCCTGTACAGTTCTAATGTTTCTGCTGACTATATATTAGCAGAATCTCTCAATTCTTTCCATGTGTATGCAATTATCCCCCAGGTATATGGTGTGTCCCTATAACCTGGAGCATGCAGATTTCAATTTAGTTATGTATCTAGTGGCCATAGTGGGTAATCTATGATCTTGAAAAACACAAACTTCACCCTTCAACACAGCTATCTCAGATCAATCAATCACAAAATTTCAAGCAAAAGAAGGCTGGTTTCCTTAGATTCAAGACAGCAAACTACAGCTACTGACAAAGGAGATTCAGAGTATTTGGGGAGTTAAGGGTCAACAGTTTCATTTGGATCTAGTCAGATGTCTTCATTCTAAGTTTTGGTATCACATCATTCCTAAACACAGCCCTTACTTTTGCCTGAGGAATTTTGAAAGATTGAATTTAACAGATCTCAGAAATCAGCCATAGGCACAATTAAATCGGAATTTTGAGTAAATGGTGGTAAAATCTCAGACTCTTCTTGATATCAGAATAAGGGGGAAATAAGAAATGAAATGAGTTTCTGAACAAAAGAGGGCTAGTAATCAATATTTATGAAGTGCTTATCATGTGTTAGGCATTGTGCTTAGTGGTTTATACACACTATTTGGTATTGCATCCATTTAATTTTTTGCATTGAACTCAGAATGAACTTCAAAGCTCTCGTTACAGGGCTTGGGCCTGCCATGAAACTGAGGAGACCACCCCCCCCCAATCTTCAAACCAGATTGTTGCCATCATGCCAGAAAGATTTCCCACATGTCACTCACAGTAACAGGTATAAGTTTATTAGAGGGAATAGCAAAGGGGAAAGGGGGACACTCTCAAGGAAAAGAGAGGGTCCTCTCAAAGAGGAGAGGGGCAGTGTGCCTCTCCTGCCTTCCAGTTTTTTTTTTTTAATTAAAATACTGAGTTTATTTCACATGTATATTTTTGTCTCCCCACCATCTCCATGTCTGACCACCCCTATACTATGTCCTATCATAACATTCCATACATAAAAACCCAGCAAAGGGTGGAGTTCCATCTTTAAAAACTAAACAGGCATTTTGGAAAACACATTCTTGGCAAGGGAACCTGGACAACCATCATCAAACACGGTAGAGAAAGTTCTCACTTTGCCTTAAACAAAGGAAGCCAGATAACAACTGTTACAGAAAATAAATAAGACAAAAATTTTTTACAAACTTTTAAACTATTTTCTTAGAGACTTCCTCCACTGCCAGAGATCTTGAATAGCCTCCTGGTCAGTCATCTTCACATAATTGATGAACTTGGCTTCCACTTTGGGAAGAGAATCACCTTTCTCTATATACTTGCTTACATTTTTGCTTTAATGTCTTCTACAGAACTAGGTCCTTTGTGTGTTTTAGGGAGTTTTTTTTCCTGTTTTTTGAAGGATTCTTGACCTTTTGATCTTGGTGTTGATGGATGTGAGTCTTTTCCATTCTGGTTTGATTTTTGTGCATTTTTGGCTGGAGTATCTCATACAGATTTCTTCACTGGAGCTTTTTCTTCAGTTTCTGCATCATCAAAATCATCATCATCATCTTCTTCTTCATCATCATCATCAGCAGCAGCAGCAGCAGCAGCAAGTTTTACTTTTTTCTTGGAAACCTTGCTACCACCTACAGGGGCAGATCGCTTTCCAGATATATTTAAGAGTTTTACATCCTCCTCTTCTTCATTTTCTGACTCTCCATCTTCCTCCACAGCTACTAAGTGCTGCCCACTAATAGGCACAGGCCCTGAACCACACTTCAACCTTAAGAGCACAGGAGGTGGGAAACCATAGGGTTGTACAGACATTTTCAATGTTGCAAGTGTTACTTTAATTGAACTGCCTTCATAATTCATAGCCTCTGCTTCAACGATATGCAATTCATCCTTTGCACCAGCCGCTAAACTGACTGTTCTTGAGTATAACTGGTGTTGGTTTTCATCATTACCCACCTTAAAGTGATAATCTTTGTCAACCTTTAGCTCACAACCGAAAAGATAGTCCTGGGGCCTCAGGGTGGCTCATGTCCATATCCATCAAATCTTCCATGGGGTGGTAGCATGCACTTAGGTGGGAGAGAAGGCAGATGGAAAATAGGCTGCTGAGAAGAGACCTGCAGGACAGAATCCCACCAGGGCCTGCCCTCCAGTTTTAATGGGGGAATCCCACAGGAAGTTTCCAGAGAGTCCTGCCCAGGACCACATCTCGACTTTTGACTGACAGCAACCTTTCAAGTCCCCATTGCATATAACACCTCTATATCACTTTGGTGCATGTTGACTTGTTCTAATTGGACCCTGTTCTTACAGATTTTGTGCTAAGGGCAATTACCCTTAACACCTTGACTTCCTAGTCTATGTAAGGGTCACATAAATCTCCCAGTTCAGGGTAACTAGAGTTCTTCATATCAGCATTTTGGGCCTGCATTTCTCCTGCAGAAAACTGGTAGTTTGCTGAGGAATGTAACATATCCTGTCAACTTAAGCCAGGCAGGGCTGCAGATAAATTGCTTTTTAAAAAGGAAAGCATGAGAGGGCCAGCACAGTGGGCCCAGTTTATAGAAATATTCCCTTAACCTCATGTTCCCATCACTCACTAATTCCTATCACTCTGACATGACCATTTAGGTCCTCAGTGATCTTTTTCCTAGCCTACCTCTCTGACCTCTGTTTGTTCAGAAAATTTCAGCCATAAATGTCTTTGCAACTCTTCTCAGCTTACATGTTCCCTCTTCCAAACTGCCTTTCTACAGCAGTTCACTCCCTACTTCATTAGGCTCCACATCAAGACCGTGCCTCATATCATTTGCTACGATGTTCCTTTCTTTTTATTTATTTATTTTATGTCTATATATTTTTAAATGTTTCATCTTTGTTTATTATGTGATTATTATTACTCCATGAGATTGGCAAAGACCATGACTGTCTTGTTCTCACTGCAGAGCACCCAAGAAAGTGCTCAATAATCACAGCAGAATTTTCACAACTCTAGATGTTGCCCTACATTATTTCCCGTTGTTTTTGAAATAAGCACACGAAAGCTTGGTGATCCAAATTAACTTGTTCTGTCACAGTGAACGAAGGACCAGAATCCGTGATTCTTCCAGCCAGAGTTGACCATCACCTAGTTAGAACGACCCCCCAGTTAGCACAAGAATCATGAAAATTTCCTCCCACCTTTCAATGACAGGTCACCAGAAGAAACACAGCATCCTCTTAATCCACACAAAACTAACCCACTGATGCACGCCCTCTCGGGATCAGCCCGGGACCCAAACCCGTTGAGTGACAAGCCTCCCACCGGGGAGCCGCCGCCTCGCTGCCGTCCTGCGCATGCGCGCGGACCGCTTCCGCTCGGGGCGGGGCTGGCGCGTCGGGGGCGGGGCTGAGCGGCTGCGGCGGCGTCAGCACTCGCAGCCTGCGCTCCTATGGAGCTGGGGGGTCGCCGGGGCCTGGGCTTGGCGCCGGGGCTGGCCTCGGCGACCCGGGAGCCCCCGCCCGAGCCGAGGACAGTGCCGGAGACGAGGCCTCCGGGCCCCCGAGCCGTCCGAGCCCGCCGCTTCCTGCTCTGCCTCTACCTGGTGGGATTCTTGGTGAGTGAACGCTCGGCTGGGGGCCAGGTACGGCTGGGTCTGGGACTTGGGACTCAAGCGGGACGGTGTGTCGTTCAAGCTCTGGGGATTTGCAGAGCTCAGCAGGGATGCGGTCCTGCCCTCTGCTTGTTCAGCTGCCTCCCACCTCTCAGCCCTCATTTGGCCCTGTCACCCTTCACTCACGTCCCTCTGCATCTGGCCACACAGCCTACTGCCCTTCCTGCTTTCAGTTGGACCCAGTCCTGGGCGCCCTTGACCTTCCCTCGCGTTTAAAGAGCCCCAGGACGAGCCTCAGGTGTGTCTCGTTGACCTAGTCGCCCTCGAGGGTGACCCTGAGTGTTAAACACTGGCCGGTTCAAGTCTTGAGAGCTGAAGCTCCTGGACAAGCTTGGGAAAGGCCAGCTGCTGCTGTGGCAGTGGATGCGGAGATGAAAGTCTGTTGATGGCCCCACCTGGACTGAATTAGGCACATTTTCATTTGGGCTCCAGGTTGACTAGATGTTTGAAAATGCAGATCACCTGAACCGTACCCATCTGCCTTTGGATAAAACGTTTATGTGTTGCACAACGCAGGTTTCCCTTCATTATGATGTGTGTGCGCGCATGCGCCCGCGCGCAGGTTTGGGGCCAGAAGTAGTCATTTCCCCTGTAGATTAGAAAGTTTAGAAAGCTGAGTGTATGGTAGGGTAAATCCATTAATTTAGTATTGTGGAATTTTTGAACATGTGTCGTGTGGTAGGTGCAATGGAACTCCAATATTGTAATACGGAGTTCTGCCACCAAAGAACTTAAAAATCTTACCCAATAAGCTTGCTTGTTCCTGGTGCCAAACCACTATAACTGCCGTGACCCTGATCCACTTCTTCACCCTCCAGTCCCTTCCAAGTTTGACTTGGCTCAGTAGTCCTGGTTGTGAGCTAATTCAGGTTAGAACAGAGGTGGAAGAAGTACCCTGAGAAATTTCTTCCTTCAGAGAAAGGAGCTGGTTAGATGCAGTCTCAGTGGGCGAAGGCCTTGAAGAATCGGATGGCAGTGGGCCCTGGGAAGAGGAATTATTGTTTTCTGCCCATATACAATTTAAGACCACCACTTCTCTCCAGCCTGATGCTTCCCTGGAATTAGGAATCAGGACACTGAGGTCACGTATAAGAGAGAAACAAAGAGGCAGTTTCCGTCCTTCTTCTGCATGCAAGGAATCCAATAGTCCATAAAGGTTCTGTGTGTAAGTAATGACTATTAAGTTCATGAAGAAAGCATATTTTTGCAAATTGATATACACAGAGCCAGGACTCATCAAGTGAGGGCAGATTTAGAGAGTTCCTTGGTTTCCAGTCAATATTGCAGACCCTGTGCTTCACCTTGGCCCTCACCTGTCCTCAGGGTCCATGCCTTTGACATCAGAGCCTGGCACTCCCTCTGCCGCCCATCCCTTTCTTCCTTTCATCTTTTTCTTGGTTTAGCCTTGGGATGCAGGTATTTCTTCTACTTTCAGTCTGGCTGCCTTGAATTCAAAACTAGTGAGTGCACATCTTCAAACTTAGAAAGGAGTGGGCTGCCATCTACCTTCTGAGAAGAGATGTGGACCTCCAGCTACTGTGGCCTTGCTGGGCCACTTCTGCCAGATGGAAAAACAAAAAACAAACAAACAAACAAAAAAAGAGCCGTCCCTTGCAAAGTGCAGATTTCTTTTCAAAAATTTTAGGAACTGACATTGCCTAGAATTCAAAATAATTTATTTACAACATAACAAATTTCAAAGATCACTCATGCTGCTTAGCCTCCCAGTAGAGATTGGTTTATTCACAGACTCTCATGTATTTACCATATTGTGTGTGATGCCATTCTAATCTAGAAAACCTGATGTAAAATTTTGTGATTGTAATAATGTATTAAAAAAATCATTAGATGCCTAATATCTTGAGGGCAAAATGGAATATTTCCTAAAAACTAAGAGTAGAGATAGATTTTTTATTTTGGTGGAAAATGTAAACAATTAAAATATTTGCAGCTTTGTATATCTTTGAAGGATCTAATGCTTCTTTGCTAGGTAACATTTAAGGATCATATACAACTGTTATTATTTTTTGACATATTTAGAGATGTAAAGATCCCTAGGAGTCCTGTAAAATGGTTTCTGATTGGGAGACAAGGGAAATAAGATTAGAAATGTCATAGGCCAAAATGTTCTGGTTTTCTGTACTTTCATGTTTTAATTTATTTTTAAAAGAAAACTAAGATGACCTGGTCTGCCTGTGTTGGTTAGGAATCTGAGGTGATGCTAAGATCTGTGATTTTAATCCTGTCTTTCCTCCAGATCCCTGGTGAGATTTCTCTTCTGTTTTATTAGCTTTTAGCAAATGGGAATTCATTTTTATTGTGGTAATCCACCAACCAAAAAATAGGAGTTTCCTACCTTGAAAAAGGTACCAATTTTTTTTTCATTGAGAGCTATGATGTTCAGTGAAAGTCTTAGGTGATCCCATTTGACCTGACTTTCTTATAAACGATTATAAGCATGTGATCAGTTGCCAACTGCAAAGTACCCCCAAAGATGGTGGTTTGGGAAGCTATGGACTCAGAAGAGGAGAGGACGTTTTTAGAATAGGACTTCCTGAAAGAACCAGTAGTCTGTCTCTTTGGGAAAAGATAGCATTTTTCAGACTCACATGGTACTAAAATAATACTAATCATCAGCAATTTCTTCTGAATCTGTATTTTCATATTTACCTTCCATTGATCTTGACCTGACATAAATATTTCTCTCCCATTCTTTCTTTAACCATTTGACTAATAAATTACATGATACTGGGAACATTTCTGGAAACAGAATTGTATTGGACAATTGAGTTTCTTTTTCTAAAATGCTTACTAGGTGGTTGATGCAGTATGATAAAAGTGATAAACACCTCAGAAGACTGATGGGGCAACTGATAGCAAAGCCCCAAGGAGATTGATGCAGCCCTGAAAGAAAATTTAAGTAATCTTAAAATTGACATAATAAGCCATAGTTTGGGAACTAAATTTATGAGCTAAGAATACTTGATATTAGGTATGGCTGTCTAAAGATGTAACCGTGAAATAAGACCTCTGAAGTATATGTGGACATTCATGCTTCTCTGATTATGTGAATGCACAGCTACCAGAAGTTCAAATATTAACTCTGGGCCTAAACAAAAAAAATTTGTGTGTGTGCATACTCTTTGAATCTAACCAGGTTTGTAGAAAAGGGAATTCAGGCATTATAAAGTTAGATGTATATAATGCTTTTCTTCCCCTAAGCCCATTGTAGCAGGTAGCCAAGTGAAATGAGAGCAAAACTGAAAGGAAAAATTAAGTCTTCCTGATAACCTCAAATAGCCAGCAGGCACATACCTGTCCTCTGAACTCAATAAAGGAGATGGATTTGAACCTCTGTTTTGTGTCAGACCTTCCTCAGCTGTTGTGCCACTTACTACTCGTGATGGTTTTACCAGGCAGCCTTTAGATCCATTCTTCACAGAAGACAGCACTGGAGCATGGTGGCAATAAGTAGCGTTCCTCGGGCACAGGTCCACTAACAGCTGGAGCTGAGGTTGAGAGCTGCTGCCTGACCCCTCCACCGTGCATTTTCTGTGACTTGATTGCAAAACATCACCCTTTCCACCGTGCTTCTCTCTCCTTCCTGCTATCCTGAGGATTTCTTTTCATGTGCTACCTTGTAAGGACAAACTGCAGGATCTCGCATATTCTCTGCTTTTAATAACTGCACAAGGATATTCTAATTTTTAGTCAAGTGCTGCTCCACCACTAAATATGAATCATCCCTCTCTCCTCTCCTTCATTATCCACAAAACACTGTGGGTTTTTCATTTGCTTGTTGTTTTTGTTTTATTTAAGAAACTTCTGTTACATATCCTCCTTGAATGTTAAGGGTCAACTACAAAGAAGGTGAAGTTAAAATCGATTCTAGGTTAGGGTAACCCAGTCTTTCACACCTGAAAACTGTTATAGCACATTTTATTAGGATTCCTTCCTAACTTCAACCTGATTAATACGGCATACTGTGGAATGTAGTTTTGATTTCTTGTATGCTCAGAAGTTTAGATATTGGTTTTATTTTAAAAATCAGTTTATAATTTTAGGATAACCCTTTAAAAACTGTTAGATTTCAGTTACTAACCTGATTCTGTCATTGTTTGTTTTCTTAGGACTTGTTTGGTGTCAGCATGGTTGTACCTTTACTGAGCCTTCATGTCAAGTCCCTTGGAGCAAGTCCTACGGTAGCTGGAATAGTAGGTGAGTGGTTACTGATGCTCATTTACAGAGCAGTGAATTTTAAATCCCCTGAACTAAGTACCTGAAAACATCTTGGTCTTACTGCCAGATATGATCCAAATAAGGTAAATGGGAAATGTGAGCAAACATATTTCCTAAATATTTTAAGACACAACCCTGGAGCAAAGGAGATTCATCTTTTCCTGGAGTACCCATTTTTAGAGTGATTTTGAGGTTGAAGTGCCATCCCATATTCCATATCACCACTGGGGTACCCAGTACAGTGATGTAGCTTGTCCAGGGATCTGTCTCTGTTAAAGGGTAGGATGAACTCCTGCCTACAGGAGCCTGTAATCTCATTTGAGAGACCAGAGAGTCTACAGAAGTCCCACCTTGTGGGTACATGCTTGGCTGAGCCTTGGTAGGTCAGTTGCAACCTTCCTGCAACACCACCAGTACTTCTTAGGTGGGGTTTCTTGGCCTGTGCAGCATAAAAATTGCATCCAGAAGTCACTGATTAATGGAAGAGGCAGAAGTTAGCAGGGTTAGGACAGGGCTGGTGAACAAAAAATTCTTAAGACTAAGCATTTGCAAGCTAGACAAGCAAATGTTTTGGGAGAGTTTTGTGAATAACCTTTATTAAATCCCAGTCTGTACCACGATTGGCATTTTCTTTGAGAAACACACTTTAGAATTATATTGGACCACCTAGATTCCTGAAGATTTTTAGGAAAAGCAAAAGAATAAGTTACGTGATAATGGAGTCTAAAAAAAGAAAGAATGAAACTCTTAACACTTTGTAAGACTGCAAAATGTTAGATATGTATGAGCCAATGTTAAAACTTTAAGACTGCATAGAATTTCATTAGAATTCAGATTTCTATTCCCCTGAATACTCATTATGCAAGTTCTTAAGTCAGAGCCACCCAGTTCTCATGTAACAGAAGGACTGTCTTTCAGAATTTTTGAAGTCAGCTCCTATCTTTATTCTCTCTTCTGCTTTTCCTCAGTTTTATCCTAAAAGCCTTGTACTATGTCATTATATTTTTCCAACTTAAAAAAAACGATATGGGGCAATCTCCTTTACTAAAAACAGTCCTATGCTTTCTGTTGATTTCTCTGAAATTGTTACCACATTAACTTATTTCAGGGCAGCAGCATCTTGGGGATGTTGCTGATGTCATTGTGTGTTTGTTTTTCAGGCTCCTCCTATGGCATTTTGCAACTCTTTTCTAGCACGTTGGTGGTAAGTTATCTTCCATCTGGCAGCTCATCTCGAGAACATAGTCGTACCCCTCTGAAGGTTGTCCATCTTGGATTGAGTGCTTAAGGTTTACCAGATGGTTGGAATATGCCACGTTGTTAGATCAAGTAGGATCCTTTTGCCATGCATTCTTCCTTATTTGGCCCAGGAGAAGGTAGAGGATGATAGGGCTTAGGCGGCTTGTTCTGGGGGAGACACTGGGTGAGTGGTAGATCTGGGTAAGATTGTAACCTGCTCTTCCTATAATTCCCTGCTACTTTTTTACTGGAAAAAAAAAATTATATATATATATATGTGTATAAACAAAAGTATTGTCAATTCTATTGTTTCAGTTAATCTATTTAAATTTCTAGGACTCTTTGGAGCTGTGTATGTTGGACTACGAGTCCTATTATACAAGACTTAGTGATCAGACAGAAGCTATTTGGAGTGGTTGATTGTTTTTAACCTGGCACATGGTATGGAATAATGCAGAGGCAACCTTGTCACTCTGCTTCTCACCCGTCAATGATTTGAAAGAGACTTCTCCTTCGCTCTCCCTGGTGTCGCCACTCTGATCTTGGGACCTTAGGGTCCAGTGATCCGTAGAATGATCAGTTTAGTGTCATGGATTCATCATCAGTGACCAGTCTAAATAGTTGGCCTGATGTTCACACGTTTAGAGAAAAAGATAAAAGATGTTCTGCACTTATGTAACCCAGTAGTTGTTTCCTTGAATTTTTAAAATAGATGTGTGTGTGTGTGTGTGTGTGTGTGTGTGTGTGTGTTTTAAAAATTCAGTTGGATTCCATGGTAAAATTTTAAGTAAGTAAATAGCTACTCCCCGATTTATCTTTGCTTTTGAAATTTTTCCTTTATTAAACTGCATAACAGTCATAGTTTTATTCTCATTTAAACTTTTTAACAACACAGCAAAGTAGTTTGATGTCTTCATTTTATATAGGTGAAAATTAAGACTCATAGAGTTTAAATAATTTGACTTACCCACCTGGTCTCAGACTTGAAGTGCATATTTATTGTTGTCTTAACAGAACCTGCCATTGCCTTCGTGATATAAGAAATACATGACTGGAGTTAGCAGTCAGGCACTTGCTTGTCGGTCAGAATGTCATCTTATATACTCTTGTGACAGCAGAATCTGGTCTATATCTTAATAAACACCTGCTCTGCGTTATTTGGCAGTTTACTCCCAAAGTACTGGTTGTGTGTGTTTATTCCAGCATGAGGCCACAGTGCATGCTTCCCACTCCTGTCCTGGTGGACTCTGGCTTCCTGGAGCTAAAGACTAGTTGTGATTGATTGACTTTTGTCACTAGCACATATTGAAGGTCCTGGCATGTGGTTAGCACTTTATGAATGTGAATTTCTACTGCTAACTATGACCCTACTCACTTTTTCAAATAAGTTTCTTTCGTGTTTGTGCTTACAAAGCACACTTCATATACCTTACAGCTGTAACTAAATGAAATTCTTAAAAATTCTTCAGAGAACTACCAAATTAAAATTTCTTTTTTAACTAATACTTCTGTAAGTACATATTTTATGACTAGCATTTATTACATTTTACATATACATATTTATATGTATTACATATATACATATGTGTATGTATCAATTCCTGTTCTGAGCACCTTATTTAATCTAAATAATAACTAGCAGTGGAGGGACATTACTGGTCTTTAGTGATGCATTTTATATTGAGGAGGAAAACTAATTTGAGGCAGAGTTTATTCAGGTAGCCTGACCCTGAGGCCCATGGTGTAACTATCAGATTATACCAGTGCTCTGTGGGCTGCAGGGAGGCTGGAGAACCAGAATCAAGAGTGCAGAATTTTCCTGAGTCCAGGAGGCCAACGACCCATGATGAGAAAAGGGAGCGGGGAGTTTCTAAAATCCATTGAAATGTATACTGGGGAGAAGGATTGATGCCATTTGTCAAAGGATGGTGCATTTGGAGGATTTGCCCTCAGAATGTTTCATAGAGAAATTTTAGGGCACGTTATATCGTAGCGTAATGAGATCTTTTGGGTCCTTAAAGATAAATACATAAATAAAAATGAGGACAAGGCATCAGCAGGTGTGCCTGGCTTCTGGCCAAGAGGACAGGCTGAGGTCCCATGGTTATTGTAGAGGGTGGGGATGCCGTTTCAGTCGCCTCCCAGGCAGGACTGATGGAGACGTGCACGTTGCTCAGGAAACACAGACCATCCAGGGAGCTTCACAGGCCCAGCATCCTAAGTCTTGACCCCTCTTAGATGATGCTCCATTGCTATCATAGTGTCTGACAAGTTTATATGAAGGCAGTTAGTTTCCTTCAAACAGAGCTCCATCCTGCACACTGCTGTATAAAATTGTCAGTGCAGGGCGCAGTGGTTGAACTGGGTGTTACTTGTCAGGCCGATGTCTACCTGCTAGTAGCAGAGTACTTTGCGCAGTGTGAAGACAAAAAGTGAAGCTCAGTGCCCCAGTCTGTTCAGGTGTCTAAGTTGCCACCAAAGGGCCAGACCCCTGCTATCATCCTGTTCTACCATCCTTGGGTGGCTGCTCAGCCTTCAGCGTGGTGGGAACTGCCTGAGCAGGAAGAAGGGAATGAGGAAGAACAGGCCGATGTGGCCACCTCTGAAGAACGTTCTCAGAGCCGGACCTGATGACGTCCAGGTGCTTCTTCATAAGCCAGGACCATTGGCTTGCAAGTGAGGTTCGTTCTTCTAGCTGGATGTGTTGCTGAGGTACAGAGAATATTCAAGTAAAGATGAGCTGGAAAGGTGGCCTGGAGCCCGCATCCCACGAGACACCTATGATCCACCCCAGGGGACAGACAGCAGGACTTGAGGCAGCCTCTCTGTGCCTATTTCATCATCAGCCATCTCATTCCCTTCTGGGCGAGCCTCCTCCTGGTCCTCCCTGGGCTAAGCAGTGTCCTTACATAAAGAATGGCATGGCAGGGAGTACCTACCTGGCAGGGCTCTGCAGCAGATGTGAGAATGTTAACCAGCAGACACTGCAGGGCTGGCCTCTCTCAAGAGAAAATACAGATGGCACCCACACACAATTTCATCTCACCTCTAAGGGAAAAGTAAATTAGCACAGGAAAAAAATGCCACTTAACGAATTTGCAGATTTTTTTTCATTGACAGTATACAATGTTGGAACATGAGGAACAGAGACATGCACACCAATGTGGGATATAGATGTTTCAAGGAAGTAATTTGTTAGTCTATGTCAGATGCCTGAAAATATGCTTGTCTTTTAACCTAACAGTTCCAATGCTGGAACTTTATTCTAAGGACATTTTCAAGGGTGTTTGCTATGAGGATGCCTCTTGTTGCAGTGTTTATTTTGTTGACAAATTGAAAGGAGCAGAGAAGATTTGTTAAGTAAATATTGGTACACAGTGAGATGTAGAACATGATTAAAAATGAGAACATGTAATCCCAGTGACTCAGGAGGCTGAGGCAGGAGGTTCACAAGTTAGAGGCCAGCTTCAAAGACTTGATGAGGGCTTAAGCAACTTGATGAGACCCTGTCTCAGAATTTAAAAAAATAATAAAAATAAAAAGGGCTGGAGGTACAACTTAATAATAAAGCACCCCTGGGTTCAATTCCTAGTATCCACGCCCTCAAATGGTAACAATGGCAAATTTTTAATGACATGCAACCATGTCCAAATAATAAAGAAGCAAGTTACAAAATAGAGTTCTGCATGACCATTTTCTTAAAAAAAAAAAAAAAAAGATATATATATATATATATATATATACACACACACACCCCATATGTAGATTTTGGATCATGAGGTTTCTTTCTGTTCTTCATTTTGTTTTTCAGTTTTTTATCAATTTTTAAACAATGGACACTTTCTCTGAGTAGTTGCATAAAATAATAAGAATAAAGAAAAAAACAACTCTGAAAATGATATTTTATCCTTTCTTCAGATAACTCTCAGTTACCAGATCATCAGGCTTCAGTTTTTAGATGAAGAAAAGTATTATATTTTTCCACTTACTTTGTGGGAGAACCAGAGGAAGTAACTTACCTGGCCAATAGCATGGTAGGCCCGAGCACTGGAGGCCTTCAGACCTGGTTCCCTGACCTGTTCCACGGGGATCACGGTGTCCTGGGCGTTGACGCAGCGGTGGTCATTATTGTGGATTTTTTCTTGCTTTCCTCAGGGATGCTGGAGCGATGTGGTTGGAAGACGGTCCTCCTTGCTGGTGTGCATTCTGCTCAGCGCCCTGGGTTATCTCCTCCTTGGGGCGTCCACCAATGTCTTCCTGTTTGCCCTGGCTAGGGTCCCTGTGGGTGAGTGCTGGGCCCTGAGTGTGTCTTCATTCAGAGTAAAGCTCTGTACTTAGAGCCTGTCGCTTTGATTAGAGCTTACCTAAAGCGAGGGCTGTGACAGCAGCAGTGAAATTATAACCCTATTGCTCGCAGCGGGTTATTGAGTACTTATAAATCTGTAACAGATCCCCAAGCCCCTCGGAGTGTGTGGACCACAGTGCTATTACACCTGAGCTGCCCGCTTCCTGGTGTCCTCTCAATAGTCAGTAAGAATGTGCCAAATGTCTTTGACCAATGCTGTGATGACTGTTACCTCCCTCAGTGAGTTCTAGTTTTATAGTTGGGTTTCCTGACTTCAAATGGAGATTTACCTCCGTCTGTTTCCTGCAGACTCCTGGAAAGCCGGATGTTGTTGGGGAATAGGGCTATGATTGTCATGTAACAACTCCTGGTTGGTTTTTTTTTTGTTGGTTTTGTCTCCAGACTGGTCTTGACTATTTCTAACATTTTGAAATAGTTTTTAGTTTGTGCATTCATTGAAACATTGTCTCCATTTTTAGAAACACCATCCATAAATGTAGCTGGTGTCTGGTAGGTAGAAAGTTACTGTGGAAGTCCTTATTCTTTCCTGGAGCATCCAGAGACCTGGAGTTTCATGTTTGTTTCTTACTGTACACATGAGAGCACACACAGTCTTTGCTACCCTGGTCTCCAGATCTGGACATCTGCCCATATTCGGTTCAACTGCTTGATCTAAATTAACACCCTAAAGGAGTAGAGCATCAGATGAGGCATTGAACATGCAACTCATAATCAGCTCACTTGGAATTTCTACACCATTTCTGGAACATGCATCTAGACTCTGAAAGTCTGTTGAGTTCACACTCAGAAATTTATACTTTTTTTTTTACTGTAAAAAAAATTGCTTGGGAAGGTTTCTGCTCAAGCATAGTAAACAATCCTCCCAAACCCACAACCACACGCAGGCTCACTGAGGGCTTGTCCATGTGCACCTGTGCTGAGTGCACTGTGTTCTTGGGGTGCTGGCCATGTGACTTAGCATGCTCCCTTTGCCCATTCAGTGGCACATGCTACTCGTGACTGAAGAAGCTGAGGAGGGCGTTGGAGGAGAACCTGGATTTATTACAAAATGGGTGGAGATTTATGGGGAAGATTAAAATGTTTTTTCTCTAACATGAAGTGAACCTGTTAAAGTGTTAACAGTTCTATTATGTGGACATCATGATCTTTGCAAACAAGTAGAGAGAAACATAAAATTCCTTCTTGCCCACGTGGCCTCCACACTGTCTGGTGCTCACGAATGGGAGGGAGTCCTGGAGAGCTTCACCGGGGTTCTACTGTGCCCTCAGTTATGGATTTAGATCCTGGTGTCCTAATAATGAGCCACTGACTTTGAATGTGCCTGAGATGGTTACCTGGTTTTCCCCTCCCAGCCTGAAAAAGACTAGAGAACCTTCACTGGAATTGCTCCACACTCCTCTTCCTTCCTGCGTGGAAGGTGAACCTGACATTGATATAATTTTAAAACATCACAGAATTCCTGTAAGACCTCTGGGGATCATCTTCTACTCCAATCTTTCTTTTTTTTTCTCTCTCTTTTTGTTTGTTTTCCTTGTTATTTTTTTCCCTTTTTATTTTTATTGTTTGTTCTATGTAGTTATACATGGCAGAATGCATTTTGACTTATTGTACACAAATGGAATACAACTTTTCATTTCTCTGATTGTACATGATGTAGAGTGACACCATTCGTGTAATCATACAAGTACATAGGGTAATGATGTCTGTCTCATTCCACCATCTATCCTTCCCCCATTTCCCTCTACATTCCAACACCATCCCAGCCCTTTCTTACATTTAAGAAAACAAGTCTCAAAAGAGTCATCCTACTCAATTCCAAAATGGATTTATAAGTTTGCTTCCAGAAGATAAGGTTTGGCAAATGCACTCTCTGATTTTGAGGCAGAGCTGGGCCCAGATCCAGGACTCATGTTGAGTCACATGGTAGCACAGTGCTGTCCAGTGAGCCCACCCATGGGGAGGTCAGCAGAACCACCATGTCACATCACAATTAGGAGTGATTCCAACTGACTTGCTGGCAGCATGTGTGATCCACAGAGCACCAGCCTATTACCGGAAGCAATGTCCTTGAGAGTGTGTTCAGCACGTGGGCATCTGAGTGGGTAGAGCCAGGTACATTCTCAGAAGCATGAGAGTGCAGAGTCAGCTCACAGCTCTCAGGTGGTTTGGTCTCTGGCTAGTACAAATCAGCTGATACTGGGTGGAGGCACGTGCACCATTTTTATGCTTCCACCCCGTTCACTCTCCTGCTCTGCTCCTGTCGGTAGCCTTTTACACCTTCTAACATATGCTCCATGTTCCCCTCCTTGGAAACCCAGGCTCTGGGAGGGTAAGAATAGCTTTCATATTTTTTTCCTGGCCTCTTTTCATGGCTTTATCCCCAGGGTCAGAATGAGTGCTAGACACACAGTAGGCACTCAGGAATACTTGTTCAGTAAGTGCACAGATAAAGAACTGGAGTCGTATGTGGAAACCACCATGAGTTAGGTTTGGATGACAGAGGACTGGAGAAGCTGGGCTGTCATGACAGGAGACAGGCCAGTGGGGGCTCAGGGACTTGCTCCCAGAGATGGTGACCTACCATGGTCATGACGCCAGCCCAGCAGTACGGTTCTGGTGGGATGGGACCTGTGGGCCTTACAGGTTCAAAGAAACCAGGGGTCAGGACCACAAGGGAGATCTTTTGGTCTGGAAGAAATTACAGAGCATGTTTCTTGTCCTCTTGCAGGTATTTTTAAACACACCCTCTCCATCTCCAGGGCTCTGCTTTCTGATCTGGTTGCAGAGAAGGAACGGCCACTTGTACTGGGACAGTTCAATACAGCCTCCGGTGTGGGCTTCATCCTGGGCCCCATGGTCGGGGGATATCTCACTGAGTTGGATGGTGGATTCTATCTCACGGCCCTCATCTGTTTCTCTGTCTTCCTTCTCAATGCTGGTAAGTTGATGGTTAAGCATGAGATCGTTCTGCATACTCATGGATACACACTGTGCATGTCTGCCTACTTTTATCTCCTGCAATTTGTTTTGGTTAGAATAGGCAGACTCATTGTTCAGAGATTGAAGTCATTTTGAAGAACTTCCCTATTGCTTATTCAGGGGTGACACCAGTTTGCATTCCCCCCAGTAGTGTGAACAACCCGTTTCTTCACATATTTGCTATCATTTATTTATTTTTTTATAATAACCCTCCTAACAGAAATGAGGAAGCATCTCGTTGTGCTTTCAATGTGCATTTCCCTGATCTTTGGTGATGTTGAGCATCTTTTCATGCACCTGTTGGCCATTCTTAGAAGAAATATCTATTCGAGTCTTTTACCTTTGCCCATTTTTTTCAGCAGGTTTTTTGGTTTGGTGTGGTTTGGTTGGTTTTTGAGGGTCTGTTTGTTTGTTTGTTTGTTTTTGCTATTGAGTTGTGGGAGCACATTGTACATTTTGGATATCACTCTTCTGTTAGATAATGGGTTTGCAAACCACAGTCCTTGCCATAGTTGCTGGTTCAATTTCCTGTTTGGTTCCTTTGCTATGCAGAAGCTTTTGGGTTTGATCTTGTCACAGTTGTGTATTTGTGTTTTTATTGCTTATTCTTTTTGTGTCATATCCAAGAACTGATCGCTAAGGCCAATTTTAAGAAGGTTTGTCCCTCCTTTTTCCTCTAGGAATTTTACAATTTTTGTCTTGAATCTATTTTGAGTTTGTTTTTGTATGTGGTGTAAGGTAAGGATTCAGTTTCATTCTTCTCCATGATATATATTATCTTAGTTGTAGTTTAAATGAAAACATTTTTTAAACTAGTTTATTAAAAATTTAGTAAGATCATGCTAGCTTTTTAAAACAGGAAAGCGTACCCAGTCCTGGCCTCAGTCCTTCCCCATAGTGGCTCTCCGTCCTTTGTCATTGTTGCTGCCTCACGTAGCCTGCATGGCTGCTGCTCCTCTGTGCTGGCAACACTGGTTCTGGTCCCCACCCACTGGCGGGCTGGCTCTGGGGGAGAGCACTGCGCTGGTGCCTTCCTCTCCCTGTCCCGTTCTTCCCACACCTCCTGGTTTTCTCCTCTTCCCCTTGTTCAGGTCTCAATTATTCGCTGCCTTAGGCCTTCCCAGTCATTTTGCCTACATAGCTCAGTTGTCTTTCTAGCACTTTCTTCATAGCACTTCTCTTAGTAACTTGTTCTCCCTGCTCCCCTCCACCCCCTCCCCCACACGCACCTTTGGCCAGCACGCTCCAGGGTCAGATATTTTTTCAAAATACTGCTGCTGCCCCACATAGAATGGACCAGGCATATGGCAGATGTTCAGTAACATTTAGCAAACAAAAGACTAGATACTGGGCCGTGTGCTCCTTGGCTGCAGGCCTCATGGCCTAAAGCATCTCTCACCCTCTTTGCTGAGAGACTGGGGCGTAGCCATCCCTTGGATAAACAACCTCATAAACCGGAGAATTTGCCCCATTCCGTTTCCTTTATATGTAATCAGTTTACTCTAACTTTCTGAATCTTCTCATTGGGGGCACGCTGTCCAATGATGATTCCGTGTTGGGTTAGATTATCAGATTCAGGAAGAAAAGTTTGGAACTTAAATCTTAGTCCTCAGAGGAATTCTTTATGGTTTTCTGCCAGGAACTTGACCTATAATCTCAGCCAGGGAGCGGGCCTGATTGGTGTAAATTTGGACAAAATGACTTCAAACACAAGATCAGTGGTGGGGCCAGTTCATGAATGTGATATCACTTGAAGTCCAGAGTCAGGATACAAACGAAAAACGATTATGGAGTTCTAGTGTAGATTTTCCATTGATAGTGCTAATATTTTGCCCTCACTGCAGCCTGTGAATGGATATGGGTCTGTTGGGAACACATTTAGTTGCAGGTGTTCCCAGCCACTGTGGCTTAAAGCAATAGGGCTTTACTCTCCCCACATTCAGCCTGGGTTGATGCAGGGCATAGCAGAGGAATGGGAGAAGGACTGGCTAGACAGCAGATGGAGTCTCACAGAGGGCTTTGGCCATCCAGTGCAGTAAACATGATCCACTGCTATTTTCTCATTCCAGTTTTGCAATCTTTTCCTGCTATTATGGTTTGGATATGAGGTGTCTTGCAAAAAGAGTCCATGGGTTAATGCAGGGGTGTTTAGAGGGACTGTGATCAGATTATGAAAGCTGTGACCTGATGAGTGGATTCATCCACTTGATGCATTAATAGTTTGAATGCACGCTGGGTGGTAACTGCAGGCAGGTAGAATATGGCTAGAGAAAGTAGGTCACTGGGATGTGCCTTTGGGAGATATATTTTGTCCTGGCACCTTGACGACTCTCTACTTCTGGGTGCCCATGCACTGAGCAGCCTTCCCCTGCCTTGCCCTTCTGCCATGATGTTCTGCCGCATCTCACCAGCCGCAGAGACGTGGAGGGGTCCCACCATGGACTGAAACCTCTGAAACCATGAGCCCCAAATAATTGTTTCCTCCTCTAAATGTGCTTTTCAGGTATTTTGGTCACAACAAAGCAAAGCTGACTGACACACCGCCCCACATGACTTTAGCTGGCTGTCTCAGCCCTTCTACTCCGCCAGCTGCTCATGTCCTTGCCCGATCTGCAACTTTGCGGGAGAAAGTCTTCTCTTGTCTTTACCCCATGTCTTTATTTCTGTTCTTCTGGCTAATCGCACTCTAGAGTCTGACAGACTCAGATTCAGTTCCTGCCTCGCCACCTTTTAGTGTGAGCCTGGGCCAGTTGCCTGTTTTCTCACTTGCAGTGTGAGGTGTCAGAACTCATGAGCACTGGAAGAAGTCGTGCCTGTAAGCAGTACCCTAGTACCTTGCCTGTGGTAAGCACTCAGTAGATGTTAGTTACGGCCACCGTTTTCACTTTCATTATTTTCATTCTACTCTTACTTTTAGTCTGAAACACTTGTAGGGGTAAGTTCAGAAAGCGGTCTTAGAATGGCCAGTTGGAGTTCAGTTTTAAGAAAATTTTTGAGCCTGGGTTGGAAAGAGGTCTTGCTACTCGGATGGTGTGGGCCATCTAAAACACTAGGGGTAGGAAACGCCCGTCCTGAGGGCAGGCGCAGGATGGTCTTAACAGTGGTCAGAGCTGCAGCGTGAAGGCTGTGTGTCCGGGTCTGTGAGAATGGCCGCCCCTGAGAAAAACACAGGCCCTGACTTGGGCTGTGCTGCCATGCTGTCTTCCTACCCGAGCCAAGGCCAACTGCTGCTGTACACAGCAGCCTGAGCCTCCCCACAACATGACCTTTACATCGTAATCTAATTGCCTCTTTACTCATCTGAACCTCTTTTGGGGCTTCAGTTCTTGGAGGAGAGGGATTTTATATGCCTCATCTGGCTTGTTAAGATATTCCTGGTGTTGAGCACAGGGCTTGGCACTTAGGAAGCACTCCGTAAGTATTGCATATTTAGATGGACAGATAGGTGGATGGATGGGCAAGTAGTTAGATGATAGACAGGGATTTAGAAGTTAATGAAGTTAAGAATTTAAATAATTTTAAATTTGTGAATTTAGATATGAAATGATACAATATAGTGAGTTATAGGCTTTTAAGCTTGGGAGAAAGTGAATGTTTCATAGTTCTGGTTTTGGTGGGGGTTTTGGAAGGTGAAGAGTCTCTCTCTAGAATCCCTTCATTACAATGGAGCTGTGAGAATAGAGGACAAACTGCAATTGCAAATGCAGACTGGTGATTCTGAGATACAAATGCAGATTCATAATCTATGACATGTAATTGCTTATACCCCAAGGAGAAAAGAGCCCTGCAGGAACTCAGTGCTTTGGGCCTGTGCTAACAGGTTTTGTAAGTGTTCTTATGAGGATTACGATTATATGCATGAACTTTGCTTCTCAAACATGCAGTTCAGGGCTGGGGCTGGGGCTCAGTGGCAGAGCGCTTGCCTGGCATGGGTGAGGCATGGGTTCAATCGTCAGCACCACATAAAAATAAACAAACAAAGCAAAGGTGTTGTGTCCATCTGCAATTAAAACAAACAAACAAACAAACAAACAAACCATGCAGTTCATCGCTCAGCAGCGTGCGTGCCCTGGCAGTGAAGATTCAGTCAGTCAGTTGTGGCTGAGGATGAGGAAACCTGGACAGCGTGGAGTCTCTTGCTCATGATGCTCTTATCCTGGGGTGGGTCACGCAGCCCTGTCGGAACTCAGTCTTCAGGTCCTTGCTAACAGGTCTGCTGCCCTTTCAACAGGTCTCGTCTGGCTGTTTCCTTGGAGTGAAGCAAAACTCAGTGGTACAAAGAATGGCCTGAGATTGGGCAGGAAGCCCGTGCTACCTAGGGAGACAGACGGTGAGGTGCAGGAAGCAGCCCCCACACCTGGGGCCCCAAAGAGCAAGGAGACTGCTCAGTGGGCCTGGGCAGAAGTCACATGGGCCTTGCGGGACATGCGGAGCCTGCTGTTCTCCGAAATGTGGGACATATTCCTCGTTCGCCTGCTGATGGCAGTGGCCGTCATGCTGTACTACAGCAACTTCGTCCTGGCCCTGGAGGAACGCTTCGGGGTGCGCCCCAAGGCCACGGGCTACCTCATCAGCTATAGCAGTGCCCTGGGGGCCCTGGCCGGCTTCGCCCTGGGGCCCATCCTGCGGCTGTACAGGCACGACTCGCACGCGGTGCTGCTGCACTCCAGCGCGCTCACCTGCACGCTGCTGCTGCTCTACTCCACGGCCCGCAGCATGGGCGTGGTGGTCCTCTCCTCCACACTTCTGTCCTTCTCCACCAGCATCGGCAGGACCTGCATCACGGACCTGCAGCTGACCATGGGCGGGGCGCAGGCCAGTGGCACCCTCATTGGCATGGGGCAGTCGGTGACCGCAGTGGGCCGCATCATCGCCCCTCTGCTCTCCGGGGTGGCCCAGGAGGTCAGCCCTTGTGGGCCCCCCATTCTGGGGGCAGCTTTAGCCTTGGTGGCTATTTTCATAATGTCACTAAACAAATCTCGCTCTGGTGGTGATAGAATCGGTAAATTAAAACGTGAATAGGGTGGATTTGGATAACACAAAGAAGCAAAGTGGGTTCTGTGAATCAGGGACAAAGGTCATGACTAGGGCTCTTCAGAGAGGGTGGCTGGTGTGAGTGAACCTTACCTCCTGGCGGGCGGCTCTGGTGGTGGGCTCCCAGGGGGACCCAGGGCTGTGCAGCTGAGCCTGAGTCAACAGAAGTCACAGTGGAAGGCAGGAAAGTTAAGCCTGGAGGGAGACTTTGCCAGCAGGGACCAGATTCAGTGTTTACCTCTTCCTCTCTGGTAGACAAACAGAATATGGTGAGTGGATGAAGGGAGGGAACCACATCTTTTTCCCTACTGAACAGCGTGGCGACAGCTAACAGTCACATGTTGACCACCTGGAACCCGGTTTTCCTGGTACATTCCATGAGCTGAAAGGGAGCTTTGCTGCTGTCAAAATCCTGGAGGTTGAAGACGCTCTTTTATTAAAACCAGCCCTTCACTTCCTCAGACTTGATTAAAAATCTGATGCTGACCTCGCCCCTGAGACAGACTCTGTGGCTCTGTGAGACCGAGAACTCTGCAGAGTCATGCCTCATGGAGTCAGAAGGAGGAGACACTGAGATACGCTGCTTTTGATGAAAAGCCTGAGACCGGGGCGTTTTTATCAATGGCTGATGAAATTTAGACTGTTAAAGCTGTTTGCAGTCACCATGTGTCACACTTTTCCCACCTGACAGCAAATGTGCTCCGCAATAGGAGGGACGGGTTCTGGAGCCTGCTCCCTGTCCTCACTGGGACTAAAGACCCCTGGACTTCAGCCATGACAATCTGCTTCTAGAATCCTGTGTCCCAGTCACATTATGTCATTCTGGTGCTGATAGGAGCTGGCGGTGAAATCCAAGTGCATGGGTGCATTTAAGCAGAATGTCTCATGCAGAGTAAGGGCCAGGTGTCATGCCACATTGGAGTATTCCATGGGGTCTGTATTAAAGATGATTTCCTTTATTCCAATTCAGTGTTGTACCCAGGGAGAGCCACGTTAACCTACAGGGAAGTGTTCTGGTGTGTCTTCTCCTGGGCCCTCTCTAAACTGCCATTCATTAGCAGCACGCGAGGGGTCAGGAAAGGGGCCCTGGCGAGGGCCGGGCACATGCGCAGGGAGGCGAGTGCGGGCAGGCTGGTCAGTGCGGTTACACTGGTTCTTCATGCAGACCATTTGGGCCCGCTTTTCTTCACACTGCCAAAGTTCACATTCCTTTTGATCCTCTTAATTAGTCCACTAGGACATTATTCCTATTTTCAACCTAACACACGTGTAATTATAAACTATGTTAATACACTAATTTTTCATAACTTGAATATTTATTGTTTGTAAATTGGAAAAAAATTTCCATAGTTTCAGAAATTTTGAATGGGGTGACCCTAACACCCTATTATAACAATTGAAAGTATGTTTTAGTTTGAAGATTGTCCCTTCTCTTATCTGGCTTCAAGAAAAATAATTAACTTTTCATTAGGTGTTAAAATGGCAAATTTTTACCCAGAGCTAAAGTGCTTTTGAGACCAAAATATTGTATGAAATGTTCTTGCCCGTAAGGAGCATGCTGAACGTCGTAGAGCTGAGACTGAAAGGACAATAAATAATAAGGGTTTATGCAGTGAAGTGTAATTCACAAGGATTTTTCCAAAAGATTAGCTTTTCTTCATTCTCAGAAATAGGTGAGTTTCTAAAAAGCTCTTAAATACAGACTTTTTTCATTTTTAAAATCATAGCACTTTATTTTGAAGTTAAACAAAACCTAAAACTTAATGAGGCTTTGTAACTAATCAGACACATGAAAATATTTAAAACCAAAGATTGGTCTTACTCTACAGAATAGGGAAACATTGTTATTCTCCACTGGTGATCTGAGTTTTTGTTAAGCTGATTTCTTTTTTCTAAGAAATATTTCTTCCCAGTTCCTCTTACATAATCTAGTACCTTGTTGTTCAAAGTTTAGTACAGAGACTGGCTGCCATCGTCGCTGGGAGCTTAGACATGCAGATGCTTAGGTCCCAGCACAGACCTCCTAGGGACCATTTTGACAAGATATCCTGCTGATTTGTTTGCACAGTAAAATTTGAAAACCACTGGTGTAATGAATACTGTTTGTATTGTTTACAAAATATAATCTCAGGGAAATTAAATTTGTTCAACTAACATTCATGTCATTTTGTTCTTTAAATTTTCTTGGGTAACTTCCATAATCCTCTCCAAAATTATCAGGTTGGGTCACATACATGAAATCTTGGGTTTTTTTGTTTTGTTTTGTTTTGTTTTTTTGTTAGTCAAAAATACTTTCCTATGGTTTAACTTAATATTCCATGGAATCTTGCATTAGAGATATTGAACTTGCCTGGGTGTTTATGAAGGAAGCAGAAATCTCTCCAACATTATTCTGTGGAGCAGGACTTGGCACTTGGGGTTCTAATAGACATGGTGCTCATCATGTCCTGACAGCCTAGTGGGAGACGAAGCCAGGTGCCGTGACCTATGCCTGTGATCCCAGCAGCCTGGGAGGCTGAGGCAGGAGGATTGTGAGTTCAAAGCCAGCCTCAGTGACTTCGTGAGGTCCTAAGCAACTCAGCGAGACCCTGTCTCTAAATAAAACACACACACACACAAAGGTCTGGGAATGTGGCTCAGTGGTTAAGCACCACTGGGTTCCATCCCTGGTACCAAAAAAATTTTTTAAAAAGGGAGCAGGGTATTCTCACCGCCTTGGGTGACCTAGACCAGGACGTGTGCAAGGGTGATGCCTGGAGCCCAAAGAAGGGGCTGCAACAGCTGGTTCTCTGGCCTGGCTGCATGCCCAAAACCGTGGGAACCAGACTCCTGGGCATGAGGGCCATTCCAGTTGGGGCTCTGGTGCCGCCCAGGTGTCTGATCTGGGCAGAGCTCCAAGCAGAGTTGGAGAGGCTGGTGGTTGAGTGTGGAGCCCATTCTGCTCCCTCCTCCGTTACCCTGCAGAGAACACGTGTGGGCATTTATAGGAACTTGTTCTCTGGAACACGGAAGATGTTTCAAAGATGTGGCATCTTTTCCTGAGGACACTTTTGTGAAAGATTTAGAAACTTATCAGGAGTGAGCGTCAGGCCAGGCTGGGGAATATTTCAGGAATTTGGGCAGCTTCATTCAGAAAACAGCTGTTTATTTGGAAAGCCCAGTAGAAACCTCGTCGGGTGATTCATCATGCTCAGTTCCCCCCAAAAGCAACCTCACCATGCCTTTAAGAAATTTTGAAATCATTTACTCCAAATCTCTAATGATGCAACTCTTTTTGAAAAGGATAATAGATTGAAAAATCTTTTAGTCAGGACCCTTTTTCCCTGAAGAACATACCAGTTATATGATAATTTTGCCAATAAAATCCCTTTAAAACTATAATTAAGTGCTATTCTAATAAATTGTGTTTTTAGAAGTCATTGTTGTATCCTGATTACATATTTAAAATTTAGGGTTCTGAAGTGCTTGAAAATCTAACTTCCAATATTCTAAAACACAACAGTAATAAATAAGACTTGGAATGGATAAAGCAACTGTGGCATATATATACAATGGAATATTACTCAGCCATAAAGAATGACAAAATTATGGCATTTGCAGGCAAATGGATGAAATTGGAGAATATCATGCTAAGTGAGATAAGCCAATCTCAAAAAACCAAAGGAAGAATGATCTCACTGATAAGTGGATGATGATACATAATGGGGCGTGGGAGGGGTTAGTTTTAGGGTTAGAGTTAGGGTTAGGGAGGGGTGCAAGAATGGGGGAAGGAAGGACTGTATAGAGGGAAAAGAGGAATGGAAGGGGTAGGGGGAAGGGAAAAAATAACAGAATGAATCAACCAACATTACCCTATGTAAACGTATGATTACACAAATGGTATGCCTTTACTCTATGTACAAACAGAGAAACAACATGTATCCCATTTGTTTACAATAAAAAAAAAAAAAGACTTGGACTTTTACAACCATATGGTAATATCAAATAATATATGTAATCTGAAATTTATACTGATGGCTAATAAGTAGGGTGATTTTAAGATAACATCAGAGTAGAATTTGTTTCTAATGAAGCAGATACATAAGTGCATATTTTAAAACATTTTTTACTTTAGATCTCTGCCTTTACCAAAACAAATCATCTAAACCTAGTATAAACTTTATAGGTAGCTTTCTATGAAAACAAAAATAGTCAAAATAAAAACTTGTTTTCCTTGTTCAATACATTGTAAGAAATGGTGCTGATTCTTACTTTGAAAAGAGATACTTTAAAACAGTTTGTGTTGTTCCTTGAGGGGCGACGACAATCACAGCTGTTATCAGGGGGACTGCTAATTAGTACTAATAACTTACAGAGCATAAAAGGATCTGGTTTGAACAAAGAATTATATTTTTGTTAATCTCAATTTACACTATGTTATGTTGAGAAATAAAAATCTTTTCTGCAAATCATACACTGGAGGAAAAACATAGTTAAAATACTTACTAGTCTTTGTAATTTACAACATGGAGATAACCTTCCTTCAGGCCTATCAAAGAATCACTTCAGGCCTCAAAATTCATCTCAAGACCCCAGAGAATGCCTGAAACCATGGTTAGTCCTGAACACTATAGGTCTTGCTTTTTTCCCTAAACATACATAAATTTAACACTTGTTTCCTCTAAGCTAAGCTCTTATCATGCATGGTGGCCATAACTTCTGTAGTTGGAGGCGCATCAGCAAGATTAGCAGGCATTTCTTCTTTTTCACAATTTTGCAGACAGAAGATTTGTTCTTACTGTAGATCTTAGCAACCTGTTTATGACTTTCTTTTTTCAAGTTGAGAACTTTCACCTTTTTACTGAAAGGAAGCACTTTGCAACTTCTCTTTGCTATGTCTAACTTGCCAGCATCATAAATAAGTAAAATACGGGTTACTTGAACACAAACGCTACAGTACTGTGGCAGTGTCTGATAACCAAGGTGGCTACTGAGCAACTAACCAGCGGTGTATATCATATGGATTCACTGAACAAAGGGATGATTCTCATCCTGGATGGGATAGAGGTAGTGCAAAATTTCATCACACTGCTCAAAATGGTGCGTATTTAAAACTTATTGTTTATTTCTGGAATTTTCCATGTAATAAGATTATATACAAAATGGTGTGTATCTGAAACTTACGAATTGTTTATTTCTGAAATTCTCCATGTAATATTTCTAGATCTAGGTTGGCCAAGAGTAACCGAAACTATACAAAGTAACACTTCAAAAGGAAGGAGAACTGCTATATTCCACTTTGCATAATTCAATCTCAAGCTCTTAACCAATTATTTTTTGATGTGATATCTTTCTACCTAAACCTGTCTCAAGTTCACTTAATGAAACTGAAATCACATGAAGTACCTTAAATAAGCCCAGTGTCATCAATGTGTGCTGTGGCTGACCCCTGACCTAGGCCTGGTCCCTGTGGGTATGCTTGCATGCCACTGGGTACCTGCTTTCCTTAAGTGGTCTGTTCCATGTGGCTAAGGCAAAGGCCTGGAAGCACAATTTCTGGAAGTACTGGTCTGAGATGTCAGAGACAAGGGTATTTTCTCTGGGTCACCTTCAAAGTGTCTTCACCATGCCATCTGTTTGGGATGAATGACATTCTGCCAACTAGTAACTGCTGCTCAAAATAACTTTGTAGCTAAAGGTAAGAACTTATAGATAGATGGTCAACAGTAAATAAGAGGCAATATAAATATAGCACATTTATTAATCAGGTGCCCAAATCTGTGCATTACTAAAAATCTAACTTTGGTGGATTCATACATATCTCAGCATAATCTTTGAAAATCAATTCATAGGACAATGATTGGCATTAGCTTTTTTTTGTTTTGTTTTGTTTTGAGGCTTGGGTTGACTTGGGAGGCAATATTCAGTATCTCAGAGCATATGTTATCTGAATACTTTTATGAGGTTTTATTTACATGTAGAAAATTAAAGGATCTATTAAAACATCTACTCCTCTAATAACATTGTTAGCTTTTTGAGATATATGTATTTGAAACTAACCATTGAAATTTTTTAATACTCTAAAATTCTTAACTTTCATGAGTTCCAGCCATCATGACCCCAGTTACTGTCAACGAGAGTGATTTGATACATCAATATAAAAACTGGAGTTTATGGGACTGCTCTTGTTTCTTGTGATATATTATTTTGTCCCTGGGGGATTAATTAAACATTTACATGTGGTTCCATATTTAAACTTCTGCAAGAACTTCCATAGAAACAGGAAATTACCAATGTTCATATACAAAAGTTTGGTTTGCCAGTCAGAGTTAACCATAATTGGATATAAAGAGCCTCATTTAAATTACAGATTTAGTTATCAATCATATTTATGACTCAACAGGAGCCCCTGAAGTTAAAAAGAAGAAAAATTTGAGTATGTAAAGTATTTTGTCAGAGGTAAACCACGAGAAAAGTCACCAGTGCTGTATCTTTCGGTCCATCCGCTGGGCATCTGCTGAGCAGCGTTTCTAATGCCCTGCAGTCTGAGGATGGCAAGAGTCCCCCGAAGCCCCTGGAGCAAGCTGCCCGGACTCAAAATATGTCTTGAGCGACTCAGAACGATCCATGCACCATGCAGATTGAAAGAGTGATTATCCACTTTCTGGTTCACACTAGACCCAGAAAAACAGGTGCGAGAACTGAACCAAAATATACTGACTGGTGCTTAGAGGTAGGTAGTAAGAATTTCATTTGAAAAATGGCAGAAAATTAAGAAAACAAGAGATTTAAAAAAAAAAAAGATGTACCTGTGTAACTTTACAGAAACGAACAACACACACACACACACACACACACACAAAAGAAAAAAATGGGGTTATTTTCCCTGACCTGGTTTGAGGGCATCAGCTAGATGTAGAGTGGATGACATGAGGAATATTGAAAGAAAATGTCCTTTACTAGGGACAAAGAACCACGGTGAGTGCCACATAGTCAAATGGAGTTCCTGTTTTTCTTGGAGAGAAGTGGAAGAAAGGACTTGGTTGAAAAGTGGGGTAGAAAGTAGCAATGAGCTACATGTGTACTTCGTTCTAAAGGTGAAGAAAAAAAAATGGGGTCACCAGCCTGGTTCTGGGTCCTAAGTTTTCTTATTTAGGTTGATGAGGGACAAAATCAAAACCTGCCCCCTTTATGTCTACGTGTGCCACATCCACAGATTCAACCAACTCTGGGTAGAAATTAAAAAAAAAAAAAATTCTGTATTGAACAGGTAGACTTTTTTCACTGTACCTTAAAAATAATACAGCATAACAACCATTGGTGCAGCACTTACATTGTATCAGGTCTGTAATCTAGGGATGGCTTAAAGCATACAGGAGGATTATGCAGGTTATATACGAACCCTCTGCCATTTACTATAAGGGACTTGAGCAGCTGCAGATTTTGGCATCCTCAGAGTGTCCTGGAACCCAGGATCCAAGAGTGTTCAGGCCCTAACCTGATAATGTCAACAGCTACTTCATGAGGACAAAGTACTCTTCAATCACTCTTTAAAGACTAAATTCCAATCTGCACTCAGAATTACCAAAAATATTAGATCTCCTAATTGATAATGAAAGCCAATTTTAACATCAACATAACTCAGGGGCAGTGCAAAACATGCTCAGACATGTATGTAACTAAGTTTCTCTATACTCTTTACATGCATAAACACTCCAATGTCCCGGTGAGAGGGCCCCCCGCTATTATAATAGGAAACGCTGAAATATCAACCTCAGGACACAGACACAATGCACATACTTTAAAACAAATTTTGGTGCTGATTTCTAATTTGCTGGCTGGCATAACTGTTCCCAGTAGTCACCATTATATACAGAAAATTAAGCCCAGTCTTTTCACCAAAGATAGTTCAAATTTTGTTACAACAGAAAACCTATCCAAATGTTGATTGGATTAGGTATTGTTTGAACTAAGGGAGTCATTTACAAAGGATTGGGGCTCTCTCTACATCTAAATGGTATTGTACTTAGATCTCATGTTCATATCAGCTCCTTTTGGAGGCTAAAATTCAATAATTACCCCAAAAATAAAAAATTAGAGAGAAAGCTAAAGTCAAATTTATTTTTTATTGCCTTTGCCATTCAATGAATAAAAATAATTAAACAGATAATAATTAAGACAAAATGACTCCAGTACTCTTTTTCAGAAATCTATACAATGTCATTCAAACTCTTTATTTGACTTTTACTTTTTTTTTTTTTTTCATGTTTTCATTCCAGAAAGTTAAACTCAAGTATAATGTTTATTAATATAGAAACCGGGAAATTTATTTTTAAAGGTCATTTTTAATTTCTATCTTAATTTGCAGATTTCAAAAATTAAGTATTCTGAAAATTCACCCTTGGCATTCTCAAAAATACACATTACATCTTTTGATAAATTATATTTCAATCATAAAATTCTGTGTCAGTTTTAATTTCTTTTCAGTAGAAGGAATGCATATTTGATACTAATATTTTCATTTAAAACTCGGATTTTTGGCACAGAGTCCTAGGCATATGGCTTTCTAATTGCCTTCTCCAATGCTTCCCACTGACCAGCCTAGGATTGTTGGGGAAGGTCTTGTGCTCTTTTCAACTTGTCCCTTCTGTACCCTCCTCCCTGTCTCATGCAAGCCACCGATAGTATTCCCAGATTTTAGAACATAAGAAACAAGGAAAGAAAATGTCTCCATGTTGCTGGGGTGGAGGAGGGGCTGAGAAGGAGTACTGGGGACTGTCTTCTTTTTGTTTAATTTATTCTTGTTCCTCCCCCTGTCATACCGCGGTCACTTATATCCTTTGCAGGGTGTGGAAAGTTTCCAATATAAAACCAAGAAAGTACATGAATGGCTTCACTTAATATCTAAACCCAGAAATTTAGAATCTTGTACCTGCTAAATTTTAAAGAGGGATTATTCAGGAAAAAAAAAATGACAATTCAATAAAATCTGCAGTTTAAGAGACAGTGATTTAAATATTCATACACTTTTCTTTCTGCTCTACATCTAAAAAAGTACGCCAATGAGTAGAATCCAATTTTATAGGAAGAATTTGAGTCACTGCATTATTGAAGGTGAAGAGGTAAATTACAGACTAGTGCAAAAAAAGAAAAAAAAATAGGATTCCCACATTCTCCAAAGTGCTTCCTAAACAAAAAGTCAAAACCTGAAATCTCACCAATCCATTAAACTTTAGAATACTGTTTCTATAAACGTTCATCTTTGTCCGCTTGATCTGGACTCCAAATTCTAGAATGTTCTACAGAAAAATTATATTAAAGCAGGTGACCATAGATGTGTGTGAAAGGAATCATCCACATCCTCCTCCCAATATTGCACAATATAAAACCTGCCATCTCACAGTAAGCAGGTCCTACCTCTTTCCCACTGGTCACAGGAACCTCTCTAGGGTGGGAATTCTCAGTAGCTGCCACCAAATCTATCAAATGCAGTAGGCTGATTTTGTCCCTGGCAGAATTTCTCTTTGCGCCATGAAAAACATCAAAAAAGAAGGGCAGATGGAACTTATATGTCACCCCCAAACACATGGTACACGGATGAACAATTAAGAACAGCTAACTCTTGTTTCACAGGAGTGTGAGGAGGCTAGTCCAAACACTGGAAGCCAGGTCACTTCCTCTGATTATGTTCCCAATTCAATAGTCATGACATGCCTCTGCTACAGACTCTGCTCCTCCTTTACCAACAGGACCACAGCTCAGCATAGGGAGAGGTCCCTACCTGAGTTTAGGATTCACCCCTTAGAAACTGACCACTAACCCTTGGAAAGATGCTGTAGGAACTTTTAGTGCCATTCACTTAAAAACTGATCTGCTACAGACATACACATTTTTTTTCATAAATAAAATTAGAGGCATATGTGTAATATATTAAAATTTCCACCAACAAGGGTGTGTTAAAATTTTCAAGTTCTGTTGTTCAAGTTCGATTTTAAAGGCACACTTTTTTTTTTTTCTTCAGTCCTTCATAGAGTACAATTTGCAAGCAACAAGTCACAGAAGATATTTTGTGGGATTTAACTTAGTCTCTGATTTCCCCCTTCTTGGGATACAAACTCATCCCAATAATCACTATTGACTCTACCATCCAAAGACAGCTTTCGGATCGGGGATCTTAAGGGAATTCCACTGCTGCTTCGGGTTTGCTTGGAGGGGTCAGCCGACCCTGATCTGCCTTGGCCACTTCCCTCAGAGCTTTTCGCTCCCGAATCGGGCTTTCTGGTTTCCAGGTTCAGATGCCCTGCGGACCAGCCTGGGAGGAGGCCTGGGTGGCATGTCTTCAGTCAAACTGTCTTCCCTCCCACGGCCAAAGCCGTCCTTGGAGAGAAGGGGCTGGCGCAGCACGCCTGGCGTCTGGGTGCCCCCTTCTTTGCTGCGGGGTGCTGGGGGCGTGCTGGGCTGCCCTCGGCCGGAATCCCCATCGACCTCGTTCTTCCATTCCATCTTGTAGGACTGGGAGGCTTTCTTGGAGAACTGTTCTGGCAAGAAGCGCCTGGTCCGGGGTTGCAAGTTGAGCACGGTGGTCCCGGTGTCTACGTCTGAGTCGCTGCTGTTGCCATCTATCACAGAGCAAAAAGGACAACATGAGCAAGCATTTCAGAAAGGAGGCATCAGACGTGACCTCAGTCCCTCAGCGGGTCGGGCAACTGCTGCACCCTGGGGCCCTGGGGAGGAGGGGGAAGTCAGAGGGCTCACTTCCAGGTAAGCTTCAGGACCTGTCTGTCACCTGAGATCTCCCATGTCCACTAGGCTGATTTTGCCAGGCAAGGGATCAGAAGCACTTTACCATGCACCTCATGCTCACCCAGTTTATAGAGGGGGTAACTGGGTTCGAGAGGAAAGAGTAAGCAGTGGAGCTGGAATTCAAAGTGAGGTCCTCTGGCTGGTGGTGGCTGCGTGCTCAGCTGCACCACAGGACTGGCTGCCTCGGGCTCATCTCCCCTGGCAATTAGCAATCTGATTGCCATCTGCTGAAAGAAGATCCCTCCCTTGCTCTAGGCTCTCATGCACATTTTGCCGGTTCCCTTTACATTTCCATGAAGGACCAAAACACCAACGTGCACTTTCTAAATTAGTGAGGAGGCATGATTCAGAGCAGATTCCCTTGTGGAGTCTGGTGGATAGGACAGTTGAGAGGATGGGCTGCTGCCTGAGCTGAGAGTCTCAGGATTCGAGGACACCTTTGCAGGACCCGTGGAGGGACATACACACTCCTGCTGTCTTGGCTTCCCCTACCCTCCCTTCTCATTTCTCACCTCGCCCTCCATTATCACCAGCAATCCTTAGACTTTCCTCTTCTTGGTTAATTAAACAAACAAGCAGGAAAAAAAAAAAAAAAAAAAAGCAAAGGGTTTTTAATTATTGTTACATCCCACACTTAAATAACATGGAATCCTAATATACTTTTGGGATTCATAGAAAATAGTTTGAGGGTCTACATAAAGATTACCATCAAATGAAGAGATATCAGACCTTGCGAGAAAGCTTTAGCAATTGCAGTCAGAAGTAAACTATGCAGTTGCCTCTATGGAAATATATTAGAATTATATGGTAAAACTAAACACACATTTTCAGAGCTGTAGCTTTCTGTCGATCTGCTCAATAACACCATAGTGACAATATTTATTTACTATATCAAAGAATCATTATGGAAGATAAGTAATTGAACCATTTATAACTGACACAAAATGCAAATCAAAAAGGCTAATCAAAGGTCACTGTTATTATTCTGTACTTGAAAACAACTGAACTTATCTTTAATGAAGAAAAACAAGAACATTTCTCTATTTTATAAGTGTTAGTAAATGAATTTGAAGCATTTCTGCTCTGATTATATTCATTACCTGTATTGGAAATATTCTTTTTCTTTTGTAGCTTTTCTGGCAGCTTTGTATTTTTAGGTAAGGATAAATATCTAGATGTTGAAGTGGAAGCCTGTAAGAAAAATAGAAAACCTTATTTAGATCACATACACGGTACTGATTGTAATACTAGAAATTGAAAATTTTGTAGCAAAACTTGGTTTTAAAATTGAATCTTAGTTCTTTGTTCCAAAATTACTTTTGAGGAGCTCTAAGTATTGTACTTTTAAATAACTAAATTCCTTCCCAAACCTAATGGAAGATCCATGCTAAGAAAAATAGAACTAATGGGACCATTTGAAACAAGATGAGAAAACCATTTGTTCTTCTTTAACAAAGGCTATGGAAACACCTGTTTATAAGGTATTACCAGAAAGACTTAAAACCTATTCACATGGGGAAGAAGGTATGTGAAATGTGTGTCACACTTAAGTTTTATTTACTTTAACAAATCTTGAAAGTTATAGGATAAAAATTGTTTCAAAACCTAATTTACAGACCTTCTGAATGCTAGGCTTCAGGTTTGCTACAGGTTTCTATAATTAACCTTTAATTGACATTACATTTCATGTAGGAGAAAAAGAAATCTCATTCACACAGAATCATTTGGATCTCTGATGACATAACACAGAATATTATTAAAAGTAAGATGTAATGCCTGCCACGTTAAATCAAAAAATCATCAGCCTATTTTAAAATGACTTTCACATCTGTTAGCAATGGCCCAAACCAACCAGACTGCTGAACAAATCCCACTGTGAATGCTTATGTCCCCAGGCTTCCTGAAGTTCTCCAGAGAACAGGTGGGCTTATCCAGCTTTGGCCCTCTGCACCTTAGCCACCTCCCCTGAGAAAGCTCAAATACAGTCACGTGACACACAATAACATTTTGGTCAAATGCCAACCCCACCTGTGACACTGATCCCATAGGATTATATTGCCTCGTAACATCTTAGCCATCTTAGTTTCCATAAGTACGCTCTGTGATGTTCTTGTACCAAAACTGCCTAACAACCAATTTCTCAGAAAATACCCTTTGGTATATGGCTTCTGATCAAGTCATTTTCCAGTCACAGAAACCTGTCCCAGCCATTCTGATTAAAACTGAAAACTGCCTGTCTACTCCCTGTATTACCAATTTCCTTCTCTCTCTCTCTATCATCTATCTGTCATCTTTGAGCATAACAGATAATTTACTTTGATTCTATTGCTATTAGCTTTCTCCCCTAGTACAATAGAAATCTTACAAGAAAAAGAGTGTTTGTAAATTTTGTTCACTAATATAGTCCCTGTCCTTGTGACAGGGCCTTCATGTCACAGGTATTCATGAAATATTTGAAGAGACTTTATTATTCTTTGTCATTTTCTTTTCTTTTTTTTTCTTCATTTTCTTTCTTTCTTCTCTCTCTCTCCCCCTCTCTCTCTCACAAATCTCAGTATGTTGCTCAGACTGGCCTTTAATCCCTAGATTGAAGCCATCCTCCTGCCTCAGCCTCCTGAGTAGCTGGGACTATAAGTGCATGCCATTGCACATGAAGAAGTATTTTTATGATTAATTCTGTCCCTGAATTCCTGAGAGTCAATCCTCAGCAGTCAGCCAATCAAAAGAGTCAGTGATTCTATGGGCTGATTGGCTCCGCCTACGGAAGGCTTCTGCACCAGAGACACCAAATTCACTTACCCTGCGCTCTCGATTCAGGCTGTTGTCTTTCCTGATGCTTTCTCGCAAACTGTGCCTGCGGCGGATCAGAATCTCTTTGGCTTGTCTCTCGCTTGTGTCTGCTGTCAAATTGTGTCTGTTGTATGACAAAGTCTGAAAAGAAAACACACTCGTGACATTCTACCAAAAGATGGATGATTTCCCCAGAAATTTCAAAACTGTACCGCATTTGTGTGGGTTTACACCTCAGTAACAACTTCCCCATGAGCTAACAAAACAAAATTAAAGTCCTGATTCAATCTTGCTGTGTAACAGTCAGTGCACACATTTTTTTTTCATTGCAAAGTGTGATCTTTCAAAATTAGAAAAATGACTGAATTTGTCAAGTAGTCTGCCTACCTTGAATTGCCTCGTATGTGTTTAGCCATCACCAATAACTAGAAAAAAAAAATCATTTTCCTACATTCTCTATTGGATAAACCAATTGGATAAACAAACCACTTTGGCCACTTGGTGGTGCCATGTCCTTTTGATTAACTTCGTAACTGATCCTTATTCAACTGGGTCCTCACATTGAGAAGTGGTTAATAGCACCAGCAATTGTTATGTTTCAGTTTGTGGAGCAGTAAAATTTCTAAACTAGGGATATCCAAGTCATCTGTTTTTAGTTTCATAGGCTACACGGAAACATGTTTTCTGAAATAAATCACGATTAATAATCAAGTTCACTTTTTGGTAGAATTGACATGTACTTCTTAGGAATATTCTTGTGCCCAGAACAATACTAGGCCCTGTGGAGACAGACGTGCAAAGGTGACGTGGAATAAGACTTGTCTTGTCTGCTGCTTTGAGGTGTTTAATAACTAGTTGGGCATCTAAGTGTAGCAAAAAAATGTCATGAAATTAAGTACTAAAATCAGTGGTACCCAGTTCTAGCTCATTGAGGGACAGGACTGGAAATAATACGGTGTTTGTTGGGGGAAAACAAACTTAATGTGATTTTAGGCTATGGACCAGGTGACAGGAAACAGGACATATCCAAGGGGAGAGACCAAAAGTGGGCACCATGCAGACCAAGAGGAGGACTGAACCTGACACTCCATGGCCTCTGGGGTTCCTGGGTGGAGCTTAAAAATAGACACCCCAAGTTCTGAAAGAATAGTTTAGCGAGCAAGCCGTGACTATTGCTTTGCCTCGCTTTCAGTAGGAGGATGCTGCCATTAAAAGATGCTTGAGAGAACGTGGCTGAAAGGAGACCAGCCTGCAAGGAGACCAGCTAAGAAGCTGCAGACATGGCCCCACGGGAATGAGGAGGCTCCCAGCAAGCTCTGTGGCCCAGGCGCCACTTCAACTCTCTGTGCCTCGATTTCTTCATTTGTGAAATGGAAACCATAGCAACACCTATCGCTTGTCATAGGAATCAAGGGACTGACAAGAGCAACGTGCTGAAGTGGGACTTGGCAGATTGTCCCCACTTGCTAAACATCAGCAAGATCATTAGCCCACTAGTGGAGCCGGGTGTCAGCAGCTGTGAAAGAAGTGACTTGGAAGATCCGACAAAAGAAGGAAACTACAGCACTTTATGAATAACCAGGAGGAGTCAATATATTCAGAAATCTAAGGTATAAAGCTGTTTCCTTAAAAAAATAAATCAATTATTTCATTTCTTCACAACTGTTCAGTGGGTATTTCTTAATCTCCAAGCCCACAGCAGCAGAACTTCCAGGGGACTTTGGAGCTTTAGCCATGCGTCCAGGAGGACGGTGGGATCCGGACAAGATGGGATGCTGTGAACAGGGATCTGAGATGATGGAGATGCCCTGAGGCGGGTGTAAGAAATTACGGGAAACTACAGTAACACAGCCACATCCATGTTTATAACAGCTCAATTCACAATAGCTAGATTGTGGAACCAACCTAGATGCCCTTCAACAGATGAATGGATAAAGAAACTGAGGTATATATACACAATGGAATACTATTCAGTCATAAAGAAGAATAATATTATGGCATTTGCAAATAAATGGATGGAATTGGAGAATATCATGCTAAGTGAAATAAGCCAAGCCCAAAAAACTAAAGGCCAGATGTTTTCCCTGATAACTGGAAAATGATATAATGGGGGTGGGGGGTGGGGAGTGAGAGAAGAATGGGTGATTATGTAGAAAGAAATGAGAGGGAGGGGTGTATGAAAAATGGTGAACTGAGACAGACATCATTACCCTATGTGCATGTATGATTACACAAATGGTGTGAATCTACATCGTGTACAACCATAGAAACGAAATGATGTACTCCATTTGTGTACAATGAATCAAAATGCAGTCTGTAAAAAATTAAAAGATAAATAAAAATAATAATAAAAAAAGAAAGAAATTACGGGACAAAGTCAGAAGGTACATTTCTAGCTAAAGCCAAGTAAATAAATTATTCTCACTCGCTGACGGATTTGATACAGATTCCTTGATAATATTTCTCGAATTTCATCCATTTCACCAGGTGTGAGCTTCCTTATTTTTTCTTCACGGCAATCACTGTGAAAATTTAGACAAAGAATATTTCACCTTTCAACAGACATCAGAATCACCCATTTTCTTCCTTAGAGATATAAGACCATTGTTTCAAAAGAAGGATCTTAAAGAATAACACTTGAGAATTATTCGATATTTTTGAATATTTTATATATTTTAATTTAATTTTAAATATTAAAAAATATTCAGTTTGAAAATAATTAAAAATTCCAAAACTTTTTTAGTGCCCAAAACCTTCATGACAAGTTCAAATGTGTGCAAGATTTCAGTCTATCCATGCAATTTTATTTTAAGAAAGAATATCTATAAAGTTTGTAATGCTGTCATTTTATTATTTCTAATACTGTATAAAGTAATATAAAATTGGGTTTTCCAACAGAAATCTAATAAGCTGCATTTTCCTAAGGCTTCATATTTTAGAGAGTTCAGCATAAATATTTGCAAACATGCTATCTATAATGTGTGTGTAAATACAATCCATTCTCATTATTTAAGGATTCTGTATTTGTGAATTCTCCTAACTCACTAAACTTAATAGTGATACTTGTGACACTCATTCTCAGACATGCAGAGTGGCAGAATTTGAGTCCCTCCACACAATGATGTTGAACATTCTGCTTCCTTATTTCTTCTTGTATTGTAATAATGTTCTCATTGTAGTCTATTTAGTGATCTGTTGCTTACACTACTATGCTACCTAATGGTAATTTCACTATTTAAACTACCCCCACCAGGGTGATGTGAAGTGCTGTCTGGTATTCCTAAACACAAAAAGGCAGTGATGTGCCTTATGGAAAAAATTCTTTAAATGAGATTTATTTACACCGGGGTTATATATGTAGTTTACCATGAGTTAAATATTAACGAATTCACAATAGATATTAACCAAGGTGTCTTTAAAAGTTTTGTGACCACAGGCTTGTAGGAATCTGAATCTGTATGTCCCCTAGGAACAATGTGTCAGTATTTGCAAATAAATAACTCAAAGATTGAGAATCAAGTGTATTTATACAATTTGGAATCACAATTCCTTCCAAAAAGGCATTGAGGAAGCCTACAAAAGTACAACAAAATAAATAGATAAAATAAAATTAGGGAAATCAATTAAGACTGAAAAGGCTAATAGCATACATAACGTATGTCTTACAGAAAATGTTCTCATGTATTTTAAAATGTACACTTGTCATTACTGTAAACCAAGCAATAATAGGAATCACCGGGACTCAATATCCAGGTGAACAGTAGGGAATACAGGTCTAAGGCTCCAGGAGACAGACCTCTGCAGATTTAGATAGTTACAAAAGCTCAGAGGATGTTTTAAGAGGCATCTTCTTAGGTTTTTCTTGATTGGCAGTCAATTCACAGAATTTTAGAGAAAGAAGGAACATGAAAGATCATTAGCGATCTTCTTGTATCTGATGTTCTCCTACAATGTCCCCAGCAAGTTCTTGCCAACATATGCTTGCATGTATCCGTGATAAGTACATGTCTGCCCCCTGGTTTATGCTTACCGCATTTGGTATGAAAAAGAACCTAAAAGCGAAAGATAGGCAACCCTTCATGTAAACTCAATGGATTGTCACAAAGTGAACACACATTCCACTAATACTCAAGTCAAGGAATAGAACGTACTTAGAAGCACAGAAACCACTTCAGGCCACCCCTAAGCCAGTCAATAAGTCTCTTGCCCTCTTTGCCCAAAACAATGGCTGTACTGACTTCTAATGTCATAGAATCATCTCTGTGTGATATTCCATTATATGGAATATAATTATATTATATACCACAATTTATCCATTTTACCAGTAATAGATATTTTGTGTATTTCTAACTTTGGATATGATAACTAATACTTCCTTGAATAGTCATACACACACACACACACATGCATGCACACACATACATATCTAGGCATATATATATATATATATAAACACATATAATTATGGGCCCTTTGGATATCCTATTTTGTAAGATACCCAGAATCTTCTGTTCACTTTTTGGACTGTAAACTGTTTTTTTTTTTTTTTTTGACAGTTTTATGTGAAGCAAATATCTTCCCCTAATCTGTGGTTTACCTCCTCACTCCCTTTATGATATACTAGAATAAAATCTCACCATTTAAAACAATTTGTCAGTCTTCATTCTTTTGGTTAGTGCTATTGGGGATTAAGAAATATTCTCCTATCACAACCTATAGGAGACATTCTCCTGCATATTCTAAAGCTTCACTGTTTCCCTCTTACATTCAGACCTAGTCCTTGACTCCATACGTGGTGAGATAGGTCAATTTCATTTCATCTCCATGTGGACACCTAATTGACCCATAATCATTTTTTTAAAGGCCACTTTTCTCCACTGCTTGTCCTGTGAACTTTGCCATTTAATCAAGTATTCACACACCACTAGAACTCTGAATGGCATTTTTTGAAAGAGTGGACTAACTTGAGGACTACTGAAAATTTTATAGTATTGACATATTAACATTGTCTACCTGCATGCAGTGTATAGCTTCTGTGCATAAGTTTCACCGTCTCTCTAAATCAGAGGTCAATATGATGTTTCAGAATGCTATTTTAAATGAAGCATCTGTAAAGATAATCTTGTTTGCTGTTATCTGTACATATACCAATGACTTTTTAAAAACTGTGTATTCAGAAATTCAGATAGATTTTCTCATTTTATTTATATGTGGGTCACTTCCAATTTTCTATTAAATCAGCTGTTTGTGAAAAGTGACATCTTTTACTCTTCCTTTCTTTATCTTTAAACTCTTCTCTTTTACTTGCCTCACACTGGCAAAATATTAAATAGAAATGATGATAACAGGTGTCTTGCTTTGTTTCAGATCTCAGGATTTCAATATCAAAAATATTTGCAACAGGATTTTTGTGAATAATCTTTAACAACTTAGAGAAGTCTCTCTCTTCTTAATTTTTTTCAGATTTTTTGAAAATGAATAAAGAATAAAAATTGAATTTTATCTAATAATTTTTCTATTTCTTTTGCAGATGGATGACAATCTATGATTTTTTTTCTTTTTTGTTCTGTTAAAGTAGTGAATAACTTTGATTTTTGACAGTTCAGAAAGCCTTCTGTTTCTGGAATAAACCTAAAATTATTGTGACGTACATCTTTCTATGTATTTCTGGTTTTGGTTGGCCAATATGTTATTTAAAATTTTTATGGAACTATTATGAGTGAAGTTAGTCTGTAAATTTCCTTTCTCGCTAGTCTATAAAGTTCCTCTCCAGCAAATAACTTCGTCAGGTTTAGAATCAAATTATGCTGTTCTCATAAGGAGATTCAGGATGTTTTCCTTCTTAACAGATGAAAGAATTTGTGTAAAATTGGCATTATTTGTTAAATGTTTATTTGGATTCACAAATGAAGTCATGCAGTCTTGAGGTTTTCTTTCCTAAAGGGTTTTAATTACAGATAATACTGACCTGATGCTTAGAGAATTGCTTGATTTTTTTATTCTTTTGTGAGCTTAATTTGGTGTGTGTTTTTGTGATTTTTATAGCATTGATGCTTAAACTGTTGATATCCAGTCCTACTTTATTTCTAACATTTGCATGTAAGGCTTAAAACCTTCCTTTTAAATATGTCTTAATACAAGAGTTGATGTGTCATATTTTCACCATATTCCATGTCAAAATATTGTCTGATTTTCATAATTTATTTGCTCCTATTTTTATTTGACTTCTAAAATATAAGTATATCCTGGGCTTATTTGGTTTTGATTTCCCATGAAAACATGAGAACATCCTTCATATGAAACTTTTTAAGACTATTTGTCTATTTTGAGGGTGTTGCTGCCTATCCTATCAGTCACTGTGAGAAGAGTATTACAGATTTCCACTATATGGGTCTGTGTGTGAATTCTCTCTGGTTTGACTTTGTATATTTTGAGGCTCTTTTGCTTTTGTATACTAATTTAAAAGGATTGTACCTTTTTCCCGAATGGAACCTTATCATTATGAAATTATCTCTTTATCCCTAGCAGTGCTTTTTTCCTTTATGGAAATCACACAAACTTTCTTCAGTGTTTTTGTGGTATATTCGTTTCATTCTTTCTTGTAACCTTTCTATATTCTTTCATATAAAGGGTGTTTCCTATTAGCACATCTGTGAGTTTTTCATTTTATCCATTCTGATCATCCCTTTCTTTTACTGGAGTTTTTACTAAGTTCATATTTAATGTAATGACACCTTTGGGTTCAAATCTACCATCTTTTTTTTTTTTTTCAAATCTACCATCTTATTATTTACATTCTATTAGTGTCAGATAGTCTGTTTTTTTTTTTTTTTTCTCTTTTGTTTCCCTTCAATTGTTTTTTGTTATTTAATTTTCCTTCACTTTAGCTTACTGGTTACATGCTTTTGCTTTCTTATTGTTATTTTTTATTGGTTACCTTGGTCTGTGAAGATCCAAAATAAATGATTATTTTTACCACTTTTAGAACAATACAAAGGCCTTCGAACACACTGACAGTTCTCAACTTAAAGGCTGTTATTGTTGTTGATGTTATATACATTTGGTCATTAATATTATACAATATGGTAATTAATATGGTTAATACTCATTTAGCTTTTCCCAATATTATCATTTCCATTATCTTTAATTTTTTCCTTTCTCTTCAAGTTTCTCTGCAGGATTCTTTCCTTCTGTTTGATACCCTTTGTATTTACTCTAGTGTGATGATTTTTATTTGCCCAAAAATGCTTCTAATCTATTTTCTGAGTGAAAATTTTTGCAAGGTTTAAAATTCCAGGTTTCCAGTTATTTTCCTTCAGTGTTTTGAAAGTGTTGTTGGTTTCAATTGATTTTGTTGAAAATCAGTGATTTTTCTATATTGAAGAATATGGATCTTATTTGGGTGTGTTTAAGAAACTTTTCAGTTTTTAATTTTTTCAGCAGTTTTACTAGTACATATCTAACTTTGATTACTTTTTTATCTAATCCACTTGAAGTTTATTATAATTTATCTCTTACATATCTTGGAAAGGCCTCAGTCAATATTTCTTAAAATACTGCCTCTTCCAATTTCTCTACCATCTCCTGAACATTTTCACCACATCCTGAACATTTAGTATTTTATTTCCCATATTTTTCAAACTTTTTTTTTTCACTCTGTGCTTTATTTTGGTTATTTCTCCCTGACTTGTCCTTTAACCAATCAAATTTTCAACTCTGTCAACTCTGCTGTTCAATTCATCAAAAAAAAAAATCCTAAATTCAGTTACTTTTTAGCCCAATAATTTCAAAGCAGATTTTTTATTTAGGTAATCTCTATGATACTGGAAAAAAGTGTCACTATCATTTTCTGTCCTCTATCTACAGTCCAGTCTAATAAATAAATTATATGAATCCCCTTTGGGCTCATCACAACTGTCTGATTTCTCTCTTTTCTCAATGTTTTAAGTCACATTTTCTTCTCTCCTCAAATGTTTGGTTATTTTTGATCAGTTGCTAGATACTATTTATAAAAGAACACAGAGGCATTGTTTAAAGCTCTTTATAATCTTATTTTCTTACACAGAGAATTTAAGTTCACTTTTCTGCAGCACCTGTGATAGAGGTTTTTCAATACCACAGATTTAGATAATCCCCAGCTGGACCTCTTTCTGATGATGGGTAAGGTAGGACTCTGGAAGTAGCATCCGATAGCTGGGTGTAAGAGCTCCTCCTTCTTGTTTAGGTCTTGAATTCCAATCTTACTTTCTAAGGCCAACTAGTTTTGCAAACCTGTTTACCTCTTAGACTTTCAGACACCTCTTCTGTAACTGAAAGATAACCTTAGACTGGAAAGCCCCAATTGCCAGTTCCATGTTTGTGATTTCTCTCGTCTCTTGACCACAATATTCCTCACCACAGTGGCACTCTCCAGCTTCCAAGGAAATTTTTAAAATACGTTTTGTTCTTTTTTTCTAGTTGTTCTTAGAAGATGATTTGGTCCATCAATACTCAACCATTATTGCCAAAAACGCAGTGTCTTTTCCCCTCTCTGATTGAGTCTATTTTCCTTCAGAGAAAACGTCTGGGAGAAGTAGAAGGGTCAGTGTGACGCCCATTCCTTCCACTGTGTAGCTGGCCAGACATTTTTCTACGTACCCTGTAACTCTGAACCCTTGCCATTACCCTTTTCAAAATAAACTATTTCGATTTCAAAATAAACTATTATCAGAAAGGAAAACTGAGATGCCCCTCATCTGAGATCACAAAAATCATGGGTCTCTTAAAAAGTTGTTTAACAAAGGTTTTCCTTGCCCTAAATGTAAATGGAATAGTGCTAAAGAAACACTGTAAAAGTGAGGGGCAGTGGCGTACGCCTGCAATCCCAGTAGCTCCGGAGGCTGAGGCAGAAGGATCAGGAGTTCAAAGCCAGCCTCAGCAACTTAGCGAGGCCCTAAGCAACTCAGTGAGATCCTGTGGCTCAGTGGTCGAGTGCCCCTGAGTTCAATCCTTGGTACCAAAAAAAAAAAAAAAAAAAAAAAAGACCATAGGGGGAACTTAAAGATCCAGTCTAAAGCCAACCTCATTTTTGATGAAGAATCTCAAGCTCAGGGAATAGACCAGCTCAAGGTCACAAAGCAGAGCTCAGGTGACAAGTCAGGTATTCTACCGTTCTGCACAGTGATGTTTCTAATGATATATAATACCAATACTTCTGAGCCGTGATGATCACACCTTTTTATTCTGGACCATGTAAACTCCCATAATTTATTTATTTGTAGTTGTGGGGGATTAAATCCAGGGGCATGCTACTACTGAACTACACCCCAAGCCCTTTTTCTTTTTTCTTTTTTTTTGAGACAGGTCTTGCTAATTTACTGAGGCTGGCCTTAAAGCTGCAATCCTCCTGTCTCAACCTCCCAAGTTGCTGGGATTACAGGCATACAACAGGTTTAAGGATTACAGGTTTAAGATCCCATAATTTTTATAGGAGGCTTAGAGTCCTAGTAAAAAAATCATAGATTATATGATTGGATATTATGTGGGCTTCTTCCTCTCTCACTTCAACTTTCTCACAGGTAGCTTTTAATTACATGAAATTTAGTTAGAATGAGTTGCACCAGAAGAAATCAGTGGGAACCTATAATTTCTAGCACCTTTGTACAAGAAAAGGAATGATGTTTACAGGATGAAATAACCTCATTTGCCAAGTGTGACTGTATTCATTGTTATACTGCTGATGATTGACAGATAAGTCACTTCTCCATGCTGGGTCTGCACTTCCTTGTTTTTAAAATTAGGGAGACAAACTAGATAAGTGGATCTCAATCCCACCTGCATATTAGATGCATCTGAAGAACTTTTAAATATACCTAGACCTGAGCTCAGCACTAGAGATTCTGATATAATTGGTCGGGAGTAGGTCCCAGACATCTGCATTATTTAAACTCTCCCAAGGTGTTTGCAGTGTGTTGAGAATCCCTGTACCAGATGTCCACTACTATTCTTCCCAAGCCTTCAACTATGAGTGAAGAATCTATAACGAAATAGCTATGTTAGTGCATGCATATTTATACTAACAATTATAACACAGCTTAAAATAATTTCACTTCACAGTTCAGGCTAAGGGGACTTTAATTTCCCCAAGCAAATATTATAAAAGGCATAAACATCCTAAACATGACAGTATGTCTTGACTCATCAACTCTAAACTAGGATAGCTTTACATAGCATAATGTCACTTAAAATATGATACATTTCCAGCTTTTCCATTTTAAGCAGAATCTCAATCTGCTGTGAGATCTTAAGGCAACCCTCTAGGATGCAGGTCAATTTTTTAATAATTATTGGTTTCAAAAAACTATCAAAGCATATTAAGTAATACTAATTTTAGGTGCAAAACCAAACTTACTTCAGAGATGCAAAAGAGGGGACAGTACTTATCATTCCAGTCTCTGCCATCTCAATGGCATGTTTTATTTCAAGTTTTTTATATAAGGACACAATGCTTGACTTGGGTTGGTTTTCCCGAATCAAAAGCTTCCGAAGATATTTATCATCAAATTTCTTAAACCTGTGAATAAAGAAAGTCAAATTTTCAATTAGTGAATACTACACTGACAAAAAAACAAGTGAGAAAACTCCAAGGTAAAAATTACTAGCAGCAGTCAGCAAATCTGATCTTAATGTATATTTTTATATATGCATATCGCTATATATGTGTATGTAAAGTACACATCCTATACTTATGACTATGTGTACATATAAATATCTACATAGACACATACACTTGCATATCAATAGTTTTGTACATGACCAGAACATACATACGTGTATCTACTATTCACATAAGATTAAATATATATGTGTGGATATATATATTTCTCCCTTTACCATTTTCTACTTCCTCTTTCGGCAACATGCTATCTGTACACGCTATCTCCAATTCCTCTGCTGCGATTCTTGGCTAGTCACAAGTCAGGCCTTTGCCTCCAACACTCCACTGAAGCTGCTCTCGTGGAAGTCATCAGTGAACCCACGGTGAAATCCGTGGCCAGGTGTCAGAATGATCCTTCTTGGCCTCACCTGCTTAACATATGGTCTTCATCTGGCTACCAGTACACCACACCCTGTCAGGTCCCTCCTATCTCCTTCTTGGCTTCTTTGGTTGGTTCCTTTCCTTCTTCCTGACCTCTGAATGCAAGCCTGTTCTAGGGTCCACCCCTGGTCCGCTTCCCTGAGCGTCTTGCCCAGTGTCATGCCTTTTCATCATCTCTGTATCCGTGACTCCATAATCCGTCTCTCCAGCTCTGACCTCCAACCCCAGACATGAATACTCCCCTGCTTACTCAGCATCTCTGGTGAAGTGTCTAACAGGCATCTCCTACTTGACCTGTTCAAACTGAACTGACTTCTCCCATAGTCCTCCCCACCTTGGATTATGGTGCCTCCACTAGGTTCAAAGCTCTGGTATTATCTTTACTTCTTCTAGTATATTCCATAGTATGGGCTTAATTGTGCCTCACCCAAAATTCATCTATTGAATTCCTAACCCCTAGTTCATCCGAATGTGACTGCATTTGGAGATAGGGTCTTTATAAACATGATTAAGTTAAGATGAAATCACTAGGGTGGGCTCTAATCCAACATGGTGTCCTTATAAGAAGAGGCCACTTGAACATAGTCACATGCAGAGGAAAGACAACGTGGCCAGTCAGGGAGAACACCTTCATCCTGGGGCGGCCCTGCCTCACAGCCCCCACAAGGAACCACCCTAGCTCAGACCTTGATCTGAGACTTCCACCCCAGAACTGTGAGAAAACTCATTTCTGTTGTTGAAACCACTCAACATGTAGAAGCCCCAGGGCTCAAAAATTCCACATCCACTCTATCAATGATTCCTGTTGGTCTGCCATCCAACCACTTAGGAAGTCCAACAACTGCTCACCACTTCTCCCAGCACCATGGTCTAAGTCCTCTCTCACCGGATGCTCACACTGAATCAGGTACCTAATGGGTGTGCCTGCCTCCACTGGCAGCCTGCTGGTGGGTCCTGGGGCCTCTCAACACAGAAGACAGAGTGCTCCTGCTGGAATGTCAGGCAGAATGTAAGACTGCTCTGCTTCTCACTTGAATAAAAGCACCTTGGCCCGTGAGGCCTTCCAAAATCTGGGTCTGCACCTCTTAACAGTGTGCGCCCTCTTCCTCGGGTGCAGCTTCACTAGGGTCCTTTCTGTCTTAAATACTTCCCACCTGCACTCTGGGCCCTGAAACTCACCATTCCTCCTACTAGGGATGTGTGTCCCCAGATCCCTGCAGAACTCATGCAATCACCCCCTCCAGCCTCTCTGCAGTGGTGATTTTCTCTGAAGAGCCTTCCTATCCATCTTGTTAGAACTGATCACCCTCTCTCCACCCTCTACATTCTCTAATTCACATCCCCAGGTGCATTTTTCCACATAGCCCTGACCACTTTCTAATGTGATATGTAATTTCTTTATCTTATTTTCTGTCTCTTGGCCCTCAAATGTAAGATCTAGATACCCAGGGACTTCTGTCTTCTCCTGCATCGCCTGTGCTTGGAAGAGTGTCTGGCACATGTTGACGAGGTGGAATAGAATGGATCATTTGGTCCCAGTGCCTCCCTGTGTTCACATTCTCTGCCTCTTACCTGAGATGTCATTCTGCCATGGCTTGGTGACATACCCTGCCTGCTTAAAGCCACTGGACCCAATGACGTCATTCCTTTTGATGAATGGGCTATTAGCATATGAGGAGGGAAGGAGAGGCTTCAGCTGAACTTGCACACTGAAGCCTGCATCCTGTGCTTCCACAGTCCTCCCAGGAGCATATGCACAGGGTGGCACGGACAAAGGTGTAATCACTCCAGTGAGGCAGAGCCAACACACCCCTGTCGCGTCTGACCAGGGCAGCCAAGATCAGCTGACCACCATCCAAACCACTGCAGCATGAGCAAGACCAGCCCAGATCAGCACAGTCCAAACCCAGACCAGCCGAGTGGCAGCCTTGTGACTCAGGCATAGTAACAATAAACGAAGGCTATTTTGAGTGGTTGTGTTTTGGCATGGTTGGTTAAGCAACATTATTATGGCAATATATAAGTAAAGTGGCATGCAATAAATATTTGTTGAGAAAGAAATAAGTGTGTACAGGGATCACCATAAACCCAAGGAGGTTTTACAGGCACACCTGGGCCATGAAAGGAACCAATGTTAACCCACATTCTTGGCACTGGTCCTTTGTTCTAAATACTGGAGGGCTCTCAATAATGAAAGGGGAGCCATCCTGAATGAGCTGTGGTACAGAATGGCCACCACAAAAAGAGGGCGCCTACTGTTTCCTAGTTTATTCTGAGTTTCATGTTCAGCCCATTGAGCCAGGATTCCCAACAGCAACACAGCATCTTAAACTCCTTTTATTGTTATTATTGTTTTAGCTTTTCCCTAGAGATAAGCAAAAGGAAGGATAAACATTGAGGACAATGGCATTTGATCTGTTCTGTACAGGGACTGTGTGTTTTCTCTTTCTTTAGTTCTGCTTCTTTCATTTCTCTGCCAAGTTATACACAGGTGCTTTCTTTCACCATCATTAGGTCCCTTTTGCTAAGCCTGAGGAATGTGTCCACTCTGTAACCCCTTCATCCCATTCCCAAAGGACCAAATGCCCCTTGCATTCTCTGCCACTAGAAATCCATAAGGTCTCTGGAGGAAAAAGAAAAAACCCAACATGCCTAAGACAACCACTTATTTTTGGAGGCCATTTTTAGTCAGATAAATAATGATGTGCTTAAGAGAGATGAGCTCTGAGCAGAGCTGTTTTAAAAATGGCCCGTTGGCCTGCCACTCTCCCGAACCTGCCAACTTCTTTACTCTGCCTGTGATGCACAAGGATGTTTGACAATCCAGAAAATCATTTCAAATTTACCTGGAAATAATTGCAAGGAAATCTATAAATGTTTGCAAAATTATTAACTGAAGGACATTCACTGCTGAGGAGAGTGTTAGAGAAATTTTACCTTCCAGACATGAGCCAGTTGGCTTGGTCACAGTCCAAGTAGCCTTGCTGCCTGGGGATATCTGCTGGGACCCAGAGACAGTGTCTCTGCCCAAAATACAGGGCAGAGCGACTTCTCTGACATTCCTCTGCCTGAGTTTCAGACCAAACCTTCCTCATGACAGGGCCCCTCTTTCCAGTGCCCTCGGGGACACTGACCTGCATCTGATGCCTACTCAAGTCTATTTTTTCCCCTTCAGGGAGGCAGAAGCGGTAGGAAGGTAGAGCCCCAGCTTCACTTCTGACAGGAACCCAGCTGTTCTGGGTCACACCTCCCACTCACCTCCTCGGGAGATCATCGATGGGGTTCTAGAGAAAGGGAAAAGAGTGGTTGGGTAGAAAGGGAGACGGTGGAAAAGAGGCAGGGCTACAACAACAGTGGAGAAAGGAGAAAGGAACATCAGGTTCCCTGGTTTGGCACGAGCGAGGACCCATTGGCCTGGGAAGGTCCCCAGATGAGAAGCAGGCTTGGGTAAGGAGACATGGGACAGACGTGGTGGGTTTTCCGGTTTACCTCCTGCCTCTGAAGAAGAGTTTCCCAGGAGAAATGGCCTTTTTCTGCACATGTTCACAATGTAGACTGTAGTTTGCTTTCTCTTATTATCTCCTGCTCCCATGTGGTTCACCGGGCACTCTCCCCACCCATAAAACATCTTTTATTTATGAACTAAGGCAAATCCCAGGTGACCTTTCTACATTAGTAAACAGTACTGCAAACCTCGTAAAGGTTGTCCTGCAGCATAGTTCACTGCATTACTTAATGGTCTGACTCTTCTCTGACTCCTCTCTCTCTCTCTCTCTCTCTCTCTCTCCACACACACACACCTGTTTACTGAGCTACTGTTTTGTTGTCTCTTATTATGTTGCAAAATTTTAGAGGCCCGAGAGTTAGCATCCTGTCAGCACAGGTGAGCAAAGTAAGTCTCAAAAATTCTCTGATGTTAAATAAAGTACCTGGGCAGGTTGGCTGACTTCAGGTAAATTCGTCGTGGGGAGAAGGTTTGTTAGCAAGTTTGGAAGGAAAAGGCAAGAGAGATCCTCCAAATACCATCTTGAATATTGTTCTTCTGTCTTTAGGGTCCAGATTACTTGATGCTTCCTTCAAAAGTCTTAACCTCACCAGCAATATGCTTATCAATGCTCCACAGAACACTCTATGATAAAAGGTCCCAACTTTTAGCATCTGTCAGTTCTGCGCTGTGAGCAGCCATCTTGGTGGCATCCTATGTGCAGAGGGGAAGCCAGGCACCTGGTGAGTTCCCGCTAGCTGATGAGGGCAGGCTCCTGGACCCCACTGTCCCCAGATCTGCTGTCACAACTCATCTGTACTTGATCCTGCAGCTCTGCTTTTCAAGCATCCATCTGATTCTGCCAGGCTGGTATACCTTCTCTACAACTCTAAGAACCATGAAAAGCAGAACTAAAGCACATACATCTGCCACAGAACCATTCACAAAAAAGCCAACTCTGTGTGCACATGCATGTGTGCGACACAAAAACACACACAATCTTTCATCTAACTGAAGCCTGTGAAATAGTTTAGATATTTGTGACTTCTACTAGCTTATTACTTACATCCCCAGGTGCTCTTAATATCTGCATTCCACAAGGTCTCTCGCTGTGTGGCTGAAGAGCAATAACTGAAAGTAACTGAATCCTTCTCTTTTCTTGAACTCGAACCCAGGGGTCCCTTACCAATGAACTATATCACCAGACCACTTCATTTTTTATTTTGCAACACGGTGTCACTGAATTACTAAGGCTGGCTTCGAACTTGTGATCCTCCTGCCTCAGCCTCCCCGGTCACTAGCATAATAGGTGTGTATCACACCTGGAAGAAACTTCCATTTTTAACCAAGTATACTGCATTCCTCTCAGCCTCCTTTGCACAAGAATGGCCATACAGCTGGGTCACAGCCCACAGCCACGTGATAAAAATGGAGAAACCCTGAGATAGCTTCTGATAGCTGTGGAGGAGGCAGACAGCAAGATGTCCTCTTTCTTTCTTCATGCAGCCTACAATGGCTGATACCAAAGTGCCAATTCTTGTCCAAGAAGCAAGCTTGGAAACGGAGGCCACTTTTGGTGTCTCAGCTAGACAGAGGGTCCTGGGTTCCTGAGGACACTATGAAGTGGGACTCTTCTATTAACAGCCTACCTCTGGCAGATGACATGAGAAATAAGCTTCTACTTTTGCTTTAGCTCCTGTTATTCCATGTCTCTGTTATAGTTAAACTTCATCTTAAAGGACATACCATGCACTCCATAAGAAATATCTGCAACCCTGAAAATTGACACAAGTCAAAAAGTTCAGCTTCCAGAGTGACCCGAGCCACTTCATCACGCAATGACTTACGACCTTACTTGTCTCTCCAAAAGTTGTGACCCCAGTGTCCACAAACGTCTTCAATTCCAGTCTTCACATGGTCAAAAAACTAAAACAGAAAAAGTAGGCTAATCGATTAGTCGTGACCTGAAATCAGCAATTTTGAATTTATAGCCATGACTCAACTCCAATGACCCTAATCGTTCTTGTTTCTTACTGTTCGTTTCTTTTCCTGAAATCAATAAAACAGTTTGCCTGCAAACCAGCAGAGATGTTTGTTATATCAATATTAATGAATGCTTCAATTTTTTTGACCGTCGTAAGAGTTTGTTCAGAAGTTTGAAAAATAGGAAAAATGGTAATAATTGTCAAAGTAATTGTAAAAATTGTGTAGAAACATTTTCAGTTTGGAAGAAGTAAAGAGGGGGTTTCTTGTACCCTCTGTTGATACAGGAGTTTAGCAAGCGGCTTGGAGATGCTCTCATGGGATTATGATTATTGTGACGTCCCCACGCAGACATGCCCCACGCCTGGCTCCACCCTCTGCCATTCCTTTCTTCTGCAAATGGGCAATTGGGTGTCGAGATGTTTTAATGACTCAAATATTTCTTTCTTTGATCATGTAAGTTGTTACAGTCCATCAGCACCTACCCGGCAATGGATTTCTTCACTGACAGCTTGTTGCTTCTTATTGGATCTCTTAACATCAAGAAACTCCACCAGAGGCCGAATGGTTATTCCCTACAATGAAAAAAAAAAATACATGACTCTTCTTATAAAATAAATTCAAAAATTCAAGAAAATCAAAAATTTTCCTAAACATTGATGACCCACAACAAAACACATTCTGCTGCCAAGATTCAAGAAAGGAAGTGCAACATTTTGTTAATTTTCTCTTCCTTTTTGATTGCTTGCCTAATTTGGGAAGACCAGGTCCTAACACAAAAAAATAGATTAAAATGGAAGAAATGACAGTAATTCTAAGAAATGCTAGAGAATTATCCAGTTTGTTGGAATCACCTACTTCTTGTATGATCCACAGGAAATCAATTCTTTCATTTGCTTATTTATGAAGACAATTTTAAGTAAGCTTCTACTGCATCCATGCCAGGAGCTTGGACATTTGGAACACAGTGATGGGACTTGGGACTCTAATATACAGATCTACCCAACAGCAACTAAAGCAGGGAGAAGAGGAACGAGAGAGGGAACAGCGGCAGCTGGTCAAGGAACACTTCATACAGAGAAGCCCTCAAGGAATCTTTTTTTTTTTTTTTTTTTTTTTTTTTTTGTGGCACTGGGGATTGAACCCAGGGGCCCACTGAGCCACATCCCCAACCCTTTTTTTTTTTTTTTTTTTAATTAGAGACAGGGTCTTGCTAAGTTGCTGAGACTGGCCTCGAACTTGTGATCCTCCTGCCTCAGCCTCCCAAGCCACTGGGATTACAGCCATGCGCCACCGTGCCCAGCTCGACAGGAATCTTAAAAAAAGTGTTGGAAGTATCTCCCAGAAGAGACCATAGGACTGCCAAGGGCCAGCAGGGAGCGAGTCTGGCTTGTTCATGGGTGAACTTGGGAAATGGAGAGCATTATAAGCTCTCCAGTAAACTGAAAAGAAAAACAGAAATTCCCTAACGTGTCCAAAGATGTCCACCACGATGGGACAGTGAGCATCTCATTTAACGATGAAACAGTAAAAGCATTTCTTTCCAATAGAGCTCCCGTCTGTCACTCAGCGTGTTCTCCCTCCCCAGTCCATTCAACGAGAACAGGCAAGGAAGGGGCAGCTGCACAGATGTCTGTTGCCAGAGGGTGGTCTACTTTTCTGTCCAAAAAATGAAGAGGATCAATTTCTTTCTTTAATGTTGTGTGGTTTTCATTGTAGAGGTCTTTCACCTCTTTGGTTAGATTGATTCCCAAGTGTTTTATTTTTTTTGAGGCTATTGTGAATGGAGTTGTTTTCCTCATTTCCCTTTCAGCTGTTTCATCGCTTGTGTATAAAAATGCTTTAGATTTATGCATGTCAATTTTATAGCCTGCTATTTTGCTGAATTCATTGATGAGGTCTAGAAGTTTTCTGGAGGAGTTTTTTGGATCCTCTAAATAGAGAATCATGTCATCAGCAAATAGTGACAGCTTGGGTTCTTCTTTTCCTATTTGTATCCCTTTAATTTCTTTAGTCTGCCTAATTGCTCTGGCTAGTATTTCAAGGAAGATGTTGAATAGAAATGGTGAAAGAGGGCATCCCTATCATGTTCCAGTTTTTAAAGGGAATGGTTTCAGTTTTTCTCCATTAAGAATGATGTTAGCCATGGGCTTAGCATAAATAGCCTTTACAATGTTCCGGTATGTTCCTACTATCCCTATTTTTTCTAGTGTTTTGAGCATGAAGGGGTGTTGTATTTTGTTGAATGCTTTTTCTGCATCAATTGAAATAACCATATGATTCTTATCCTTAAGTCTATTGATATGATGAATTACATCTATTGATTTATGGATGTTGCATTCCCAGGATGAACCCTTAGAATGGACCCACCATTTGACCCAGTTATCCCATTCCTTGGTTTATACCCAAAGAACTTAAAATCAGCATACTAGAGTGATACAGCCACATCAATGTTCATAGCTGCTCAATTCACAATAGGTAGATTGTGGAGCCAACCTAGATGCCCTTCAATTGACAAATGGATAAAGAAACTGTGGTATAAATACACAATGGAATATTACTCAGCCATAAAGAAGAATAAAATTATGACATTTGCTGGTAAATAAAGCTGGAAAATATTATGCTAAGTGAAATAGGCCAAGCGCAAAAAACCAAAGGCTGAATGTTTTCTCTGATAAGTGCATGATAATATATAATGAGGGGGGTGTGGCAGGGGGAAGAGAAGAATGAAGGAACTTTGAATGGCGTAGAGGAAAAAGGGGCAGGAGGGATGGGGGACAGAAAGATAGTAGGATGAAACAGACAGTATACCCTATGTGTATGTATGATTACATGAATGATGTGAATCTACATCGTGTACAACCACAGAAATGAGAAAAGTTGTACACCATTTGTGTACAATGAATCAAAATGCAGTCTGAGAATATTAAAAATCAAAAAAAATTTTTAAATGAAGCTAATCCTTTGTCATTTAAAAATAACAAGAGAGATTTAAAAAGTGATGAACATAAAATGAACTTGCACAATGCATTCCATATACTAATTTAAAGATATATATGCTAGCAATGAAAAAAGTCTGTGTGTATAATCAGTACATATTAGTGTATAATGGTATGTTAAATGTACTAGTATGTTATATAGATAGTAAACACACACACCCATTAGATGTGTGTGTATGAGTGCATGTGTGTGTATCTATTTGGATATGTATATATGCACACTATAACAAGCACATAAACCTTATGAAGCAAACTATAACCCCTAAAGGATATTTAAAAGATTTGAGTGTAAAAAGAGGCATAAACAGTTCCTAGATGGGATAAGAATATTCTGATGACCAATTTCCTCTCAGTTATCATGTTTATGCAATGTAATTCTAGTTATATATCCGTAAGGACTTTTAACAGAACTTGAGAGATTGATTTTAAATCAACCCAAAAGAATAAACATAATCAGAAAATTATAGAAAATAAAAGAATGAGGGGAAACTTACAGACACAGAATGAGTCACCAGCTGATATACTTAAAAGTATGGGACAGGGCACGGAAGCAAGGGAGGGTGAGAGGGGAGTGACGGAGGGTGTGAGGGGTGTCTACTGAGGCTCTGCCTAGTGGGCAGACTGCAGCAAGGAATGCTGGGTTTGGGGGAGGGGGTGGAAGATATGTGAGGTCTAATCCGTAGCACTTGATTTCTGTCTTGAAGTGTCCACATGTCCTTAAGTAAGAATGCATTTGACAATGTACACACACACACACACACACACACACACACACACACACACCTTTTTTGGGGGGTAGGAGGTATACCAGGGATCGAACCCTCAGGAGCTTAATCACTGAGCCACATCCCCAGTCCTTTTTTTTAATTATTATTTTTTTTATTTAGAGACAGGGTCTCACTAAGTTGCTCAGGGCCCGCTAAGTGGCTGAGGCTGGTTTTGAACTTGCGATCCTCCCGCCTCAGCCTGCAGGGATGCGGGGCTTACAGGCGTGCACCACCACACCCAGTTCACACACTCTTTTAAAAGGAGGTCATAGGTTTTGTTCCATCCCTCCAGCTCTGCGCAGTTTTTCAGCTTAACTTTCATTTGAACTTTCTGAAGTGCAAAGTGACTTGGGCCAAGTTGGGCAATTTTTGTTCTGTGTGTCTTCCAGTCTGCCACTTTGCAGTAACAGCAAGTAATGATAGTTTCCTTTCAACACATGTTCTGTCATTTATGTTAATCTATGTAAATGAAAATGTGTCTAAACATGTGGCTTTCAGACAAGGCTGAGTTTGCTGAATTGTCTATTCCAAAAATCCACTAGAGTGATAATAGTTCAAGGAAAAGTCAAGAGAATGTATACTTTTAAACTTGTCTAATATCTTCTACACTAACTGCTGCTTCACATTTCTCTGTGTCAGTGTTCAGTTAGTAAAGAACAAGTGAGTGTCCAGTGTTTGGAAATACAGAGCATAAATATAGAGGGTGCATATATAAATATATAACAATAAATTCCACCATCATGTACAACTATAATGCACCAATGGGGTATATATACACAATGGAATATTATTCAGTCATAAAGAAGAATAAAATTATGGCATTTGCAGGTAAACGGATGGAGTTGGAAAAATATCATGCTAAGTGAAATAAGCCAATCCCCCAAAAAACGAAGGCTGAATGTTTTTTATGATTAAGTGAATGATGATACATAATGGGGGGGCACAGGGGAGTACGAGAAGAATGGAGGAACTTTGGACTGTATAGAGGGAAAGACAGGGTGGTGGGGAGAAGGGAAGCTAGTGGCCTGGGACAGACCTCATTACCCTATGTACACGCGTGATTACACAAATGGTGTGAATCTACATTGGGTACCACCATAGAAATGAAAAATTGTACCCCCTTTGTGCACAATGATCAAAATGCAGTCTGTAAAAATGAAATTTTTTTAGAAAAAAGAAATATGGAAGAAAAGAAAAGAAAGAGGGCACAGGGCCAGCCCCAGCCCTCCCGCTGCTTCTTCCTCCTAGACAGATAACCTGGGAGTGAATGCACTAATAGAATAAGTCACAGCTCACCAACTCCAAGAAGCAAGTGTGGATGCCACCCAGGCCCACTGGGCTTCTCAAAGAACAACACAGTCGATAGTAAACATAAACACGTGTGCTCGTGTAGGGCTCCTTTTACTTTCTGCCCCTTCTCCTTGAACAATCTGCAGGCATTACGGCATGTTCCTCTCTCTCCCCTCTTCCTCTCCTCCCTCCTTCAAACCATCTGCTTCGGAGGCAGAGGACATGGCATTTGCAGATGCCACATCTAGCTAAGCCGGCTGTTAAAGTCTAGGAGCCAGGATCTCTGGCTGAGAGGAAGAGAGAGAAAAACAACAACAACAACAAACAAACAAAAAAAAACACAGGGTATCTTTGACAAAGCCCTTATTTGGTCACCTTGGAACATGTCTGATTAAGTCAGAAATGGAGAGCAACTTGATAAGGCTTAGAAGAGTAAGTTAAATTTTCTCCGGTCCCTTTGGCTTTAGCACAGTCAACACATTACTTTCCAGGCATGACTAACTGTGACACTCATTGGGCAGAGGTGCAGAGGATACTAGGGAGGTGAGATTTGTTTTCCATCTTGCTCTGTCTCTGCTTTCCTCCTACTCTGCAATCCTCTGCTCATACTAACATGATGGAGAAAGAAAAAAAAAAACTTTTCTGTTTAAAATGAGCATCCATTTGGTCTGTTCTTTTTGTGGGGGGGGTAAAGGAATTATTGTTTTGGAAATCAAACAAACAACAAAGGTTGAGGAGAAGCTGCCTTCTACTTCCTCGCTGACTTAGCAGTCCATTCCCAGAAACACTTGGAGAAGCTGCGTCCCTTTATTTTGGAGTGTTCCTGCCATTGCTAAGCTATCTCACGTAAGACCTTGCTCACATTACAGACTAGATCACAAAGATTGGAAACCCAGTTGCACAACAGCATTGTTTGAGAATGGCATATGTGGAATGAGGACCATGAGAGGGCTGGAGCAGGTGTCCTGGTCCCTGGCTCACCACCCTGCGCAGGGGTGACCTGCAGGACGTCTGTCTTCCCCTAAACCACCCCTCTTTACTGTAGACTGTACACAAACAGGGCTCACACCTTGGAAAAACTGAAACAAAGCCACCCTTTGGCCAGTGTGCTCCTTTGCCCACTACTCCTTTCTCTGCCAGACCCCCATGAAATGTTCACTGTCATCTGTCTCCAACATCTCTCTTGTTCCTAAACCTCATCAGAGGTGTTTCACCCTCACCATCCAATCCCTACGGGCCCTTGTGAAGGGGCTGCTGTATCCCAAAGTCCACTCTCCATTCACTCTTTGCTTGAACTCATAGCTGCTTTGGCAGTTTCCTTCAGCTACTTCTGGGTCACCCCCTCCTAGAATTAGTTCCTTTACTATTCCCTTTGTTCAATCTTCTCCTTGCACCTAACTCACCAAGGTTCCATAACATATTTATTTTTTTTTGGTGGTGGTGGTGCTGGGGATTGAACCCAGGACCTTGTGCTTGCGAGGCAAGTACTCTACCAACTGAGCTAGATCCCCAGCCCCCTCAGCATCATCTTGGTTCACAGATATTGCAGGGTCTCAGGGTTTAGTCTCCAAAACCTTCTTTTGTATACTCCCTCTACATCATTTGCCAAATGATTTCTTCCAGACTCAGTCTTCCAAAATTGCATATAGACTGACAGGTCTCCAATGTGCATCTCCCACTCTGATAAGATAAATTCTAGACTTATGCATACGCTTGTCTATTCAATATCTCTTCTCAATGGTCCAGTGGGCAAATGAACAAGCCCAACAGGTACACATCTAAGATTCAACACTTGATTTCCAACCCTTCAAACTCAGTAACCCCCCAGTATTTTCTGCCAAATTAAATGTCACCTCCTTTCACTTGATTGCTCAGTCAAAAACACCAGGAAACTTCTTTAACTATTCCTCTCCTCACATCCTAAATTATTCACCTAACCTTTCTATTTCTAAAATGCCTACTAATTATTTTGCTCATCATATTATTGGAGTAGAATAAATTATTCTGAACTCTGTGGAATTCTACCTAGTAGTGTCCCTAAATATAGGGACAGTGTCATTATGAAATAATACATGTGACATATGACCATTTATTTGAAGGTCCTCACAATGTTTATAAAATAATGAGTATCACCCCTTCAGTTTGAGAAGATAAATCAGCAAAAGTTTATTTAATTGTTGGGATACCACAGGCTCTGATTATTCCCCATTATTCTTGTAGGGGACACTAAGAATGAGTACTTTTTACCTGGGCCATTTCCCATGGTTGTAAGCCAGGAGCAATACTGAGAGATAAAGTAACATCAAGCCTAGATAGATTCCCTAAGTTCAGTGTCCACCTCCTGTATTGTAGCCTTATGGGAGCAAACATTCATCATGAACCCTCTGTCACTTGCATGAGGCCAGAGGCTAGGGATGATTGACACAAGCCCACACAAGGACTCTGGCTTTCACCAGGAGTAATAAAGTCTTTTGTCTTTGACCCGGGAGACTTGTAACTTCTACCAGCATCTATAAAGCAGTAATAGGATAACTTGTTAGCGTGCATGCTTCATGCGCAATGATTTACAGTAAATTACATCACAGGTCTGCAATGGTGGCAAAAAGAGACTGCCATCTCTAGAATACCAGTTGATCAACTTTTTTTTTTTTTTTTTTTTTTTTTTTTTTTTAGTATGTTCACTTGTAGAAAACCACTGATTTTTGGAATTCTAGTGATCCGACATGTGACTATAATGATTAAGTAATAATTATTATATTCCATTTTTTCCTTCCAAATAAAACTATATCAAAAGAAGTTAACTTTTCTTTCTTCTAATATTATTTTACTTAATGTTGTATATTAAATCATGAGATTAAAATCTCGTGTTCAGTACTGTATTTGACATACATATTCTATATATCCCCACTCTACCTGAGAAGGAAATTCCATTAAAAAGTTTTCACAGTAAAGTAAACTGAGACCCACAGGGACTATGACCAATGCCAGATTTCAGATCAGATTGGCCTCATTCCAAAATCCATACTTTGTTTTCTGCACCATACCCTCCCTAATTTTGAATATGATTTTAATATGTGAAAAATGGTTTTTATTTTATAAATAACACTACAAATTTATTGAAAAGGAAATGAACTCAAATGTCTAAGAAATCAGAATTGTTTGCTCATGCAATATCCCATAAGCAAAACTATATCCTGATAACATGACAATGTATTATTCAAATTAGCAACATGATCCAAGCAATGCTTAAATTCTCATGACAGATGATGGTATAAAATGATAAACCACACGTCACATGAAATTCTGTTTTTGAAGACAGTGGTAGCTCAACAATATTAAGTTCAGTGGAGTTTATCATCTAAGAAATACAATAAAAAAGAGGCAGAAAACACGTCTTAAAGATTAATAATAGGTTCCTCAGCATAAAAACTGTCATTTGATGAAGAATACACAATTTTTACTTGAGAGGCAAAACTTTATGTATGGATTTACAATTAGTTATTTTTTCCATATCTGTAATCCAGTATTTCCCTCCAGCTTCTTTCACTGAGTTCCTTAATTATAGATGTGTTCTAGAGGGTAAATGAGTATATTTGTGTGTGTGCACCTGTGTCTGGGGGTGTTTGTAGCATCACAGGAGCAGAGGTGGGGAAGAGAATGAGACAGAGATGAAGGGATCAGTCTGTGCATACAAAATGGCGTCACAGAGCTCAGGAAAGCTCTGTGTATGGGGAATGAAGCTGTTTCTCTTTCCCCGGGACATCCAAGTGAGTTTGGCTAAGCTATTCTTCAGCCTAATCAAAAGAAAGACACATGAACACATATGTGAGCGCCAAACACCGACCTGCAAATTACTCTACCACTGAAGAATCAGCTTGACCTGTTCACGATACCAAACATAGCCAAGACATCTCGACCATCCTTTCTCTCTTTCCATGAAGGCCTTTATCCACCTTCGTCCTTCTCTTCCTCTCTACCCTCCTCCTCTCCTCTCTGTACTTGGAGAAAACCAGGATCCCACATCACTGGGAGCGGGTGGACCATCTCACATGAACTCCCTGGCTTCTTACCTCCCACAAGCCCTTGACTTTCTGCATGGTACAAGAGTACAGATTACATTTAGGGTCGTCCTTGATTCTTCCAAGATGGGCAGGAGTTCATCTACTCTTCCCATCTCTCTCATTACTATAGAAGGTCAAACCATCGTCATTTCTTGCCTGGACTACAGTGTAAGCACCCCAGTTGGTCTCACTGCTTCTATTTTAGTCTCCTATAATTAATTCATTCTCCCATCAAACAGCCAATGGTATCTTTTTAAAACATCATTCTCCTGCTTCAAATCTGTCTCATCACCCTTTAATTTAAACCACTCTGTCTACTTTACCCTCCAAAGCTCGGTAATGCATGCCTTCCACTATCTTTCCGTTCCACTCTCTCACTATTTGGTTCCTTATTTCTGTCCCATGAGCTTCCCATCTTAGAGCTTTGTGTCAGTTCTGCCTTCTGTCTGCAATGCCCTTGGCTCAGGTCCTAGCTGACTCCACATCTTTCATATCTCAGATTAATCATCACCTCCACAGAAAGGCCTTCACTAACCTGATCTATATGCCCCATACCTTATGTCCTCGAGAGCAGAAATTTGGCAAGTTTCCTTTGAGTAACAGCAACCAGTTCAGTGCATAGACCAATCCTACTTGAAGCATGGTCTGTTAATTGATGCTATCCAATAAGAAGCACTAGTCTGCAAACTATTATTAGTTGGCAAAGAGATCGGCATAGACACATCACCTCTACTGGGTTACTTTAAAAAAAAAGCAAGCTTATTTATTACATTAAAAGCTTAAATATAGATATACATGGCATACATTCAAAGTGGGTATACAGGAATTTAATATAGGCAGTCAGTATTTCACTTACATTTCTTTGTTAACACTCAAATCCAAATAACCAAAAAATTATAATAGTGATACCTTACATTAATCACTTATACACACATTCCATAAATAATATGACACATTTTGCCATACTTTTTCCCTATGCAATGCTTTTTTCTGATTATAAACACATACTTTATGTCTGATAAACCTAACTAAAAACATTTGCACTTCTATTTTTGACTGTCCTGTCTTGAATTCTATCTTTCTCTGAAGTCACATCTATTGTGTTTTACAAATGCCTAAGGCCACAGTGCTTGGGGAAGGAGGACTGGATTCGCGCCACAGGTATTTGAGAAGCGCTTGTGTAGATGACCACGCCAACAGGGTCAGCTCCCCTCAAATGAGTTCCTGTCGCGCTAGACTGATGTGACTCTACTTTTGCATTCCACGCTCCCATTTGACAGTCTTGGTTCCGAGAGGATGGAGAGTCTGAAGCACTGAATACCTTGCTGGACTCACTGTGCAGGTGAGCACAAAGGCAGCAGGTCTTGGAACAGCAGGTGGTCAGGGGCTCCTGCAGGACCTTCCCCTCCCAGCATTCTGCCCTGGGATGCTGGGAGGTTTCAGATACTCAAAGCAAAATGGATTCCTTCACAATCCTGCCTCTGGCAAGTTGTGAGAGGGGCAAATTGGATGGCTTGTTACAAAGGTCCTATGAGCCCTGAAGATAAAAGACGAAGCGAAGGGGTGCGCCTGCCCTGGATGCCCAGAAGGCTCCATGGTATTTTGTGAGTTTAGGGAGGAAAGTCAAACCAACCTGGGAGATTTCAACAAAAATTACTGCACTTAACAATAGATGAAACTAAAGTCAGGTGCCAGAGAACATTTGGTCAATAACAGGTCAAATATGTCACAGCTATCCTGGAAGATTACCAAGGAGCTGAAACACTCCTGTTCCAGTGACAACATAGCAGTCATGACATCATATAGCTCAACCATGACTCATGTGTTTGATGATGCTGACAACAAACCTACCCTGCTGCCAATCACAGGTAACATGCCTAGCACGTGATCCTTGATAATAATAGCTGCCACTGGTTTACTTACTTACTCTACTACACCTTTAATCATTATTTTAGAATATAATCCTTCTACTTTAAAAAAAAATAACTATAAAACAGCCTTAGGCAGCTCCTTCAGGAGGGGTTCCAGAAGGCCATTACCATAGGAGGTCACAGCTCCATGTGTGGCATTGCCCCTGAAGACCTTTTAGAGGGACAAGATGTAGGAAGAAAACAATATTGATGATCCTGACCCTGTGTAAGCCCTGTGTTTTAGTTTAACAAAGATGTTTTCAAAGTTAAACAAATAAAAATACATTATACCACGTGGCTGGGGTGTATAAGAGGCCATGCCATCTGGGTTTATGTGAACATCACAGAACTTCGTGGATAAAACATCCTCACATTGCCTCTCTCAGAGTGTGTTCCCATCATTCACTGACACACATACTATTCAACATCACCTGGTAAGGGATGTCTTCTTTCAGTAATGACACGCAAGAGTAAAGAGCCGGGTCTATGCAGTGAGTCTTGGGTTCCACTTCAAGTCTTTAGTCATTTACAAATGTGAGTCCTGGGGTCAGCCTGTTTCTCCCTGAGACTCAGCTTGATTAGCAGGAAGTGACAGTGGTCTCCACCTCAGATTTTTTGAGGATGAACTGAAAAGTGCACACAGGACAGCCTGTCTGAGAGCCTGCCACACTGCGTTGTGGGCAGTCACTGAAGGATCCAGCATTAAAAGGTATGAATGACAAAGACAGTAATGGAAAGTGGCTGTATCTTCTTAACTCAGGCAAGGGTTTCCCCAGGAATCCTTCCCCAGGACTCAGAGGGCCCACTGTGCTTGCTCACTGCTGAGTGGCAGGGAGGGATGAAGGATGGATTGGCTTTTAGAGAACTCAGTAATGGGAAGGAGGGGAGCCAGGATACGTTACCATATTGAGCATGCCCTCCATACCACACTCTCAGGCAGGCACTTCCTGTAGGGTTAAAATCAAACTGCTTTTCGTTACAAAATATTGTTTAACTTTATTTCATTTGTTTATTTTTTATGTGGTGCTGAGAATCAAACTCAGTGCCTCACACATGCTAGGTAAGCGCTCTACCACCGAGCCACAACCCCAGCCCCAAAACCAAACCGCTTTTGACCCCCGCTCTACCTTTAACTGGCTATGTAAAGTTGGCAAGACCACAGAACCTCAGTTTCAAAACCCCACCTGCATCTACAAAACAGGAATAATGATCTCCTAGAGTGACATGCTATCGAGTTGTTACAAAGGTCCAATGGGTTCATATTTAAGACACTTAAATCTGAAGGCAGGCACCTAGGAAGCATCCTGTAACTAACTGTTCATAAAAGTAAAACGAAAGTTAACACAAAAAAGTAAAGAGAGAAGCAATCTGCCTTTGCTCCCTCCCCACTAGTCAGCTGGAGTCAGGCTCCTGATCTGCCTTCCTCTGCTCTCCACTGTCTTAAGGTTGGGCCACCATCTCAGGGACCAATCCTTACCCTTCTTTTTTGGTTCCTTCAATATATTCTTTCACTTCCACAATCACTTCCAGTCTTGTGGCTTCGAATACCATCTTCTGATGACGGGTCTCCTTCCCAAGCTTTGCGCCAGGTGCCTTCCCAACAGCCTCTCTTCCGGTAGGTCTCAGACACCCCTAACCCAGCATGCCTGTAACTGAACCAGCAACCTCCTGCTTCCGTCTCTTCCCCTTCTCACCTGAGTAAGACCTTTCTTCTAACCCCTCAGGCCAAACTCCTGAGGTTACCTGTGCCTCCTTCTTCCCTCACACCCACTTCAGTCCATGAGGGGACTCAGCAGTCACCATCTCCAGAATGCACTCTAGGACCTCACAGTTCTCCTGCCACCACAGGGGCCTGCCGGATGCCTGCCTGGGCTTCTACCTCAGGTGCCCCATGTCTGCCCCTTCTTCTCGGTAGATGACTCTCAGCACAGGGCCCACGACCATCTATTAACAAGGTCAGTCAAAACACATGGGCTTCTGCACAACACCACCCAATGGCTTCCTCTTCGCTTGAGCTACTGAGAATGACCCAAGCAGCCCTGCACGATCTGAAACTCCAGAATCTTCTTCACCTAACGCCAAGAACATAAGTTCTACAGGGACAGGGATCTTTTTACACTTTGCTCATGGGTGATCCTAAGCACCCAGAGTACTGTATGATACACAGTCAGAAACCAGTAAATACTGACTAAAGAAGTAGCTGCAAAATATAATCTCCCGAGAGCTGGCATATTGATTAACTTGTAAGGTCAGGCCCCGGATGCAGGTCCAGCACACTGGCTGCTCCTGGTGTTAAACTCACATTTGCCCAATCCTCTGTCTCAGGGGAGGCAGTGATCAGCCGTCGACTCCTGTCAAATAGCTGTCGGAAGGTCACCATGCACAACCAGCATTTGAGGGTTGAATTTACTAGGTCAGAAGTAAAGCAAATGACTGGGATTGGGAAGTGCAATCCCTAAGTTTCCAGTAGTAAGTTGAGCTCACTTAGCTGGGTTTCCTTAAATAACAATTCTTCTGTGAAGGCCAAGTGACCAAATTGGACTCGAGTTACTCCCTGGACAATTCGGTGATATGAACCCAGACCGGAAATATCATTTTCCCTCATAACATGACTACCCAAACCTCAACACACTTTGCAAAAGGAGAGACCTTTTTTTTCTAGAAGAAAGAACTCTACTCACCAGGATGAAGACAGTGAAGAATATGACGACAATGGCAGCCGTAATGAAGAGCTTCTTCCGAGGGAACACGGCGGCAGGAAGGAGGAACACCAGGGCAAAGCAGATGGCCCCGCGGAGACCTCCATAGGCAATGATGAACTGGTCCTTGAAGGTCAGGGGAATGGTCCGGAACCAGTTAATGACCTGAGTCAGGACAAAGACACCTAGGAAGAAAGACAGCCCAAAGGGAAATGGAGTGAGGCCAGGATGCACCAAGGTGTGGACTTGTTCTCTGTGCTTCTGTGACACAGTCAGGTACTTAACAATAGGTCCCAAGGCCCGCCCCCTTTTCCTCCCTTAGGACTACTCCTAGGTTCTTGGCTTTGCTATTATCACTCTGATTTAAGTGGTGGAAAAGTGGAATGAGAGACACCTAGGGAGACTGATGTGACTTACAGCACAGCCATGAAGATACGCGGGGTAGAAAAGAACATACAAGGAAGGAAGAGAGCAGGAAAGAGATGAGGAGGGAGAAGATGAAGGAGATGGGGAAGGAGAGGAGGAGGAGAAGGAAGAGGAACAAGAAGAGGAGGAAGAATAAAAAGAAAGGAGGAGGAGGAGAGAGGGAGAAGATGAAGGAGATGAGGAGGGAGAAGAGGAGGAGGAGGAAGAGAAAGAGGTGGAGAAGGAAATAGAGGAGGAGGAGAAAGAGGAGTAGATAGCAATACATAAGGAAGAAGGAGAAACAGAAGATGAAGCCACAGCTGTAGCACACAGGCAGGGACAAGAAGAAAGCCCCATTGTGTTAGTGTCCTTGGAGGTTCACTGAGCAAACAAGTGCTTATTACCCAGTGCTCGCCAGATCAGACAGAAGGCCAGGGTGAAGCAGACGAAGGCCCAGTTCCACTCGTGGTTCTTGCCAACAGTGGACACGCCCATGAAGATGAAGATGAGGGTCTCGCTGACGCTGCTCAGCATCTTCATGAAATACTTGATGGTCGTGTAGGACTTCTGGGACACATTTTCTTCCACATACTTATTCATAGTCATTGCACAAGCTGTGATTCTAAATGAGAGGATGCAGCTTCCATTTAGAAATGGCAGGGTCCTAATCCACACACCAGAGTGGACTCCAAAGAGCGAAGTTAGCATTCTACCCTCTACCCCCGACCACAAGATCACTGATTGATTTTTATGAGTCAATGTGATTGACATGTGAACCTTGAACACATGAACATGTATTAATGTGTTCGTTAATACCCAGGGCTTGAGCCATCCTGCTCCGTGCAGAGCGCTCATCACCTCAGACTTCTTACCCCAAACACATACTCCCCAAGGTCTTTAAGCGTCAGCATCTCTCCTTTTAAGTCTCAAATAAAACAAGTTCAAAATAAATTTGAAGCCCATTGTACTCCTATAATACCAAGTCCTTCTCTTCAATAAACCCTATTCCTCTATTATCTAAGAATCTTAAGCTATTGCATAACATCCTAAACTCACAGCCGGAATCTCATTGGACTTCTCCCGGCACACATTCTCACATGGCTGGGCTCCAGTTATTTTTGATTCTTCATCCTGAATATCTCTTGGACCCACTCACACTTTTTTTCTTTTTTTAAATCAAAACACCTTAATTCTGGGTGTCATTTCTATTTATCTATTATATCTACTACTGTGAGATTCAAAATGTCCAATAGGGGCTGGGGATATAGCTCAGTTGGTAGAGTGCTTGCCTTGCAAACACAAGGCCCTGGGTTCAAATCCCCAACACTGCAAAAAAAAAAAAAATGTCCAATAGGCTCTGAGAATTCCTAAAGGAAAGAAACTATTTTGCTTTCCCCCCCAGCATTTGACTCCAAAACTTGAGGACCTTTATTCCACGCTCGTGATATCTACTTTGATGTGGAGCCTTTGGATACTTGGGAAAAAGATCAAGTCCACAGTTCTAATTGAACCCCCCATGCTCTTTACACACCTCCCTCGGTGGACTACTACAGTCTCACTGTCCTGCAAGCCTGGTGCACGCCACAAGCCTTGGCTGTCTGGAATTTGCCAAAATGCCCTCCATCTTCACTGCCTTCTTGCCTCCTGGGCACCTGGCCTCCTCCTTATCCACTATATCACCCACAATCAACTCAAATGCCATCCACAACTTTAGGTGACAACTCACGCTAGGTCCCATCCAAAGAGACCTATAGTAGTTACTATAAAGCATCAAAAGGACTTCATTATCTGAAGGTGCTGTGAGGTGAAAGCGGAAGATGAAGGAAGGTGAGCCACCCCACCTTCCACACAGTGACAACCAGCTGCCAGTCTTGATCTCTGAAGTTTCCACATTCCCACAACTGAAGAGCCACAGCGACCCTTACAGGCACTTCCCCTCTCTACCCTGCCACCTGGTCCCCCTTATCCTGAGAAGATACCTGCTACCTTAAGGAGATTTGCCTACCTTGAGCATCAGGACAGGCAGAAGGTGCAGACCTTTGGGTCCTCTGAGTGAGGGAAACCACAAATTTGTTTCATTGCAAAGAACAGACCTGTTCCTTGTGTAGAAAATGAGTATGTTGATTTTTGTGCCCCCTAGTAAAACAAGGATTCTCCCAATGCAAGGACCATGTATTTAGCCATAACATCACTGCCTCCCGAAAAAGCAGGTGTTTCTTTTAGCCTTCTGAGAGTGAAGAAATAACCATGTATGTGATTTCTCAACAGAAAGAGTGGCCTTATTAAATATGCTAATAAATTTCAGCAGACACACACATACACACACACACACACAGGGTAAAGCCTTTGCATAGCTGAGGGGTTATCTAACATCAGCCCAGGTTTACAGCACTTTAACTATGTGCAAACACTTTGTATGGATTGTGTCAGTTAAACTTCACAGCATGTTTATGAGGCAAGTTCTACTATCATTCTCGATTTTATAAATGGGAGAACAAAGGTGGACAGAGGATCAGTCACTCAAGATTACACAGCTCATAAATGGCGGTGCCAAGGTGGAGAGCAGGCAGCCTGCTTGCAGGCCCGCGTTCACTCAAGACCACTGAACTCTCACTTTTCCCCCATTCTTGGTGATCCCAGTGGTCTGAAATGGGAGGGGTCCTCCTCTCCTCGCCACACCCGGGGTCACCCGTTCTCAGGCATGAGCCTGTCTGTATTCGTTTCCTATGACAGCCGTAAGAAACGACCACTGATGTAAGTTGTCTTGAACACAAATTTATCATCTTAGACCTCCAGGAGTCAGAAACCAAGAATCATTTTCCCAAGGCTGAATCCCAAGGGCTGTGTTCCTTCTTGAGGGTCCCAGAGAAACCGGTTCCTCACTTTTTCTAGTTTCTAGAGGCTGTTTGAATTCATTGATTTGCGGTCACATCACTCTGCCCTCCTAACCACATCTCCTCTGACTTCAATTCACCTCCCTTTCTCTCACAGGAATCCTGTGATTACCTAAAGTCCCCTGGATATCTCAATTCAACCTCCCCATCTCAAGACTCTAATTTAGGTTCATCTGCAAAGTCCCTTTTGCCCTGTAAGGGAAGATCTTAGCACATTCCAATAATTAAAATATAGCCATCTCTGGGGGCCACTAGTTCACTGTATTTCTAAAAATTTTCATTTTCAATATTTCAGTTTAACTTTTCTTTAACCAGATGATAATAAGGAAGTAGGATTTCCTAATAGAAAATAACAAGGGCAAAAGTTAGATTAAATTAAGAATCTGAATGGGAACAAGTTTCATAAAGACTAGATAAACACAGCAACTCAAGTTAGTGAGCTTCTCAAATGTTGAAAGTAGGAAATCAGTAACAGGTTTATAATGGTTACTTTGCCCCTGGAAATTGTTTGTTTGTTTGTTTGTTGTGGTGCTGGGGATTGAACCCAGGGCCTTGTACTTGTGAGGCAAGCACTCTACCAACTGAGCTATATCCCCAGCCCCCCTGGAAATTCTTTAATCCTATGCAAAAGATATTTCAAAGGGGGTTTACTGTGACATTGTAGCTTATAGACAAATATGGAGAATAAAGGACATGGAAGTACCCATTACCCAGCTCTGCCCTGTCCCTTTTTCATAATTAAACAATGGTGGCAATCAAGTTGAGACCCTTGTTCCTTCCTTCTTTGCATCAGACCGTCTGGTTTATACCCTGGACCAAATGATTAGCTGTGTAATCTTGGGTAATGAAACCTCTGTCTGCCTTTGTTCTCCCATTTATAAAAGTGGGAATGGTAACACAATTTGCCCCATAAACCTGTGGAGAGGTTTAACTGACATGACCCATATGACGTGTTCACACCTACCTGGCACACAGCAAAGGTGCTGTAAACATGGATTGCTTTTAGATAAGCCCTTGTTTCTCACATCCCTCTTGGATTTTGATTTTTTGTTTGCTTGTTTATCATGAGAAAACTAACATTCGCCAAGTTTGAGAAACAGTACTTTTGTGCATGTGCTAAACCCTTCCCCTCTGAAATCAGGTGCCCATCATTCATTGGGCAAGAAGTAAACCATTCAGGCAAAATCTCATCTTCAGTTCACTACACGGGCAATTCAACAAACCTCTCTAGAAATGATTGAAAGCAAAACTTTGGTGCAGGAAAAATAAATGAATAAATTTTACACAAATATTCACAGGGTCACCTTCCATGGCTCTGTAATTTTAACAAGAGATCAGGAAAGAGGCTCCTGCTGGCCAGACACCCTGCTGTAACCCGACACAGTTTCCTACCAGCATTGCTTAGCAGGGAAGGAGAGCTAGGTGGGTACCAGAGGGCCTGGCACTCAGCGGTGCCTGTTCAGGAAGCATGTGCGGTTCTACGGCACTGAGGCATATGAGGGACTGGGGGCAAGTGTTCCACAAGTCTCCTTCTTGCCTGTCATGTAAATCTGACGCACACAATCACTCAAGCGAGGGTATGGAGGTCTTTCGATAGCAGAGGTTTTTGTTGTTGCAATCTACTGTGACCAGAAGTCAAAGCACCTTGCTTCGCAACCTCCTAACTACATAAACTTCAAATGAGCTAGGCCCTGTGCATGAGGGAGGTACAGGCAAAACATTCTCCCAGGAACAGAGAAGCATAAAACTTTCTCTCCTCCATCACAGTAAATTAGATTCCCCATCTAACAAATCACAAGACAATTAATTGAGTTGGCAAAAGGTGTAGGCTAGGGTGTGCCACTCCTTGGCTTTACTCAGTTTGGAGGATGTGTCCCGGAGTGTCCCTGGGGACAATTTCATGTCATGGCATATAACCCACTGTGGAGAAGTGAGATTTCCTCACCCCTCGTCATGTGAAGACTGCATACCTGAAGTTCACACCTTTTTATCCTCATTCTGTAACATCATAATGTCCACACCAAAATGATAGTCTAAGTGTGTTATGTTTTAGAAAATTCTAGTTGAGCTTCTTAACCCTAAAGTGTTCTTCAGAATAAAACTATTGGCCTTGAGTATTCCCAGAATTACCTTGCTCTTATTAGCTCACGTCCTTGAATCATCGGCCTCCCGCTCTTTCCATGCACGTTAATCTTTCCTAACCGCCTTATGAGTTGACCAGATTGTGAAGAGCAGTTCAATAACAACCAAAATTTTCTGAGCGTCTTTTCTAGGCCAGTTTCTGAGCTGGGGTCGAGGAAGATGAAAGCAAGCCAGACAGTACTGAAACTTCAAAAGCTCTCGTTGTAAGGCAAGAGAGAGTCACAAAGAGCTGCTTGTCACGCAAAGCTGTATGGGCTAGAGATGAGCAATGGGAAGGAGGCTTAGGAATGCCGGGAAGGGAAGGTCAATTCTGCCAGAAAAGGGGAGACAGATGTGCCAAGTCTTTATTAGCAAATTAGGACTCAGCAAGCAAGGAAAGGGAGAGGGAGGGCAACCGTCCCTTAGTATCTGCAGGGATTGGGTTCTAGAAGCCCCCACAGATACCAAAATCTGAGGATGCTCAAGTCCTTTATACAAAATGGCATACATATTTCCTACACACATCCTCCCATACACTGAGGTGGCTTAGACTACCTAATACCATGTAAATATATGCAAGTGGTTATTATACTGTACTGCCTAGTGAACAATGGCAAGGAAAGGAAAGGTTTGCACATGTTAAGAACAAAACAGGTATAGAAGTCACTGGTGGATTCTGCTTGGTTATTATTTTGATGCACTTTAACATAAATGTATGGTGATCATTGACATTTTAGAGATAGAGAATATTTCTGATCTGCAGTTAGTGGGACCCATGGATGTGGACCCTGCAAATACAGAGGACTGATTGTAATTCGATGAAAAGAATTGGGCTTGATCAAAGTTATGAAGGAAATGAAGAAACTGGCATTTTCAAAGACCTGCCTGCTGATTCTGCCAGCTGGAGGAAAGGGAGATGACATACTAAGAGGTGATGATGGAAATTAGGTGTGAGACAATGACATGTCAATATGTAATGTTTAAAAGCTTAAATTTTATTCTAAAGACTGGGGGAGAAAATGAGAAATTAGATCATTGATTATATAATTAATATCTACATTATAGGATTATCTGTAATCTCTATCTCTTCCAAGACCCAACTGGAAACTCCAATGAGAAAAAGAAAAGTATTTCCATGCTGAGTGCAGTGTCCAGCATGACTGCATTCTGAATCAGTAACCGCATGGAAGGATTGTTAGTAGGAATGGCAGGGTGCTGTGAAAAGATTTGTATTTTAGAAAGAGAACTCTGAAGGACGCGTGGAGGAGAAATTTGGAGGGGCATGGACCTGGAGGATGGAGAGTATTTGTTTCCCACAATGATTCCTCATTTTATCTTCAAAAATGCATTGCAGCACCTGGTCCATCTAACATTCCAAAACACGCCCATGTTTTGACAGGTGTCAGGTTCCATCTGGTGGGACCACATGGGGGTCAGTCATGTATAGAATTCACTGGTGGATTCTGCTTTGTTATTATCTTGACTCACTTTAACATAAATGTATGGTGATTATCACCAATTTAGAGATGGAGAAGCAAAAGCACTGTAATTAGTGGTTTTTGCACTCACCACCAATTGAGGTTTTCTTCATTCCTGTATCACTCAAAATACAGCACAGGGGGAAATCAGGCCAACTAATACCACCTCCAGAGTCTTCACGGGAAAGACAGGCTTTCTATTTAGCTGTTCTGCGATCTGACCATTTTCTGAATAGAAAATCCCAACCAATACTTTCTCTATAGTTCTGCAAGACTCCATTAGAGCTCAGGGAAGCCTGCCTTCTATGGAACTTCATTTTCCTTCTCTCAGAATGTGTACTTTGAGAGAGAATGAACCAGCATTCATCTCTGCTTGGCATGGTTCTGTGTCTAGTGGTACCATGTTCCGGTTCGGTAAGTGTTGGCTAGTATGAGGAAGGTCCAGAGTGCCTGGTTTAGGTTCTGATCTTCAGAATCAAAGGGATCAGGTGTCAATGTGGAAGGGGGCTGGTAAAGGCAGATTTCTGGTTGGGAACATAATACATAATACATGTGTTTATACATACTGTTTACATGCATATAGTGAAGAGACTATGCATATTATTTCCATCTGAAATACAAACGCTTTTTCTGTTTTTAAAGTGTGATCAATTCTCTAATTTCTGTTCTCAGATCAGAACTCTCTTCCTGGAATTTGAACAGCTTAGAGAGTTAGACCAATAAAGTGTTGCAAAATTCATTTGCTCCTCTTCCATATCTGTACATGATCTTTAAAATATGGATAAAATTACAGGAAACTATAGTTCAAATAATACATTCTCAATTAAAACTTTGCCAAATATGAAGGCATATTCAGTGCCAAGAACTAGCAATGATGAAGACAATTAAAAAACTTTCCATGTATTGATTAAAGTCAGGTCTTGTGGTGACTCAGTGTACACTGAATGTACTCAGAATAAAGTACTCACTCATGTGAAGTAAATTAATTATTCCAGGGCATGAACTTACTATAGAGTGAATTGCCTCTTCCAGGAAACCTGACAACCAAGAGAAAGCGAATTTGACATATGAGAAAATGCAAAGAAAAAAATTGTTTTTCAAAGGAGGACCCAAGCATAAAAACTGAACTAACTTTCTTGAAATACCAAAAATGAAATAAGGAAATTTGAAGTACCATAAATGTTGTATTATTCATGTAGTTGTACTCATTTTGGGGGGTTCTCTGGATCATTTTATTTCCTTTATAAATGCTTTCAGTGCAATTCAACTAATGTTTATGTATCACTTATTGGCACCTAAGGCAATCATGGTTTCATGGGGAGAGAACATGCAAAGAATCACAACTCACTGTCAAAAGTGTAATGAGGCGTGAGGCAACACAGGACCCATGGGGTTTACTGACTCTTTTGGGGGACTGGATGAGGAAGGCTTCCGAGGGCAGGAGATTTGGAAGATCTGGACAATGGGATTAAAATTCTCCAGGTGGACAACTCCAGGTGTATGTTGGAGGTGGACTGCAGGTGGGTTCTCCATATAAGTAACACACCGGTACCTCCAGGGTTCCACATGAGTCCTGGGAACATCAGCACAAGCCACTGCTTTCTGGAAGCTCTCACATGTCTATGAGAACAGTGTGGTCTGGAGACCGCACGATTACTGGAAATTCTTAGAAAAACACAAATGCCTGGTCCCCATCCAAGACCTTAGAGAACAGGGTCTCGGGCTGAGGCCTGGGATTCTGCTTACAACCATCTTTCCAGGTGATTCCCAAATACATCAGAGGGTGGGGAGAGCAAGTGGGGTTCCAGGCGGAGGGTATAGGAAGGAAAGGGAAAGGAGAAAAAAAGCTGAAGCTTGAATCATGTTATTTAAAGTGTTCTGGGAGGGTGAAACATAATGGTCAACATGGAATTAGAGACAACTATGGATTTAATGACACTCCATGAATTCTTCCTCCTGGGACTCCACCTGAGCATCTGCGCCCTGCTGTGCAGGGTCATTTCCTCCCTGCACAAGGTGTTCCTGAGCCCTGGAGCAGCTGACCAGCTGAGGGCTATGACCTTCAGCTTGTACCCTCACAGTATCATTAAATCTTATCAGTTGTGCCTGGCACGGGGTGCACACCTATAATCCCAGCAACTCGGAGGCAGAGGCAGGAGGATTGCAAATTCAAAGGCAGCTTCAGCAACTTACCAGCTGTATGCATACGTGCAGTGGTATAAAAAAGTTCTGGAAGCAGTCTGATCATGGAATCACCATAAAAGAGAAAAACAACAGTGTCGCCTCTTTACTCAAAGAGCCTGATGGCTCCCAAGTGCCTACACAGCAAGAGACCAGGTCAGCCCTTCTGGCCACCGAAGAGTTCAGCTTCTTGGAAGCAGAAGAGCATTTTTCCACGAGGTCTTCGATTTCCCTTCTCCCCCTTCCCAGAACGTCCTTCTCTGCATCACCGAGGATTCAACTCAAGCACTCTCATCCCCACCCCTTCCTTAGCCTTAGCTATAAAGGATCGATTTTCCTGGAGAACTTGCAGTGAACGCAGACTGGAATGGGCATCTCCAAGTGAGCTGAAGCTCACTGCCTTCTACTGAATAAAGGCTGTGTGACAGTCAAAACAGAGGGACTGCTTTTGGGACTGGTAATAGACCTACTTCTCCAGCCACAAGGGCTGGTCATATGACACAGTGTGATCCAATCACAGTTCTCCAAACCCCTGGACCAATCACAGTCTTTCCTTTGAATTTTTTTCTCAGGCACTGGCAGGCTAGATCCCACCCTACTCTCAGTGACAGAGGTTCTGAGATACAAAGTCCCATCCGTCCGTAACCCTGGTGTTATGCTTTGGAAGTGGCTAACCTAAAAGATGCCATCACACAAAGACAGACAATATTGACAGAGGTATGGTTCAGTGGACTTGGGAGACCCTGGTCCTGTCAGCCTAAAACCAGATCCACACCTGTCCTCCTCAGGAATTTATGTATTTAATAACTCAGTAAGTGCCCCTTTTCCAGCTTCATCTGGTTTGAGTCGGGTTCCCCTCCTTAACACAGAGCTCCCTTCTCCTGTTTGAGTTGGACTCTTGGCTGCAAGGACACCAGATGACTCAAGTTACCTCAAACAGCTGGGGATTAACTGAGAGGACGCATTTGGAAAGACAGACTCTTGGCCACTTGGCCAAGAACACTGAAAAAGTCAGACCCCGTGTTTGACTGAGGTAAGGGGAAAGTGGCAGCAGCAAGAAAGATCATAAGAGACTCCAGAACCTCAAGAGAGTTGCTCACAGCCTCTCCTCACCAAGGAATCCAACAGAGGAAGTCCCCCCGTGTCATGCCAGATCAGCTTCCTCTCTGGGTAGAGGACTGCCGAGAATCAAACAGAGGTTGATTAAGACAAGGGGAAGGAATATCAGTGTCCTCGGGGACCTACCATGTCAATGGAAGAGTAGGCTTTGACCCTCTGTGTCAGTCAGACTGCTGTCGCTGAAATACCCAAAACGAACAACCTAATGGGAGGAAATGTTGATTTTGGCTCATGGTTTCAGAAGTTTCAGTCCACGGTCACTGGGCTCTGTTGCTTTAGGCCTGCGTTGGAGGAGCACATCATGGCCCATGTGCATGGCAGAGATGCTGCTCACCTCACGGTGGCCAGAGCAAAGAGAGAGAGGGAGACAAAGAGGCAGAGGAACCAACACCCCCTTCCAAGCACTGACTTCCCCCAAAGGCCTGACTTCTTCCAACCAGGTCCCCCCTCTCAAAGGCTCCGCCACCTACCAATAACACCCAAGACTGGCAACCAAGCCTTTTAACACATGGACCCTGAGGGACAATTAAGGTCAAAACCCTAACAACCTGGTGGCTGAATTCTCTGCTCTAACCTTGTCACCAAGATGCTGGAAAATGGATTTAAACCTGTGCCCTCACACGTCATGCTCAGAACTCCTAGCTAGGCATTAACTATGAACTTCATTTCCGTCTCAGGTCACTGAAAAAACTATTTTAAAAGAAAAGGTAATTATTTTTCAGCAATGCTGCAATACTTTTCATTTCTCATTTATCATCTAGTTTTACATGAAGGACTACGTGTGAACAGAAAGTAATATCATTTTCTACAATATTCTTGAAACATAACCCAGCAGTGAAATGATTTTTTTAAGTGAATGTAAAGAGCAGTCAAGACACCGTCTTAGGAGCACCACCCTTGTATGAAAATGCCTTCGTTCTTCAAATGGATCTGGGAGACTCAGGTCTTCATTCAGCAGCAAATTGTTGAAGTTTTGTGTCCCTTAAATTAATCAGGCAAACAACTTGTTTTTTCCTTATCTGAAGAATTCCCAACTGTCCCCTATAATCTACACTAAAAGAGAACAGTCCTAACGACATGAAGAATGGCATCCATATTCTACCACTTCCAACCAACGCTGTCATGGGAACGCACTGCATTGATTTTCATCAGCCGATTACATTCAGAATTTATTGGACCTACAAAGTCTATCAAGGATCTTTTGAGAACAAAACTCTAGTGCCCTTAATTTAGAGCTTCTATTGTTCTTTTTCAGTTCACTGATTAATTACAGACAAAGATGCAAGAATGTCTTTAAGGTTGTGTTACCTCTTAGAAGATGAGGCAAGAAAATATATTATTTTGAATATGGAATGCTGTATAAGTGTGCAAAATAAGTTCACACACACACACACACACACACACATACTAGACACAAATGTACCCCAGCCCAGGGAATCTGTTTTAAAGAATTTTAAAGTTGTGAGAATCATAACTTCCCCACAAAGAGAGTTCCACCCCTCAGTCAACTTTTGAAGATGTTTCTGTCCAAATCCCTGAGGTCTGGGGTGTGGTTCGGCATAGAGGCTTACAGTGTGAGCAAGACCTGGGTTCCCTAGCACCTCAAATAACACAAAACAAAAACCCTGAATGTGGACTTTGGAAAACACCCTGCTTTTCTGAAGGTGGCTTTAATTTGTTGTCTTAATTACCGCAAGTCCTTTGAGAAGAACTCTCCCTTTGCCTTCGGTCTCTCCTTCCTTGTTCCTTCCCGGTCTTCCTAGAGAAATGTTCCTTACAAAGAGCATCCTGACTGCTGATGGAGGGGAAGCACTTCTCTGCTATTTGCCCAGGTTTTCGAGTTCTATTTTTTTCCTTTTACATTATCAATGGGAATAAAATTTCCTCCAAGTCTTCAGAAATCCAAACAGCAAAAAGTAAAGGTGAGTTCTACAATATACTGTCCCACCGAAATAGAATTAGAGCTGTGTGTGTGTGTGTGTGTGTGTGTGTGTGTGTGTGTGTGTAAGTTTCAATTTTCTAGTCACTGCTATTCAAATATAAAAAAAATTAACTAATGAAGTTAATTTTCATATCATATGTATTTAACCCGTGATAAAGATACATCATCATGTCAACACCTAATCAATCTAAAAATCACCAATGAGATAGTCTATGATCATTTTTCCTACTAAGTTTTACAAATCTGCCATAGGGTTAAATCTTAGAGCTTTATTCAGCTTGGACTTAATCACACGTCAAATGCTGAAAGGCCACAGCTGGCTGGTGGCTGACCCTTTGGACTTGTGGAAGAAAGAAGTAACAGAGGTTTTATTTGCTTCTCCTTTAAGGAACCAAGAAAATGCTATGTTCCTCAATTGAATCTATTCGATTAAATAGGTCAAACAATAAAAATAAGCGCAAATTATTTCATGAGTTATTTACAACCTTGGGCAAAGGCGTAGCATTTCAGATTCTTTCCTTCCTTTTGTACTCATTTGGTCAGTTTAGGCAGTGACACAAAGGAAAAGAGACAACAACAAGCTCTCTGTTCATTCTTGGTCTTTACTTTTTCCTGAAGTTATACAGAAAATTAAGGGATTTATGATGTTATAGTTTGGACCTTAAATGTCTCCCAGATCCCACGTCTTAAAGGCTTGGTCCCCAGTCTTTGGTGCTATTGGGAGGTAGTGGAACCTTTGGGAGGAGAGGCCTCATAGGTCACTGGGGCTGTGCCCTTGAAGCGGGTACTGGGATCCTGGTCTCCTCCTATCTCACTTTCTCTTCATGGCCACCGTGAGGTAGGCAGCTTTGCTCCCCCACATGCTCCACCATGATGGTCTGTATCACCAAAGGCCTGAAAGCGAGTCAACCAGCAGAACACTGAAATCTCTGAAACGGTGAGCCAAAATAAAACTTTCTTCCTTTTCAGTTGATTATCTCAGGTATTTTGTCACAGGAATTGAAAGCTGACTAAACACACATATTTTGTTTTTTTCTATTATTAATCTAATTTCCGACCTTATTTTACCATCCCACCACTTGTTTAGCATTTATGTTCAGGTGGGTATACCTGATTTTAAATGGCTTAGTTTTGCCAAATCACGGCTATAAGTGAAGATATGCACCATAATTAAAAGTAAAGTTCTTATTTTCCAGGGAAAGAGAAGATACACTGACCCAGTGAAGTACAGGGACCACTAAGGCAGAGATCTCAGACTATAGCCTTGACCCCTTCTGCCCTTCCATCCAACTCTCAGCCTGCCCATCTTCAAAAGATCAATCTAGTGGCTCCATGTGTTAGAAAGTATGTTATAAATGTTTTGCATAATGTTTTATGAATGGTCTGAATGTCATATGTTCTTCTTATTATTTTTTGCAGATCTTCATGAACACAACCTAGTCATTCTGGAACCTTCTAGCATACAGGGTAATGATTTCATATCATTGAATCTTGAAGAGATGGTCTCCCAAATGCCACAAAGTATGGGTACGAGGGACTAGGGGAGAAGCCCTGGCTGCACATATGGTGACTCTTGGCTGGAAAGAGCTTGTCTCCCTGAGTACACAGCCCTCATTAATCATTTAACCTAAGAGCATGAGGTTCATTTACCCGAAACTTCCCTAATCTCTCTCCCCCCGCAAGATAGATGCAAATCAACAGATGACCAGCTACTGGGTTTCATCAATCATTTCCTTGTAAAGATAAAAGGAGTTTAAGCCTATGTTGAATCAAGATGGTCTTTCAGGAACTCGTCCACCATATTTCCAGTCTTACTGACTCCCTGAATAAATCTTTTTATTTGCCCCAACAACTGGTACTCAAGTCATGGGGACTTTTCAAGCAGTAAGTAAATGGACTTGGGTTCAGTAACAAAGCTACGAGATAGATGGCAATTGTCCACTCCACGAAGCAAACCAGGAAGCAGAGGGAATAAGATCCTCACCCTTCAGCAGTGACTACCTCAGCCCAGCCAGTTGGACCTTCTTCTTAGACCCCATCCCTGAAACTCTTATTCTGGAAATTTCTATTAAATTCTCTTTTTAAAAATTTCTTGAAATATGTTTTTTTTTTTTTTCCTTTCATTGGGCTGGATTTGTGCCAGCATTGGAGACCCAGGGTACTGGTGTAACCATGCTCAGTCACCCTGTGGCCATGTTTTGCACATCTGGACCTCTGTTCACACATTCATATAAAGGGACCAATAATCACTCTTTTCCTACTTTTTTTGGTAATAACGTTTCTAGAATAATCAAGACCATGAATAAAAAATTCCTAGAAAGTACCCTTTCCTTTAAGGGAAGAAAGACTATGACATTATTAATCCATAAAATCAAAATTCAAAAATGTTGGGCAGCTATTGTTTTATGGGAAGGAGAAATTAGTCATTTTTTAAATTCATGGGGTGTATCAAAGAGAAATCAGCAGTCCCTAGTGGACCGCAGGCTGCTGCAGAAGCTGAGCATACCTCTCTGCAGGACAGTGCACCTTCAGTGTCCAATTAATCAGAGCCCAGGGGACTGGGAATGCCCAAAAAGGAAAATGAACCTTCCTTACTTTCTTATCTATATACAGATCTGATTTTCGGGAATCACTTGAGGCAGCTGCCAAGGTCCTCGAGTAAACAAAGTAAAATGAGGTAAAATCCCCCATTGTCTGTCATGGATTGTCAGTGCTTTGTCTCTGAATATTTTTCTGAACGTGAAGTCTGAAATACATGGGCAATGACAAGAATTTCTGAAAGCATTAACTGGGAGTCACCCCTATGTTCCTGGAGACAGTGCTTCAATACTGGAAGGTGTCTAATGCTGTGGATAGGCAAAGTTTCTTGTCTGGGGGACGACAGAAACTGCCCCTTAACTTCAGGTCTCATGCTATTGAACCAAACTCCGAAACACACACACACACACACAAACACACACACACACACACACACACACACACACGAATGCACATACACTTTTCCCTGCTGCGATGATCAACTCTACTGAAGAAATGAGCAGAAAACTATTTTTAAAATCAGGATTTTCATCTTCCCTCTTCAAGTTTGAATCTAAAACCCTCCTGAAGACACAGTAAAACCTGAGCAGAAACAATTCCTTAACATTAAATTCGGTTCTGAAGTGCATATTCGGAAAGACTAAGTAGGGGAAACCAAATCGAACTGTGCCCAGTTCATCTTCCCCAAATAGCTCAAAACACAGATGTGACCCGGTGGCCTACTACTCAGTTCACTTGCTGTCCGTGAAACACATTTAAAACCAAGGTCTGAGGACAACTGACAGCAGCCACAGCAGGCTGTGTGCATATGGGAAGCACGTCCCTTCCCACATTGCCAAGGACATCAAGACACAAGTCCCACCCAGGGCTTCCCCTCCCTGAAAGACTGGCTGCATAATAAACCCGAAGCTAAGTCTCCTGTCATACAGAAGGAAGTTCATTTTTAATCCGACTCTTTTGTGAACTGCCTTCTCATGAAGTGATCTCACTACAGGACAAGATCCACCCAAGGTGAGGCTTGTGTGCAGAGAGAACAGGACCCAAGCTGGAGGGCAGCTCAGTGGGGGAGCACAGACTCCAATGCACGAGGCCCTGCGTTCAATCCCCAGCATGAGGAGAAGAGAAATGGAAGGAGAAGGAAAGACGGGTGGAAGAAGACAGGGGTGCAGAGCAGGACAACAGCAGACAAGACTCAAGGGGGCCAGGATTTACAACATTACGCGAATCCTGAGCAGGCTTTCTCCAGACTCGCCCGCCTCCTCTCTCTGCCAGTTTTCCTTTGGGCTGCTGCCCGTTTCTCTCAAGCTCCTCGCCACAGGCATCTTCGCGCCCATTAACCTTAAAATTTGTTTTTCAATGGCAAGAAAAAGAGTGCAATTAGCATGCAGTATGATAGGAATTTCTAAATTTGGTACAATTTAAGTCTCCTCCAAATTACTCATTCTCTAAGAGGTGTGTAGGTATGTGCAATTTTAATGGCATCATTAAACTGGATTCCTGGATCACATGTCCCAAGGTAAATACAGTAATTACAATGTGGAAGTGCACACGACTCACTCCAAAGGGGGGGGGAGGTAGCACGTGCAACTGTGATCCACACCACATGGAAATATCATGCGTTTCCAGACCTGAATAGCGGGTATTGATTCCCTGGTATTAGAAAAGAGCATCACTTCTGAGGACTAAGGTAGACCAGTATGACTCTGTCCCTTCATTGGCTCTCACAGAGTAGTGAGTATCGATGGCAACTCTAGACACAGAAATGTTTACCTCTCCTGTAACATTTTCTATAAGGGTTCATTCATTGTTTTGGTGCACTAGGTATAAGGACAATATGATTCGAATATACTCAAGGAATTTTCTCCACCCTATGTTGTAAAGTATAAGTTCTCTTTGAAGTCAGAAGGAAAGGTAGTGTTTAGCATCCGCCCACAAACCACAGCAGAGGATTACCTGTGCTGGCGAAAGCATATGACTCTATTTGTCTCTGATTTCTGAATTTGCAGTACGACTGAACCCTGCATCCTGCCTTCATGAGTAGCCAGGACCCGATGCTCATGAGCTTTCTGACTCCAGTCAACCAACTTTGGGCCTCACTGACATTTCTCAGGCACCAGGATTCCAACCTCGTCCAGTTCTTCCACTGACTTCCCATACTGTGGATCTTTAAAGAGTGCAGCTCCTGCCTTAACATCAGGTACAATGACTCTTTCAGATAACTGCTCTTCAAGTGTTCTAGAATGTTTACATATGCACAAGTCTAGGAGTATACACCAAACTCTGCACCTCGAGGTTCCTACACAGTTTCTAGAACAACACTGCTGCAAAATTAGAAACTGAGTCCCACGCTCACACTCTTTTTACAGACCTGTGACTAGCTGATCTCACATTGTCAATGACACTCTTCAAAGAACGGAGAGGAAACTGGAAGTCACACAAATGATATGAATAGTAACCAGGAAGACATTTCATTACTGGGTCAAACTGGATTAATATGTTGCTTTATTTAGGTTCTCTGTGAAACAGGACACCATCCAAACTTCCACTCACGGATTTCATGACAATGTGTCCCACTCTCCTTGTGGAGGGGCCTAGATTTCCTCCACCACGAACCTCATCTGCTTCTGATGCAAAAGTATAAGGTGGAAAACAAGATCATCTTTCATCAAAGCATCACATGAATCAGTGTAGGAGAGAAAAGTTTGGGAAGAATGAGGACTCAGTTGACAGTAGCAGAATTCTAACTGCATTTAGCAGTCCTGTCTTATGTGGGGCTGCACATAAATATGTGTTCAAATTTTTAAAAAATGTAGAGCTGTTTCATTATTCATTACTAAGGTGTTCTCACTAACCCTATGGAGAGTGTGACCATAATATTCTAGGCTTCTTTTGAGAAGCCACATAAACATCCACACCCAAGGAGTAGCTGGCTTCAAAGCAACATGCTAAAGGTCACAGGGGACTCCAAATGCTACCACTCTTCAGTTCATTTAGTTTGTTTGTTTTTATACCCAGGGTCACCTAACTTCTGAGTCACCTCCCTAGATCCCTAGTCTCACCCACCTTTTTTTTTTTTTTTTTTTTTTTTGAGACAGGGTGTCACTAAGTTGCTCAGGGTCTTGCTAAGTTGCTGAGGCTGGCTTTGAACTTAGGATCCTCCTGCCTCAGCCTCCTGAACTGCTAGGACTACAGGTGTGCACCACTGCACCCAGCCATTAACTTAATTTTTAATAATAACATCTTGCTCTATAATCAGAGCTCAATATTCTAACAACTAAGCTAAAATTACATGACCACATCCCTTTGTTTCTCTGAATTCTGCTTTCAATGATTTTAGCTCTTGCCTCAGTTCAAATCTGTTACAGAACATATTTCTACCACTAAGATTATTCATATGGGTAGACAGAAGCAATTCCAGAACTTGTGGAACAGTTTGTGCTATGTGACCTTGTTAGAGTATTTTACAGCCTCCCACATGGATCTCACTCAATGGCAATCAACCTCATGAAATTCTGGTGTCTGACCAAGGTCAACCCCAAGTTTATTGTCACATTTCATATGAAACTCAAGAGATGACTTTAAGGTAGCTTTCCATCACGGCCCCAGATCATATGAGCATAAATTTGACTGAAGAATGTTTTCATTACTTTATAACAAAGGGTAAGAAAAATCTATTTTTAATTTTTCTTAGAATAAGAAAACTGAGTCTTTCATAAAACCTATTCATGTTAATATCTTCTCTTTGCATGAATTCAATGGAAGGTACTGATCAAGGGCTTTCAGCAAAGAAATACTTACGCCATGATGCCTGAGAGATGGAACATTTCGGCGGTGATGTAGGACAAGTAGCTGTACAGGAAGACAAAGAGCGGTTCAATCACACGGATGTTGTGTGTGAAGCGGGTGGTAAATGCTGCAATAAATCCCAGGAAGATGCCAATCAGCACGCCGCCAATTCCCACCACGAAGAAGTTCGCAATTCCCGCAAACACGTCAATGGTCTCAATGGTCTTCATCTGGCAAAAGGACTTGAACAAGTTGTAGAGGACCTGGGGGAGGGGAGAGAAAGCACATTGTCAGGGCCCCCCGGGATCCCCTCTGCCATCCTGGGCCCGGACGACCCACCTGGCCTTTTAACAGGGACCCTTCTTCTGTGAACCCGAGAGGATGACAGGGGGCACTGGTTGTGTAGCTACTTGTCACAAAGCTTAATACTGTGGTTTTAAACAAACACAAATCTTTGATGAAAACGTGCCGTCAGGAAAACCACTTCTAAAAGTCAAGGAGAGGCGATTCCAGGGTTATGACCCCCCTTTTCTGAAAGCATTCCCTTTAACAGTGATCACCTGAAAGAGTACTTTAAAGTACCTTTCGCCAGCTGGCATGCCTCCGTCACGTCTCCACTGCTTGGGGAGTCACGTGTCACAGAGAAGCTTATCAGTGCTCCTGGGGCTATTAGCAAGGTCCTATCGTGGAGTCACTCCAGGGAGGGTGGAAGGGACCCACGCATCAGAAGTACTCAACTGAAGAAGTCCTCCTCCCAGGTCACCAGGGTCCTTCCTCACTCAGTATCCCCTCTCCTCCTGCCTGCATGAGACCTAGAGGAGTTTCTTAAAGCAAAGAGGCAGCGTGTGTGTGTGTGTGTGTGTGTGTGTGTGTGTGTGTGTGTGAGAGAGAGAGAGAGAGAGAAAGAGAGAGAGGGAGAAAGTGCAAGTGCTGGAGATTCATACATATTTTATATCTCTGAAATAATGAGTCCACACTGTTGTTTGGTTTCGTGGTTTCTCTACATGGGGTAGTTAAGGTTTCAGGAATGTTAGGCACTTCATGTGTTTGGACCTGGGGAGGGTCGGGGTGTCCTGAATGGGAAAGGATGGTTTGAGTCCTACCATTTTTTTTTTCCTACAAAACCAGCAAGTCAAATACAAGTTCAGCAGGTTTCCTGCAGCTTTTCACCATGATATTTACAACCCTGAGAGCACCTAGGATCTTGGGGAGAGCCAAGTCACAAGGCCACAGAGGCTGTGCTGTACTTTCATTTCAACTCTGAGAAACTCGAAATTGACCCAATCTGTCCCTGGTCAAACAACAACATAATGTCAGAGGCAGTATTAAAATGCAAGTCTCTTGACCTGGTTAAGGTGCTCAAGGTTCAACCACGGCCCAGCCTGTGTCCTGGCAAAAGCCACCTCACTAGTTTTCTGCTCCACTTGAGATAATTTATATAGCATACCACATTACAGGTTTGGCATACTTTGTTTTCTCTTTTCTCCGAGATTATAAATTCCTTGGGGTCAAACATTACCTTATGATGTACACCCTCCATGTTACCTAGTACATTCAATAAACGTTTGTTGGTTTTGAAAAAAGTGGATAATTCTTGAGGAAGCAGTGGGCATTTCCTTTCTCCTGATTATTGATATAATACCCAAGAACATTTAGTATCTTACCACCAAGAAATAACTTGAAAGAAGAACAAAAGAGCATTCCACCCTTAAGGAATTAAATATTTTGAAGACATCGTCATTTGCCAAATATGGACAAAACTGGTTCCAAGTAGTATCTGCTTCCTACTTGCAGTCAGAGGCTGGCTGCAGGATGGGGTCACCACAAGGGCTTCCCGAGAGAGGGTCAGAGATGTGCCATATACCCCAGGCCTCCAAACTGCCAAAGCCGAAGGCGACAGTCACAAGCATCTTGGAAAAAAGAGAGGAGAGAGATGGTTTTCCCGCCATTTTGTGATCCGCTGCTTCTACCCTGACAGTGTCCCTCTCGTCCACTTGGTCATGGCGGTTCTCCCTGGCTCCAGTGTTCCCTGCCTCCAGCTTTCCCAGGAGTCTTACTGCTCCCTTTTAAATATGCCCCCTACAGTCACCCCAAGATACCTCCTCTAAATGCTGCCCTTCCACTTTCTACTTCCAAAATTAAAATCTTTGACTGACTGTCTCTGGAAGGCCTACTATTTTCAATATACCTGGCGCACCTTTAAAAAATTTTTTTTCAAATTTTTATTTCTTTCCAACACCCTGGGAAGTCTGGGTGAGGATTTCACCGCTGCTTCAAGAAACCACATCATATTTATTCATTCCTGCCCTAGACTTTCTTTCCTGTTTTCCCTTGGCAAAAACTTGGTCACTAAACCTGGGGCAACTCTATTTATCTCTTAAGGCTCAGGGGGAGCTGCTGTCTCTCCCAACAGCCCTCCTGGATTCTTCCGCGACCCTTGCAAGTCCTCCCTTCACCCTGACCTGTCACAATGCGCAGCCAGCTGTATCCCAAGCTGCTCTGTGCTTTGCAATACGCCATCTTGGGTTGATGGTGCTGCATCTTGAATGAAGACCTCATTCACACACAGAAACTCCTCTTCACACACAGAGCCCAGGGCTTAAGTGGGTGTCCTCCCCCTGTCCCTCATCTCCCTGTCCCTATCCCATCTGGCACTCTGATGAGGCCCCCAAGGGACAAAAGTGCTCAGGGCCACAGACGAACGGACACCAGCAGGTGGTCATACTTCATCCTTCCAAAACTGTTTTCCTGGCGACCCAATCCATCGTTCTATCAAAGGTACACTCTACTCTAAATATCCCTGTAGATGCTATCTAGAGTCGCAGGTCCTTTACTTTCAGCACACCGGACAGAAGCTCCAGTTTGATCAGTCTATCACCTGAGATGTCAGCTCCATGTCTGAAGAAATGGCTTAGGTAGAAACATTACCTTGACAACCAGAATGCCTTCCAGGACCTCCAACTTGGTTTACACTGAACCTGACACCAGGGGATCAGCACAAGAGAAAATCATTTTACTTACAACTGCCTACATTCCCCAACTTAGTTCATTCTACTTACATCCTTTAATTCTACCCAAGGAAATTTATGCAGAAACATGCTTTTGAGTCTTAATGTATACATGTGTATTATGATATATGAGGGCTGCTAACGTGTCCCTACCAAGTCTGTGTAAAGATGGACCCAACTTGACACCTGTATTTTTAGGAGATTAAAATTCCAGTAATGCCTTTGCTAAATTCCATAATGGGCTAATTAGACAGCTGAATGCTTTTAAATTGAGATAGAAGTTCTGTTTGTTATGATTATTCCAAAAATTATATATATATATATATATATATATATACACACACACACATATATATAAATTGGGAATTATATATTTTGAATTTTGATTTAAAATGTGCACATGTAAAAAGCAAGGATGCAAACTGCAAATACAGTTTTATTAAAGTAGCTGTATTCCAGAAAAATGGGGTTCAGGTCACTTCTTACATAAAACATAAAGGATAATCATTTTTACATAATGAATTTTAGATCTATTTTGCTATATGCAAAGTCAAAATTAAATTATATGTGGCCACTGCTTACCAATCTGCCTCAAAGATTCCACCTCGGAGCCCACAATAACTGGCCCCTGGGGAACACCACGGCTTCTGTCTCCCAGCAAGCACTCCTGAACCAAGCCTAGTTAAGAGTAGAGAACTAGGAAATGCTTGAGGAAGCTCTTTAAGACTTCTTGGAAAACTTGTGAAACTTCTCAATAGCTGCATTAATAGGTTCTAAGAACGATGTTGGCGATCATGGCATCTGGCTATGGAATACTACGTAACAGGACATCTCAGACAACTGAGAACCCGAAGAATTTCCAGATTTTGAAAAGTTTTCATAAAATATTAACTATAAGGGACAACCCAAAAATCCTATTTAGAAATTACACATTTATTGTTTGCCATTTTTTTCCGTTAATCTATGATAGCCCCGGGCAATACCGTGAAGTTTGATCTACAATGTATATATGAGAAATTTCTCTTGCTTAGAGACGTTTCTATACTAGAATTTCTTCCTTTGACCTTTCTGTCTCAGTATTCAATTCACTGTGACCAGGAAGAGGTTAAGAGCTCTAAAGATATTTCTAGTATTAGTTCTCCTTGATTTACCTAAATTGTTCCACCTACAACTCCTTTCCTGTAGGCATCGAGATCCACATTTCAATGCCTTCTCCTAGTCTCTGAGTTTCTCTCCTAGAGATGAGGCCCTCATCTGGAGATAAGACTGGAAGAATGAATCAAAAAATCCCCCATAAAATGTCTCCACCCCTATTCTTTGAGGATACCTGAGTAGAAGAAAAAGTAGTAATTTTAACACCATTGTTCTCATCATTCAATTAAGTACAGAATCCCACCAATTCAGTGAGAGAAACATCAGGTAGTTTATTCTGGGGTGTTAGGTAGGGAAACCCTGGGTCACACCCTGACGTCCTGTGGTCTGGGTTCTGAGGGCATGGTGGATGATGTCAAGCCAGTGTCTGCCACATACCAAGGAAGGCTCTTGCCACCGGAGCCGTAAGAATTGTTCTGATGTACTGGTTCTGTCTGTGGTCAACGGCTTCCACCTCTAAACCAGCCATGTCCTTTCTCTGTCCTTGTCCTCCTTCCTTATTGGAAGGGCAAGCTCCCTGTTTGGCCCTCTGCCCTCCCAGAGCCAGGTCTCACTCTCTCTCTGTCCGTAAGTCCACAGTTGATGGCTTTGTTCCACTGACAGGAAGCACAGGACATGTCACCAGATTGCCCCCTGCCTTAGCACACTCTCAACAGGGACTTAGCCTGATCTCTTCCTGAAATATGATTCTGGAAAATCTTACAGAATGGACGAAGGTGCTTGAGAAATTTTCTGAGACGTAGGGAAGCAGTATAAATGGGAAGCATTCTACAACTGTGTCCCCCTAAGAGCACAGCTGGGTTCCTTTCTCTGTCCAGCCCCCTTTTCACTAATAAAGTCATTCCAAGCAATTCCACATGCAAATGTCCACACTCTCCTTCAACAAGGGTAAAATTTACATGTCCAAGTCACTGTGGAAAACTCAATGCCTGAGGTCACTGCAATGAATTATAAAAGCTCTTTAATATTGTGGCAGTTTCAAGTTAAAATTTAAAATTAGTAAATTAATGACTAATTACTGTTAATAAATAAGAGAATATATGAGTTGGGTTTGGTTACATGAGTGAGCTAATTTAGCTATCTTAAAATTATGGTCAATAATTTTTATTATCTAAAAACTATGGTCAATAAACTATCGATAAATTATTGTCTACATAGCAATATCTATATAGAATCACCAGACAGCCAGGCACAGTGAAGCAAGCCTGTAATCCCAGCAGCTCAGGAGACTGAGGCAGGAGGATCTAGAGTTCAAAGCCAGGCTCAGCTAAAGCAAGGCACTAAGCAACTTGGTGAGACCCTGTCTCTAAATAAAATACAAACTAGGGCTGGGGATGTGACTCCGTGGTCAAATGCCCCTGAGTTCAATCCCTGGTACCCCACAAAAAAAGAATTAATGTACATCCTTAGAGATGATATTTTACTTAGTTTCAGTGATCCACGTTTGCAGTAGAATATAACTAACAGAGAATAATGGTTTCTCTGCAGGCTTTTGGGTCAGTAACATTGTAAGAATAGGAGTTAATGGAAAGGATATTTAAAATTAATTTATTTAAATCATGCTTTACTTAACCTCTCCCTGTCTCAATTTTCTTATCTGCAAAATGGGAACAATATCTATTTCATAGGTTCTTACAGAACTGAGCAGATGGGAAGCATTCACTAAAGGCTAATGGTTATCTTAACCGTTACCCCTACTACAACATTGCCCGTGCTGGCTAATTGATTTACTAATCCAGGATCATTTGGGAATCTCTAACTCCTAGAGGAAGAGCCATCTGCAGATCTGAGGGTGAGGGGAGATGTGTCCTCATCCTTCCTTTCCACCCTTGCCTAAGTTTGGAAGGCAGGGTGGTGTAACTTGTGCTAACCTTAAGATCAAAACAGCCTCCGAATCTAATTTCATGGCAATTAAAAGAGAATTAAAAATAAGTTTTTCGAATAAATACCCACTCATGGAAAAACAGTGAGGACCAGAGAAGTGCTGGTTGAGTAGTGAACACTTGGCAAAAATTGTCATTAAGATTATTAACATGATATATACACTGCTGTCAACTAGAGAACGTCACTTAGTAGGTATTGCCATTTCGCAGATATTACAGCATCACACATGGATGGCATTACCTCTCACAAAGACTTCTGGGATCTGAAGTGTAACATTGTGATGAAAGACCATCACATTCAAAATCATAAAATGCTAAATCATCAGAGGCACAAAGGCCACAGTCACATCTATGCTCCTCTGGGGACTAGGCCCTTGTATGAAGGTACCAGTTACATACTTTGTGAAACCTGGTACATCATGAAAAGGAGGGGCCAGTTGTACAATAATAAATCAGCACACTACAGTGACACAGCCACATCAATGTTGATAGCAGCTCAATTCACAATAGCTAGATTGTGGAACCAACACTAGATGCCCTTCGACAGATGAATGGATGAAGAAACTGTGGTATATATATACAATGAAATATTACTCAGCCATAAAGAAGAATAAAAGTATGGTATTTGCAGGTAAACAGATGGAGTTGGAAAATATCGTGCTAAGTGAAATAAGCCAATCCCAAAAAAACAAAGGTTGAATGTTTTCCCTGATAAGTGGATGATGATATATAATGAAGGTGGGAGGGTTGGGGGGTGAGAGAAGAATGGAGAAACTTTAGATTATATAGAGGGAAATGAGGGTGGGTATGAAAAATGGTGGAATGAGACAGACATCATTACCCTATGTGCATGCATGATTACATGAATGGTATGAATCTACATCATGCACAACCATAGAAATGAAAATTTGTACCCCATTTGTATACAATGAATCAAAATGCAATCTGCAAAAATAAAAGCAAATAATTTTTTTAAAAAAATAAGCAATAAGTTTACAAAAGTATGAGGAATTTCAAGACAGAGACACCAGAGTATTAATCTAAGTAAGGAGTTGTGATGCTGTGATATAAATACTTGGTCTTTGTCCACTTTCCTGGCATACATCTTCTAAAATGCTTGGAATCCCTGAAGTGGATGCTAATGATTGATGGCTGGTGGCCCCAGTGTGGCTTCAGGATGAGCACTGGTCACTGGAAAGACCAAGGTGGGATTAAAAGGTTGGGACTATTAGCTTCAACCTGTGAAGAGGGCAAAAGGGCGGAAGGTTAACTTTATCACTAGTGTCCCATGATTTAATAATCAGCCATGCCTATGTGATGCAGCCTCCCTAAAAATCCCAAAAGACGGGGTGCACAGAACAGCTGGAAAGCTGCTCATGGGGAGGTTCTTGAAGGGCAGAGCACATGGACATGTCCTGCCCGCTCCTGCTGCCTTGCTGGATGCATGTCTTCATCTGTGTCCTTGGTAATATCCTTAGTAAACCAGTAAATGTGTCTCCCTGAGTGCATGAGCTTCTCTGGCAAGGAGGAGGTCACAGGAACCTCCAACCTAGAGCCTGTCAGATGCACAGGTCAAACACCCGGGGTTTGGGATGGGCATGTGGGGAGGAGCTCTTGGGGAGGAGCCCTGCACTGGTGGGACCTGAGGCTCTCTCCAGGTGGGCAGCCAGAACTGCACCGAACTCGAGGACACCTGGCTGGTGTCCACTAGGGGATACACCCTCACAACAATGGTCAGAGGCACCCTAGGAGAACATGGAGGGAGGAAGTGCATTTGGTTGTTTTGTTTTGGTTTGGTTTGTTTCCTCTGCAACCTGGGACGTCCCAGCTAAGATGCAGGTGGGCGCAGGGCTCCAGGCTAGAGTGACATGTTACTCACCACGGTGACCGCATCGTTCAGCAGGGACTCCCCGAAGACCAGGATGTAGAGCTGCTCGTTGACATGGATGTTCTCGAAGACAGCCAGCACCGCCACGGGGTCCACGGCCGAGATCAAACTGCCGAAGAGCAGGTTCTGCAGCAGGGTGATGTCGCTCAGGCCGAAGGCCTCGATCTGGCAGATGCCAAACAGGGACACGCCGATGCCGATGGAGTTCCAGAGCGTTCCGACCACCGCATACCAGAAAATAGTGCCTATGTTCTCAAAGAAGGGGCGAGTGGGCATGAAGTAGCCAGCGTCCAGCACAATGGGCGGCAGGAGGTACAGGAAGAACACGTCGGTCTTCATGGCAGGGGGCGACTTCTCATCCACGCCGAAGATGATCCCGCCCAGCAGCAGGCCCACCATTATGAGAAGGCAGCTCTCCGGCACGATGGTGGGCAGTTTGTGGTAGAGATGGAAGCCTGGTAAAGAAAGCACCAAGGCACAAAACCTGGGTTATGCAGGAATTCTGGACGGGGGACACTTGTTTTTATCCAACCAATGGGTCAAATTTCAAAATCTGGGCCATTTTGAGACAACAGCCAGGCCCCGTAGGACCCCTGGCTAGACTGACTGAGCCCCGTCTCCAGGATCCCTCAGCCCGACTGATCACTCCCTGCCTCTGGGGCCCTCACATCGACTGACCACTCCCTGCCACCAGGACCCCCAGACCAACTGACTGTGCCCTATCACCGGGACCCCAGATCGACTAATTGCACCCGGCCTCCAGGATCCCGCAACCACACCAAACACACCCGACCTCCAGGACCCCTGCCTGACCAACGCATCCCGCCTCCAGGACCTCCAGCTGACCACGTCCACACTCCGAGCTGCAGCTCCCCATTTGCCAACACATTTTGAAGCCAGAGCGGCCATCTTCGATAATCCTGGAAGCCGGAGCTCCCATCTTTAGGTGGGGCAAATCCCATCTTGAGACGCCTGCTGGAGACTTGAAGCTCATTGGTACCTCTCCTGCATCAGGCTACTGAATTCTGGGAGGTTTCATTACTATATGACTATTATACTGTAGATTTTCTTTTTTCTCCTTATTGAAAAAATTTAAGTTTTATTTCTTTTCTTTTCTTGCTCTTTGCCTTTTGTTTACCTATTCCCTCAGAGTCTTTTTCTCCCTTTTTTGCATGCTAACATCCAATTTCTTTTGATTACACTCTCACCCTTTCTATTATCTATAACTTCTGTATATTCTTTTCTTATCCCATTAACAGCCACATTCTACATCCCTCTGCATCCTCTTTGTCCTCCATTAGAAACTGTAGACCTTATTGCAAATCTGTTTGTTTTACTGAAGGTAATATTTGAACTCATTCTGTTTATTATGACAATTTTGTTATTGCCCTCATAGGGGCTATTTGGTCTAGGATTGCATAGTGTCTGAATTGGGCACTGCTAATATTGATCTCCCCTTAAAGAAAGGGTTTTGGAAACGTATAGGGCCGCTATAAGCCTATAGGGGAAAATCTGCAATACCCCAGATCTGCACTGCTAGAGGGGAAGATACATAAACAGCATGAAAAAACAAGGGAAGAAAATGATCCAAACAAATCTAGATTCTATATTAATAGAATCCAATGACAGTATGTTAGAAGAAATGTCAGAAAAGGACTTCAGATTATACATGATTAAGATGATTCTCGAAGCAAAGGATGAGATAAGAGAGCAAATGCAGGCAATGAATGATAATACCAATAAGCTGAAAGAGCAAGTGCAGGAAGCAAAAGATCGTTTCAAAATCTGCCAGGTCTCCCAGCATGATTCCCTGGAGACTGGTTTTGCAGATTACAAGGCAAATCAGTTGACCCCCTCAAAACCATCCATGTTCCTTTATTTATGTCCACACCATTCATCTCCATCAAAGTACAAACTGAACTGTAAATCAAAATGACAACGCTACAGATACAGATCGTCTAGATAGTCCATTTATTTTTATTTTTCTTTTGTAAACCCCTACTAAGTTTTTCTTAAATATTAGGACTGTGGAAATGAAATGAAACAATGAAATTCTGTATGTAAAATGATTTAGTGATTTCCCAACATTTTCAAATGTCACATCTCACTTCATCCTTATGAAAACTCTAACATACAATCAAGGCAGTCATCTTTATGCTTTTTAAAATTGAAGTGGCCACCCAGGTTCAAAGATATTCATCCAGGGTGTTACCAAGCTGGCTGGGTCACAGACTAGTCTGAGGATTACTATTGCCATCTCTGGCACTCACAAAAATTAATAACTTATTTATTTTTCATTTCAGATTCTTTCATTTGGAAGTCTGGATATATTTATTTTTTGAGATATATGTTCCTTCAGAGAAAACAAATCAGTCCAAGATGCATCAATATCTACTTTGTGAAAGATATAAATAGGCCATGATCTCCAATTTCAAAGAGCTCCAAGTCAATTGATGGCATCGATTATTTGTGACTTACTCCAATATACAAGGCTAAGTGGAACTGAGCCCAGCTAAGAGCTGTGAGAGTACAGGGGAGGAGTTAACGTGCTGGAGAAGACACCGTGGAGGAGCCAGGATCCATGCCAGCTTTAAAGATGAACAGACATTAAACTCATAGACAGATGTAGGAAAGGAAAACACAGAGGGAAATATCCATTTCCCAAACCAAGGCAGAGTCCATTGTAGCTTTAACACAGAGAATATGTGAAAGGAGTCCTGTGGCAGAAAATGAGCAGAGAAATGCCAACACATGAGGGCAACTAGGGTTTGGATCTGAAATGTCCCTCAAAGGTGTTGGGGCTTCCCATCGCTGCCATTTTCAGAGGTGGAGTTGGGGAACTGAAAGGCGATAACTGTGGGCGGGTGGGGCATGACTGGTGGAAGGAAGTCACTGGGGCATGCCCTCAGGGACTGTAACTTGTCCCTGGCCCTCTCCCCTCTCTCACTTTTTCTCTGTTTCCCAGCTGTCCTGAGCTGATGAGCAACTTTTCTCCACCATGCCCTTCTGCCATGATGTTCTGCCTTGCCTCAGGTCCAGAGCAGTGGAGTTGGCTGGCCCCGGACTAAAATCTGTGAAACTGTGAGCCTCCTAAATCCTTCCTCCTTTAAGTTGTTTCTTCAGGCATTTTGTCACAGCAATGCAAAGCGGAAGAACAGAGACACCTAGCTCACAAAGGTCACTTGACAGGGCTTAAATCAGAAGAGCATTTATTTGCAAGACAATAGAAAGTCCTCCTGAAGAGAGTTAAGGATATTTTAGAATTAAAGCAGAATATATTAATTTTATAGTCCAAGTAGATCCCCTCCGAAATTCCAGTGTGATAGTATTAGGATGTGGGACCTTTGAGAGAAACAAAAACCTTCAAGAAAGAAACTTCTTGCAGTGTTTGGTGAGTGCACTACTCCGCCCTGGCTTGCCTTTCTGCCTTCCACCATGTGAGGACACAGCAAAGAAGGCCCTCTACAGAGACCAGATGCCAACACCTTGACCATGGACTTGAGGCCTCTAGAACTGTGAGAAATTGTCCCCGTCTGTTCTAAGAACATGAATGGACTATTACAGACATGTATCTAATTATGGGACAGTAATACTAAAAAGACAGAGTAAATCCTAAGAAACTAACAATCGCACAAGTTCTAATATGTAAATCCTTATAACAAACAGAACTAAAACCACAGTGTGAAGTAACTTTGTGAGCTAAAGCATCAGTCATCACAGTACTTTGAAAGGATTCGCAGAACTAATTTCTATATGATAAAGTGGACATGTGTATGTGGAGTATTTGAAGGTCTCTTCAGTGTTGATTATTGTGTAATTATTACTATAACAGGCTGTAAAACTCAGTGAGGAATTAAGCTGTTCTTTATTATGACCTCTGCCCAGTCCACTGACCTAACCATTACACAGAGAAGTTAAAAAGTCCTCTGACAACCCTATCTTTCCAATCTACCCACATGCTGAGTCCTTTTACAATTCGCATTTCCTGTAGGATAAGAAACTTGCCAAGAGCAATCTCCCTGGCCTCCCAGGATCCGAGTGCAATCACCACGTTTATGGAACACAGCTCCTACCTGAAGGTTTCCTGCCTTCAAAGCTGCCATCGGATGACAGCCCCCAGCTTGAGAGCAGCTGTCCCCCTCTCTGCCTCTCTGACTGTGGACAGGTTACTGGCATGACCAGCCCCACTGACTCATCTGTATAATAGAGACAAATGCACCTCCCAGGTAAAGATCTGTGAGAATAACTGGGTGGGTGACTTTCTGATTTCTCCCTACACCTTTACTGTCACAAATGCCCCCAAATTTGAGTCACCTCTCCCTGTTCTACAGGAAAGAGCAAGAGAAAAAATGTTTTAAAAGAATGCCCAGGAAAAACATTTTAAAAGAAGACTTTGGATGCAAACTGGGAATCTGGGCAAGGCCTGTTTTTAGAAGCTCCCACTCGTTCTGTGTGCCTTTTTCTTTCCTTTCACCTACTCGGCTTTGGGGACCCAGTGGTCTCACAAGGAGGCTCGCCAGAGTGGAGGCTAGGAAGCCAGGTGGTTGGGAGAGAGCAGGGTTCTGAGCCTCTACATGCATTTCAGAGACCAACGCTCAAGGCCCCTAACTGATCCTGACCAGGAGCCCAAGCCAGTCTGAAACAATCAAGGAGAAGTAAATAAAATACAGCAACAGAAATGCAGGGTGCACTTAGGAAGAAGGGCCGCTGGGACAGAAGGCAAAGGGGTGTGGAGGAAGCAAGGAGGAGAGAAACTAGGTCGTATTACAATCAGGAAAAAACTGCAACAAACCCAGGAGCATTTGTTGAAGAAATCAGGCATTTCCATTTCTAAAAAATCTGCTCTCCTTTCTCTAATGAATTTCAATGTTGTCATTCAAAATCAACCTCAGCGACCCTTCTAAAGAGAGGATAGCCCTTGCTGAATCTGCCCCGTTGATCTACGGGCAAGAAGGGGTGATATGAAAAGTGCTAACCATAGATCTTAGTTCCTTGCTACTTGGTGAACAAAAGCAGAGCTGTTGAATTGTAAGGTATAACCCTGTGCTGACAAACAAGGTTTCGTGTGTGTAAGTATCTGTACTTTTGTGAGCTACCGGAATAAAAATACATCAATAAAATAAATAGTGCAAACAAATTAGAAAATTCTAATACTCAGAATAAAACAAATAGATCACCAATCACAAATGGGCATGCCTTTATGCCTTCCCTCTAAGTATTTCTTCAAGGAAAATTTGAAGTTGGTAGGATTGGCTTTCCCACCATCGTCTTTCCACCTGATATGACCAAGAAATGTATTAGAACTCTTTACCAGGTTCTTTACCAGGTTGAACCATGAGCCACTACAGATGTAATCTGTGTAGTCCAGAGACTGGTCAACTTTTCTTTGAAAAGGGTTACACAGGAAGTATTTTCAGCTTGCCGTCCATATTTTCTTGTCTTTGCAGTGCAAATCAGCCACAGATAACAGTCAAACAAATGGGTTTGATGTGCTTCAATCAGACTTCATTAACGAATAGGGAAACGAGAATCCCATATAACTTTATAGGTCACGGAATATTTTTCTTTAGATATGATCTTCACCACTTAAAAATGTAAAAGTCATTCTTACCCCACAGGCCTTACAAAGCCAACTTCAGGTCATATCTGGGTCCCAGGCAATAACATTCCCAACTCCTGGCTTCGTGTATTCTTTATATTTCCTGCTAATTTCTGTTTAGGGTGTTTGGGACATATCTTGGGTGATTCAACTTTTATTACTAGTACATAAAAGTGAATGACGGTTGGTGCCTTAAAAATCTATTATTTTATTTTCATTGCAGTAGAAATGTAGTGTGAAAACAATGAGGATTAGAGGTCACTTACACAAAACATCATGAAGAGATTGCTCTACTAAGGTGCATCTATTTTAATTTTTCTCTGTATCCAAGTGCTGAAATTGATTGGGCCTAAAAACTAAAGACCTATGAATAAGTGCAATGTGATGAATTCACTCGATTTTCTCATTATGTCTAAAATAACCTATCTGTCAAATTCTGGGAAGGGAACAAAGTGTGAAACAATGCAGGAAGCCTCCAGATAACAGGATCCACAGAGAGCAACAATGTAAAAGTTAGAATCAGAAAACCTCCTCCAACAGAAACTGTCAAAATAAGTCTAAAAATCAACAACAAAACCCCAAACCAACCAACCACACTGTTCTAATTAGCATGAAGAAGAAGAGGAAATCTCAAGGGTGAGTAGAGATAGAATCTCAGGAGAGCAAGCACTAACTCTAGGCAAAGACAGAGACAAACATTCTATGGAATGTTCTAGATTTCATTTATTTCTTCTTCAATATTTTAAAAGGGCTTGAAGAGAAAATAATGGCATCTATTGGATCAACAAATATTTGCCAAGCTCAGGTTAAATACAGGGTAAGTACCTGTGGGTACCAACAGGCACCACACACATGGTGGCTGCCCATCCAGGCACCGGGTCCCAGAACTAGTGATCCTCAAAGCATGCTTCAGGAAGCCCTGGACTGAAAGTCAAGAATGACCCAAGGTCCAGCCTATATGTCTAGGGAAGAGAAGAGTTCCATTTATGGACATGTTAAACTTGTTTTGACAAGTATTAAGAGGGATAAGCAAGTTCTTCCAAGTCTAAAAGTTCTGATTTTTATGTATCTCAATGTACATAGTAGCCAAATATATGTCTCAAAACAGAACAGCAGTAAACAAGAGAAATACAGAAACAGAATACAGTGAGATGCATCATTTCAGATACACGAACAAATCTGCCATCACTACATGGTAACTCAAGAGGACAAAGACCGAATAACAGAAACGGTTTCTGAAAATTGAATCATACTGAGTAAATAAATAATGCAAAAAAGTAATAAGCAAATAAGTAATACATAAAATAAATAATATAATGAATGAATTCAATAAATAAATCAAAATTAACTGATGTACATGAGAAACTTATTAACGTGAGTATAGATTTATCATAACATTCAGTCATCTGCTGGACTACAAGATACATCTACAAATCACCCTGCCAAAAATAATACAGCTATAAATAAACAGGTTTCTTAAATATTCCACTTATTACATTTACTGAGAACTTACAGTGCAAAAATATTGAAAATCACATGAAAAGTTAAAAAGTTATTTGGATTATTTCCAAGCAGAATTTAAATAGTATTTAATATTTCCTAAATGATGTAGCCACTTTCAAAGAAAAAAAAAAAGTAGTTCGGACTATTGAGATGGACTTTGGAAAGGGAAAAGAAAAGAAAAACACAGAATTAAACCCTTAATCAGATTGTATATTGAGCGCCTTCTGTGTATGAGAGTCTGAGGGCCCTGGAGTTGAATCAGAATGAACTCTGTCTTCAAGGAGCCTATATTTAGTACAAAAGATAAGACGAGATGATAACTAATTATGATATGGGATACAAAGTGATATGTGCTATACAAGATGAGCTGTAATGCATACTGGAGAAGAGGGGAGAGAAATGAATTCAGACGAGGAGACTCAAGGAGAGGAGGGGACACTGAGGTTGCTGGAGGTGGCTTTTCTAATCCACCAGGGAAATGCAGCTGCCTTAAAGGCTTGAGGAAAGAAAGGCTGGGAAAGGTGAGAACGGCCCACGGAAGGTGGTGTGCTTGGCTCTGTGCTCAGGGTGACGATCAGGGCGTGACAATCAAAGGGCAAGAAGCCACACTGCACAAGGCCAGAAAACCAACTGTGGAAGATGCGCCCCTGCACCAGGGCTAGCGGGAGCTAGAGCAGAAGGCTCAGAGCACCTTGACTTTCACACTTGGAGTGACAGGGAGAAGCCCTTCCAAAGGACAAGGCACCAGAGAACATAATTTGGAAATAAAGGGAGCCAGACTGTCCCTTGAAAGCATTAAACCAAATGGATATGATTAACCATCTGCAGAAAGCAATAAGTTGTCTGTAAACATGGGACTAAAAACCTTAAGAACAGCCCAGACCCCCAAAGGGATCTACACACAATCCCATAAGAGACATTCAGGAAAAAGAGCCATTCAGAAGAATATGACTACTTAGCAGTGAAAAAGAACACCTCCATATAACAAAACAAGGAACTGTAGCTTTTGCAGGTGGCATGTTTATGAAAGTAGAAAATTCAGTAGAAAATTTTTCATTTACCCAGATTATTAATGGAGGCACTATATGTATGATAGGAGAAAACTGGGGCAATAAAGATGATCAACCTCATTGAATCGCTTTTGCTTTCTTCAATATATATTTACTGATCTCTTACCATGTACTAGGTATCTTAGCAGATATGCAAAGGGATACAGCAGAAATTACACAAAGTCCCTGTGCCTTCAGGACATGATCTAGTGGTGGGAAACAAATTAAATACATCAGTCAGTACATAAATAGGAGCAGGTGAGGATGAGCATTCAAAGAAAAGCAGAGAAGAGTGAGCAGATCCCTGAAATATCCCTGGGAAGCCTCTGATGGGTGAGAGGCAGTGAAAACCCTGAATGAAATACAGGAAAGAAACATGGTAGAAGAATAAGGAAGAAAGGAACAAAGATACAGGCACCCAGTCAGGAGCACCCTGAGCCATGAGGGAGTGAAGGAGAACGTGGTAGGAAATGAGAAGACAGAGACAGGAAGATCCTAGAGCATGCAGAGCCCATGATGATGGGAAAGACTTTGGCTATGTCCTGAGAGCAATGAGAAGCCACAGGAGGCTTTGGGGAGGGTGAAGCTCATGATGAGACACACAGCTATGAAGGGTCATTCCGGCTGCTGCTGAAGAATGGAAGCAGGCATAACAGCCAGGAGTCTTTCCCAGGATTCTAGGAGAGGGCTGGTGGGTGTCCTCATTAAGGTGTGGGTCAGTATGGCAAGGTGTTGGAGGAGGGGTACATTCTGACAGTTGCTTCAGTAGAATATGTTGCCAGATGAGGAGGTGAGACAGGTGGGCAAGGATGGATCCACAGTTTGGGGTTCAAATAATGAGGTGTACAGGTAGGTCATTTATTGAGGTGGAGAATAACAAAGAAAAACTTGAAGGGAGAAAACCAAGATGGAAGATATCAACCAGAATCTCCTTGAAAATATCACAGAATTTAATGAATTGATAGCAGATTTAGCTATCAGAAATGGCCAAAATTTTCCATAGTACACGAGAGGAGAGCAACAGCTTCCTAAAGGTAATGCTGCAGACTCACCCAACCCCACTGACAATGCATGGCCCCACGTGTTCATTACCCTCCCAATGAATCATGGGAATAAAATGGTGCATTTCGATAATGGTGTGCGGAGGCGCCCAAAGTTCATACAAAGTTAGAAACCATACACCAATACGGAAAGAAAGCATAACTGCACCAGGTTATTGGAGCAGGTAAATAAAGAGACCCAACCAATACAGTCTTACAAGTTTCTCTTTTATTTCTATTACAGTGGAAAATTCCATGAAGGTCAAGAGTTTAACAATGGGCGGAGGGGAGAATCTACAAGACCAACAGGTAATCCTCACTAAGAGGGGATAGATTTTCATCAGTGACAAAAGTAAAGAGTTTTAAGGTCAATGATGAACTCAGTTTTCATAAAGTCTGTGCAAAAACATAAAAGGTAAGAAAATTGAAGATTTCGAAACAGATCTCTACTTGTGGAACATAAATAGGGGCCCTGAGTCGGAAGGGAGAGAAGGAGAACATGGTAGGACAGATGGACAGGAAGGTCCTGGAGCATGCAGAGCCCATGATGATGGGAAAGGCTTTCCATTCTTCCCACTCAGTATATCTAAACAGCCCAGATATTATAAACTTTATGAATAAAACAAGCAGGAGACAATCCTAGAAGGTGAAAGAAGAAGGAAGACTGGCAGGGCCTCTGGAGCTAGAGAATGACAAGGCTGTGAATTGAGTTCTCTTGATATTCTTTTTGCTTCCAACGAATCCCAGACTTGGAGCTGAAGTCAATGACCAGGAAATACTAATGGGCACAGAAAAAAAAATCCCAAACATACCCTCCTTTATCTCATAAGGGACTGCAAAAAGTTCAAGAAAAGAAAAGTGTTAGACAATGGTGGTTCGACTTCAGCCAAACATCCAAATGAAACCCTGGCCCCACTCCAGCACAGGGTGAGTGGATAGTGCAGCTTCTACCTTTGCCAGAGGGCAGGAAACTCCCCAGCCTCCCCAGTGAGAGAAAACCGAAAGAGGGAAAGGGGATTCTGTTCTAATCTGGGTGATAAAGAATCCACCCTCCCCGTGGGGCCAGCCAAGACTACTTGAGAAATGAGAACTTCTCCCACTGGACAATAATGAGGCAACCTCTCCCAACCCGATACTGAAAAAGGAGACGCAACAAAACTCTTCTGATGTACTGGGAATAAAACAGCTCTATCCTTACAAACCCTGTCATCAAAGGCCTAAAAAGGGAATGCTCTGATCAACCCTATGTCCTTCCTATCTTAACTGAAATGAACCAATTCTTTAAAAACTACAGTCACTATTTACCCAATATGGGTAAATATATCATTTGACTACCCCTATAACTAGCAAGAAAGTTTAAAAATTGGGATTATAATGTTAAAACATCCAAAAAAGAAATATCTCAGGCCCAGATAACTTCACAATATCACCCTCATTCCAAAACAAGACAAAGACTCCCCCCTTAAAAAAAAGACCGATATCCTTTATGAATAGATACAAAAATCTTCATCAGAATATTTGCAAATAATTTAGCAGTACATAGATTGAGTTATTCACCATGATCAAATGAGATTTAGTTCAGTGATGCAAGGATGGCTCAATTAACAAAAATTTATCAATAAGATCCATCATATCAACAGAATGAAGAAGGATTACAGGATTATATCGATGGATGAATTAAAAGTATTAGTCACCATTTGACCCAGCTAGCTATCTCACTCTCTGGTTTATACCCAAAGAACTTAAAATCAGCATACTACAGTGATGTAGCCACATCAATATTTACAGCAGCTCAACTCACAATAGCTAAACTATGGAACCAACCTAGGTGCCCCTCAACAGATGAGTGGATTAAAAAAAGTGATATATATATACTATATATATATATATATATATATATTATATATGATGGAATATTACTCAGCTTCAAAGAAAAATGAAATTATGGCATTTGCTGGCAAATGGATGCAGTTGGAGAATATCATGTTAAGTGAAATAAGCCAAACCTAAAAAACCAAAGGCCAAATGTTTTCTCTGATAAGTAAATGCTAATGGGGGTGGGGGTGCTGGGGAAGAACAGAATTACTTTAGATTAGGTAGAGGGGAGTGAAGGGAGGGGAAGGGGTATGTGGGTAGGAAGGAGAGTAGAGTGAAACAGACATTATTACCTCATGTACATAGATGACTTCATGACCGATGTGCTCCTACAATATGTACAATCAGAAAAATGAGAAATTATACTTCACTTATGTATGATATATCAAAATGCATAAATGCATTCTACTGTCATAATAAAAAAATTTTTAAGTATTTGACAAAATTCAGCACCCATTTATGATAATTCTCACAAACTAGGAATATGAAAGAACTTCAACTTGGTAAAGAACACCTTCAAAAAAGTCAACTGATTCCAAATGCCAAATTTCAACCACCACACAAAAAAGTGGCCCATCCATCTTTCAAATCCAAGGAGGTGAGTTCCCAGATTCATTCGAAGTTCTACTGCACCCATCAGAACAGATGCTCACAGCTCGCCCTATAAATAAAACAGGGCAAGTTCTATTCACTTTCTCGCTTCCATTGTCTCATACAGTATGTAGTAGGTTGTGACATAACAAATATATAGTTGGTCCCTGCTCCAGTTCCTGGCACAAAGCTCCTGAAACCCTTGTTATCGCCTCAATGATAAGGTGGCAGGAGTCTCGTTGGTTGTAAAATTTGGCCTTGGTTCCTGCCACAGGAAGGAGCCCAGTTGGAATCTCTGAAGTCGTACACGTTTCTTTTGTATGCCAAGGAGATGACTGGTGGCTGGGGACCCTTGGGCAGCTGCAGGATGGAGCTAGTTGTGACAAAGACCAAAACATGACTAGAACTTTGAGTCCCCCTCCCCCTGCCACCTGAACTGTAGGGAGGGGGCTAGAGGTTAATTCATCACCAATAGCCAATGATTTAATTAGCCACCTATCTAAATAGACCCTCCATGAAAACCTTGAGCAATCAGGGTAAGAGAGCTCTGGGCTGCTGAACGTGAGGACACGTTGAGCCAGCAGGGAACAGGGTAGTTTCCCACCCTTGCCAGACCCTGCCCTAGGTACTTGTTCGTGCAGCTCTTCATTTTATCTTTTACCAGGACCAGAAACCTTAAGTGTTTCCCCTAAGTTCTGAGAGCTACTTTGGCAAATTATCAAAGCAGCAGAGGACGTCATGGGAGCCCTAGTTATACCCAGTTGTTCAGATGTAGGGCATCCAAAGTGAGACTGAGCTCTTAAACTCTGGGCTCTTCCATTTATCATAATGGAAGTCAGGTAATCAGTGTCAGAACTAAATTTTAGGTCACCCAGTTGGCTTCCACAGAGGTGTGAGAAAAACATCCAGACCTTCTGTGTGAAGGGTTCTGAGGGTGTAGAGAAACATGAGTATTTTCTAGTGTAGGCAGACAAAAATGGCAATAAAGAGAAAAGCTCTTAATATGTTTTTGATCTCTTTGGTCCCCATGAGGGATTATATGCTGAGCCTAAGAAGATATACCACTGCTATAGATGTGCATGTTCTAACTGGGAGTTCCCAAAGCTGAAAGTTCAGGACCTTGAACCTCACCTTCTAACACAACCCTCACATTCCTAGTTATAACACTTTCTGTTTTCTTTAACCTTTAATTTTGTTCTTTTATTTCCCAATAGAATATATAGCCAACTGTTTTATATCTGATTACACGGAAGGTTTATGCTTTTATGACTGCTGGTGATTTCCACCTTTGTCTCAATTTCATTAAGGTTGATAGAACTATACTGTTCTTCCTTATAATCTTTGCTGTCACCAAACACACACACACACACACACAAACACACACAATAAATACTATGTGATTCTACTTACTTGAGTGAGTGGATAGAATGGACCAATTCATAGGGACAGAAAGTAGAATGGAGGTCAGCAGGAGGATCGGGAAAATTGTGTGGATTAGGAACAGAGATTCATTACAAAGCTCTGGAGATGGATGTTTGTGGTGCCAGCACAACAATGTGAATACGCTTAATGTCACTAACTTGTGCACTTAAGATGGTTAACATGGTAAATTTTATATTATGTGTATTTTATCATAATGGAAATAATTCTCCAGTCACTTTTTTTTCCATTCCTTCTCATTGTTATAAAATAATGATGGCAAAGCAAAATGAAATATTGACATAACTGCATAAACACTGCTAAACAAACAGACAGAAGAGAGGATGCTGGCAACATGGATCTCTGCTGGTAGTAGTTTGGTATGACCCAAACTACTAACCCATCTGCTGAAGCAGACTCTGAACTGGGCTTCTGTGCAGCAACTCTCTGAGTACCAAATTAAAATGCTCAGTGGGTAGGCTGTTCAAAAATAAGGAGCGAGACATGAGAATATTTGGCAACTGCAAGGAAGAAATAAGTAACATGAAAAAATAGTCTTAGTTAAATGTCAGGGAAATGGATGAGCATTTTACAACATATTAACATGATATTTTCCACGACATGCAATTTTATTCCATCAGTTCTTCTGTTGGTTTATTTTAAATAGCATTCGGTGAAAAAGAACACAACAGTTACAATATTTAAATTGATATTATTTACAGATGAGAGGAAGTAACATTTTGAGTTAGGTAATTAGTAATTGCCAGGATGATGTCTAACTTACCCACAGAGTTTACCGGTCACATGATGAAACCATTGCATAGCTTGTCCCATGACTTCCTGAGCTCTAGTCCAGTCCCTTTTACCTATGCTATTTGGTCAAGGGGTAAAACATGAATGTCTTTCCCTTAAATATTCCATAACAGCCTTCCCACTTACCAATGATCAGAGTATCTTACATTTATTTCTATTTTAATAACAGTCACTTGCTGAGAACTGTACTCCTTCAGATCAGCACTAACTTGACTATCAATTGCATAAGTGTCACAGCTATGAGGTTTAGCTTCCTTAATAGAACCAGGTTTAGAGACAGACAATGCCTAGGACTGAGGATGTAGCGAGGAGGTAGAGCACTTGACTAGTAAGTGTGAGGCCATGGGTTCAGTCCTCAATAATGCAAAAGGAGAAAACAACAGGTCTAATTTACGAAGTGTCACATATGATCTTCTGACTTTGCAGTGGTGCAAAAGTGGTATCCTCTCAGTAGAAACCAGACTTGCAATTTTTGACTTCTGATCTTTTCTTGTGCTACAAAGCATAATCCTCTCTTGTGATCTGGGCTGCTGCACCCAGTCAGCCACACCATCTCAAGAGGAAACAACTGAGACTGAATAGTGAGCTATGCTGCTAAGCATGTTGTCGCACAGCTTGGGTTTGCTACATGCATTCCTGACTTCTGATATTTTCAATAGAAGAAGGTCTTCCTGGAATGTGATCCTATCATAAGTCAAGAAGCATCTGTACTGGAAATAAAATTTCACGTAGCCCAAAGAATTCTGGAACAGAGGGGACAAACTGGTGTGCCATGAGTCTCCATGACGAACAAGCCCATTTTGTTCAGTCTATCTACTGTTTCCAAATATTGATCTCATCTTTAGAAATTAAGAAGACCATGTCTAAATCCTCCTGCCTGACTTGTTTTTGAAAAATCAGCAGAATTGGCCCCTCCCTCAGTCACACTCTACATAGCAATTTCCGTGAGGTGGCCTTCAGTCATAGGGGTTTCCCGTGGTCAGGGCATGAGTTGGTTCTGCAGATCACCTGTCCCCATTTCCCCATCTCTCCCATCTCACAGGGTTCACAGAGGCACCTGCAAGGCCCACAATGGCTGCTGTGTGTCTAGACCCTAAGTCCAACAAGCCAGGCATCAGAACTACTAAGACTGAGAATCGAATGGAAGAGAGCAAACCCTTCCACTCCACACTTCCTTGCTGATCTTTTGGGACTTCTGACTTCAAATCTCAACCACAGCAATGGAAAAAGACATAACTACTGAGCTTCTTCCACGAACTATAGGACCCGTAAGCATTCAGTGAAGGCTCAACTGCCGACCCAGGAGGGCTCCCATCTCTCAATGGAAGAGATCTCTGTGGGTCCAGGGCAGCACACAGGGTTGCTCAAGTTCACATCCAGGGGCTGAGGGAATTGATGATGTGAACTGCCAGCCTGGCTGTCTCCTCGTCATTGAAGGCAGCTGAATCCTGATCTGATTCCAGAGCCAAGGCTGGGAGCAGGACTTGACTCATGCCCTGGCCTCATTACTGCCTGCATTAAATCCTTTCTTCAACCTCAGACTCATTATTTCCAGACTGGGTCATCAGTAAGATAAGACCGATTCTTAGTAGGATGTTTGCCTCTCTAAAAGATGTTGTGTCTAACCAATTAGCCTGTATCCAATGAGCTAAAAAATATCTTACCCAGTAGATTCTTCTAATAGTCATAACTAGAGATTTCAAATTTAGTTTTTAAATAGTAATCTCATAGTTAATTGCTCTTCACAGACTTGAAAATAGTCAAATATGCATGAAGGTGTGTGTAACTCATGCAGGCAAGCACCACACACACACACATATGCATACCCAGAGTCACCCATGAGACCTTTTGGGTAATACTGCTTCATCGTGGAGTTAACACTAATAGAGAGTTTCCTGTCACACACAAGGGCAAATCCACTGGTGCCAAAGACAGAAGTAGCTGAAGATGTCGCTCTCAGCAATCCGATTTGGAAAAAAAAAAAAAAAAAAAAAAAAACAGAAAACAATCTCTCTAATTTCAAGGAAAATCACAAATAGGAAAAACAGTAAGGCATCCGTTCAAGTGACAGGGAATTCTTTTATCCCTCACATTAAGATGTTTTGGAAAAGCTGCCTTGAGCACCAATAGGGTACTCTAGGTAGATCTCCTGGAACTAAATCCCTCAGCTCACAAGAACTTCGAAGGGGAGCTACCAGGACCAGGGTCTCCCCAGGATTCTGCTGCCCAAATCAATTCTGCACAAGCCCGTCACAGAGGACGTTCTCCTGAGTGCTAAGGAGGGTAAGCACAGAAACGAGCACATGAAACACACTAATCACTCCATCGCTACAGCTCCCATCTGTGACCTTCTGCATTTCTACAGCACTCCAATATCTCTAAAACCTACTTCTGTGAAGGGACAATCAGTCTCCCAATACTTGAGAGCAGGCTCCTACCGCAGTACAAAGCTGTTTTTCAAGGAATATTAAGAGAATGACATGCAAGAGAAGAGGTCATCTGTATGCTGGAAAAGTTTAGGTATTGAATTCTTTTGCATATGGATCCTATAAAGAGCGAATCATATTTTTTCCTTCCAAGAAAAAAACTGAACTTGTAGCTTTAAGAAAGATGACAAATAAATAGCAAATAAATAAATACTGTACCTTTCTGTGAATGATATGACTCACTTCTGATGTAGGGTTATTCACGGTTTTTAATTTTGTATTTGATTATTTGCTGCTAACTGGCTTTCACATAAAACAAAACCAACTATGCACTTGAGCACCTTGGCGACTTCCTGCTGAAAGTCAGCATCTGAATTTACTCTATTAATGAGTTCAGTTTTCCTTTTTGAAGTTAGAAGTGGGATAGACTGGGGTGGGAGGATGCAGGTAAGAACCACTTTCTGCTTTGGGAAGAGTTCAGTTTTTGCCACTCATACGGTCAGATTTCCAGCCTTCAAAAGAAGACCAATAGCAGGTTTGTGTCACGTGGACTCGGCAAAATGCTCCAAAGCACAGTGAATAAACATGAAACCCACATGCCATCCCTTCAGACGGTCCAGAAAGTAAAATTGGCTTAGTTGTGTGCCACACTGCAAGTCTGCTCCAGGAAATAACAGTAATGACCTGGGATGGTTTTCAGTTTTCTGCATATATTCTATCTGGCTGTGAAATGTGGTCTCCTCGAGCTGAGAAAAGAAATTCACTGATGCCAGGAGAATTTCTAATACAGCCAGGTGGGAAACGAGATCCTTGCTGTTAAGACATGGCCCTTGGCCATGCAGAATACTCTTATTTAGAAATGTCCTGGTCTCGAGCTTCACAGGAGGCACAGCACCCAATAGAGTTCACACCACTTGTGACCAATTGGGAGTGCAGGTGTGGGTTTTACAGCTCTGATCAGATTCAACAGGCCTCTATGATACCAAACATCTTGATCTCTGCTGAGCTTCATCTCCATATGGCTCTAAGCTTTCTGTTTTTACCACCACCCTCCATTTCAGAAATAACATTTGATGAAGGGGTTTGACCAAGAAAGGATTTAATTTGATGAGATCATTATACAGGTAAAACTTTCCAGTGCAAAGGCATCATTTAGGGGGAAGGACAGAGCCTGAGACTAATTAAGTTCTGGTGATGATTTCTGAGAGGACCGTATGCACAGATAGCCTGCGCTAATAAGGACTCTGGGATACTGTGACCCGGATTGCAAACATTCCATGCAGGTCCATAGTTGAAAGCAATTTTTACTCTGTAGCCCCGGGCTAGATGCTAAGCCCTAGGACCTGTCATTCTTTCAACCCCTGCATCAGTAAATGACCCATGCCCATTTTGGTTTTGTGGTTTGCACACTTCCATCATTAAGTTGTTCAGAGTTTTCTACTCCACCCACCCAACCACCTTGTGTAGGAGCTTTATTTTCTGTTTGGTTTTGATTCCTCTAGGAGCCTGATTGCTAAACAAATCTACCACTTGCTTAAAATAAATTGACAAAAATATAGTAAATGAACCCACAATTGCCAGTAATTGCTACCTAATTTCATTTCAATTAAGTGGTGGCTAACAGTTGACGGCAGCCATCGGTTATTTACATGGCAGGGGATATATTTGCACACTGCTGGCCCAGGCTAAACTAAGAAACTACCCTATTTGGTAAATGATACTATTTTCTAAACTACCTAGAATCATATCCTTGGGTTCGCTTTGCCTCCTCCTGGACTTGTGATTACTGAGGCAGTGAATTTTACATCCATGCGCTGTCCCACTGGCCTACGGTTGCAGATTAAAGGGTTTTCAGTGAGCACAGGGATGTATGCATGTACGTTAGGGCCTACTGAGGGTTTTTAGGATCACACCATTTTTATAAGTGCTACGTTTCATAAAATAGTAGTCCAACCTATTAACACATTTGGTAGAGAAATGGAGGTTTGGGGTCTCACCAGTGACACACATTGGTTCAGAGACTTAGGCACAGTATGGCTCCGTGGGTTTCAGTGGTCTCAAAACACAAATTGAAACACAAAGACCAAACAGAAGCACAAAATACATAAAGAAATAAATCATAGATAGAGAGATCACTAAATACATAAATCAGCTATCTCATCAGCCAAATCCCTTTTGCAAAATCCCAAGCACTCCCAAGCGGCCTTAGGATGTGAGTGCATGAATGAATGAATGTCGGCAGTAACACAGAACACAATCCAAGACTCTCGGGAGGACCAAAGCAGAGGATGAATGTGAAATGACTGAAAACAGAATTGTTGCTGGGAATGCAGACATCCCTAGCTTTACTTATTGTAAGCAGAACATAAACAAAAGCACAGAACCTGTGTGTGAAGCCTCTCCCCAGGAGGGATGATAGTAAGTGAGCACTACTAATAAATAAGTAATCACATCAGGTGAGACTGACGCTCACAGGGAAGTCAGCCTGGGCAACAGGATCCGGAGAGCTTGGCCCAAACTGTTTCACACGGATGCGTATGGTTCCCAACTGCCCTTAAAACCGTGAGTTTCTCAGACTGGAGTCAAGTTCTTCCATAACCTTCCAGAAGCTTCTCAAGAGAGCTGACAAAGAATTAGGCTATTCTAAGTTGACTCTAACAATGTGTTTCCCCACTGCCACCCCTGAAGGCCAGGAGTTTCCATCAGATAGAAGAGAAGGGGGAGACTTCTCATTGGCATTTCTCCTCACCTTTCCAGTGTTTTCTTAAAGAAAATACACTCAGTGGATTTATAATTCTGCCTTAGGAAATTGGAGAAAAAGCAAAAAGTACTTTAAGAGGCACTTTGCTTTAAAATCATTTCCTATCTAGAGTCTCCCCCCAAAAAGCCATAAGAAGTTTATATACAGAGGACTTAGAGAGCACAACCTTGTGCATGAGTTCAAATGGCTTCAAACTTTGATAACAAGAAGACCCAGAAGGTCTGGGCCTTCCAGGAAGTGTCCACAGCAGGGCCCAGGAGAGAGCCTGTTCCTACAGAGAGGGCTCACCTAACTGTCTCTGAGCCAGTCTCTCTTCTGCCCTACACCTACTGTGGCTCACCCCTCAGTTTCCAAGGCGGAACCTGGGATAAAACAGGGGGTGTGCACTACCCTGCTTTTCCACTGCAAGTTAACTTAATGAAAGCAGAAAGATAAGTCTTTCTCTCTTTCAATTTTTTTCTTATGAAACCATTGGAAACCGAAATATGTATGATTTGGAAAGAAACCTACTCATAACACCAACAGCAGGAGACCAGAACATCTAAACAGCCTAACAACTTGTCATGGAACAACTGGACACGATAGGACTTCCATGGTATAAGGCTATTGTGCTTTGGGGGAGGAAGCAAGGAATCTGTCCTGGTCCAAGGCTATTCAAATCTCTAGGTCTCTAAGATAGAAAGTTTTGTAAGTGCATTTACTCTAGCTTCTCAGCAACTGAACAAAGAAGCTACCATTATTATTCTCTCATTTTAGAGATGAAATAATAGATGTTAGAGAGTTGACTCACCCCAAATCAGTCCTTAGTTAAGTGACAGGGCTGAGATTGTGGGCACCAGAGCTTGTTACCACTGCAGGTATGTCCCATAGTAGCAAGGGCATTAAAAATAAGTGAAAATACACATTGCTGGTGGGACTGCAAATTAGTGCAACCACTCTGGAAAGCAGTGTGGCAATTCCTCAAATGGTGGAATGGAGCCACCATTTGACCCAGCTATCCCACTCCTCAGTTTATACCCAAAGGACTTAAAATCAGCATAATACAGTGACGCAGCCACATCAATGTTTACAGCAGCTCAACTCACAATAGCTAAATGATGGAACAAACCTAGGTGTCCTTCAACAGATGAATGGATAAAAAAATGTGGTGTGTGTATATATGTATGAAATATATATATATATGATGAAATATTACTCAGCTTTAAAGAAAAATGAAATTATGGCATTTGCAGGTAAATGGATGGAGCTGGAGAATATCATGCTAAGCAAAATAAGCCACACCCCCCAAACCAAAGGCCAAATGTTTTCTCTGATAAGCAGATGCTGATCCGTAATGGAGGGGGTGGCAAGGGGAGAATGGAGAAACTTTGGACTGTGCAGAGGGGAGTGGGGATGGGAAGGGCAGTGGAATGAGATGGACATTATTACCCCTATATACATGTATGATTACACTACTGGTATGACTGTGCACCACGTACAGTCGGAGGAATGAAAAGTTGTGCTCCGTTTGTGTACAATGTGTCAAAATTCTACTGTCATGTATAACTAATCAGAACAAATTAAAAACTAAAAAAAAAATGAAAATACCAAATAAATGATCCTCAGCACTAAGGTATACAAGAGTAAACTGTGCCCGGATAAGTATACACCAGGGACGCCGTGCATAAACCAGAGTGTGTGGTTACCTTAAAAACCACACAATGAAAGTGGTGAAACAAAGTGCGTCTACACGTTCTCTGTAATTGACTCGGCAATTATTCAGTGGGTACCAACTGTGTGCAGACAGGGAGTCAAACAAAGTTCCTCCCATGTGCAGGTGATATCCTAACAAATATCACCTACGTACGCATACTACCTATATGTGCGTCACTGGGTGTGCAGCAACAAAACGTATTTAACATTTTTTTTCTCCCGTAAGTATTTTAGGGTTGAACTTTGGCTTATTAAAATCTACACTGTAGCCCAAGTTACCTGGGACTGAATTTTTTTCTATAATCTATGAATTCTTAACATGTTAAACATCAGTGGTATTATCTATGGAGGATATGTTCCAAGACCCCAGGAGATACCTAAGTCCATGGATAGTACTGAACCCCATATATACTGCGTTTTTTTTCCCTACACATACCTTTAACAAAGTATAACTTATAAATTAGGCACAGTAAGAGATTAACAATAACTAATAATAAAATAGAACAATATACTTGGTATATAAAAGTTAGGTGAATGTGATCTTTCTTGAAAAAGTCAAGATGAATATTATTATCTTCAGACCACGGTTGTCTGCTGATAAATGAACAGTGGAAATCAAAACCACAGCTGAGGAGGTCAAGTTTGTTTCAAAACCATTAAAATTCTACATTCCCCAAGGCACGGAAGAGACTGCACCAAGATTCAGAAGTTCTAGATTTGCATTCTAGCTCTCTACTAAGAAGGAGTTCTGCCATCTTGCCTTTTTGTTAGCTTTCTGTTCTACCCACTTTACAGAGCTGTGTGAGGTCCTATGAAAATCTTAACTGGGGGTCACAATTTGCTTTCATATTTTACTTCAGATGACCCTCACAGTGATCCGTGAAGGAGATGGGTGGAATTATCATTATGGTCGGATTTTACAATGACTACCTGAAAGGGTTAAAATGAAGTAACAGAGATCAAGCACAGAGCCAAGCACAGGGCTCTGGCTCCATACTACCACAGATGGAAGCAGGGTGTGGTTGTCCTTCAGTGTTCTTGGGCATTGGTTCCCTGTCGATACCTGTTGGATACCAAAATCTGTGCCAGCTCAAGTTCTTGTATCAAATGGTATGTATCTGCATGTAACCTGCACACATCCTCTTGTATACTTCAAATCATCTCTAGATGCCATGCGCTACCTCATAGAGTGCAAATGCTAAGTAAATAGTTATTATACATTGTTGAAGGAACGATGATTAAAAAAACATTGTGCGGCTTCAGACATTCAGTACAGATGCCTTTTTTCTAATGTTTTTTGTCCACCATTGGTTGAATCCACACATGCAGAACCCACAGATACAGAGGGCTGCCTATATTTGATTATTCTTCTCCATGAGAGGTAGGATAGCAGCAGCAGACACAGTGAATGAGGAGGAACTGGCTGGGGACCCATCGCTACTCCTTAATGCTGTACACTAGGGACAAGAATGGGGCCTACCTTGCAAAGTTACTATGAGGAGTAAATAAGATAATGAATGCAAAGTAGTTAGTTGACTGCACGACCTGGCAGGGCACACGGTTTGTCCTTGTCAGCTGTTATTATTTTATTAAAGAAACTGTGATAGATAGAGCCTCACCCATCTCCACCCTCCAAGCCACAAGAAAAGCTGATATGGGTGGCAATACAAAGCTCAGGTTTCCCAGCCAGTGGATCCCTAGGAAACAAACCTAGGAATTGGGAGCCGCCGAGGTACTAGTGAAAGGGTCACAGAAACGTGGTCAGGGAGTTGCTTCTTGCCCTGTTGCTCCTCAAGGAACTTCCTAACAAAACTCTTGAACTTGTGTAGAATGTTTTTCTGTACACAACAGGCATGTGTAATCTGGTCATTTTCAGTGGACATTTCTAAATGGTTTTTATGGTTTTTTTTTTTTTTTTTTTCTTTTCTGTTCTTCCCTTGTGAGACTTCGTATGCCCATGTGGAGTAAGAACACGGAATTCATCTGCAAAGAATGATTCTGTCCCAGCCACATAGGGAGCATGCTGAAGAATTGCCCTGTCTTCTCCTTGGAATTATTGGAGATGAAGAGGAATATAAGATTTCTTCATACAAGGGACCAACTTGACAAATCGAGATTAAGAAAGCCCATGAACAGTGATGAACAATGTACAGGACTATTCCAGGAAATAACTCAAACATGACTCATTATATTTAAAAGATGTAATTGCAAGAGAGTAACCTATAATTGGACAGGTATCATTAAGAATGACAAGATGTCCACATCTATACTTCACTCAATATAATAAGCACATGATTCTCTTGGCTTAAACTTATTTTCCTACAGAAGTAAAAGCTTTGTTATAAATGATTTCCTCCCTTACAGATAATTTTATATTATCCTTATAAAATACTAAACAAATAGGAGAGATAATTTATTCCAATTTTGACCAGTTTTATAGGAGGACTGAGTAGGTAAAGACTTGCCAGGGTCACAAGACCAAGTTAATGGAAGAACTGGAGTTACCACAGGACCTTCCTGCTTCTGCTCTGGGAGGACCTTTTCCAAAATTCAAGTTCAATACTTCCTCACCTGCTAAGCTATTCCTCTTCTATCCAAAGCATAAAAATATAGAATATGAAGTAAAGGCAGTTATACCTCTACAGCCTGCAGATAAAAAGAAAAGTATTATTACTTTCATCTTACATTAGAGAGAAGCCATTGTGATATTCTGTGAAATACAACCATGAACTATAAACACTGTATAGAAAGCTTTCCTTTAAAAGGTGTCCTGCAAAATATGAATACAGATACAGTCTTCTCTTGTTGCAAATATATAATATTAATATCTATCCAAGTTCAAAATAAAGGAAAATATAGAGGAGGCCAGAAATAAGGAGAGAAATCAAACTGATTAGAGATTGGTCAGTAGGATTTCAAGCCATAGTGACCAGGGACATTCCAGACATGGACTCAAGTCCTGTGTGCTAAGGACCTGGCACCTTTAACACCTGCATGAAGAAAAGAAGTCTGACTTTAGATCACTAAAGGAAGGTCTCTTGCATAAATCCCCACGTCTCAAAGAGCTACTTTGTCCTAAATAAATAAATAAATAGGGGGAAAAAGCAATGCCTGTAGCCAGGGAAAAAGAAAGGGCAACATGCCAAATATTTCTGGCTTTGGACCAGGGAGACATGCACCCGTAGAGTATTAAACTCCAGGTTTACAGCACATACAGGTCTAAGGCGTATATTAGAATACTTGAGTCATATAGGAAGGCCAAGCTAAGCAATGCACTAAAAACAGATCATTCATAAAACCATAGGTTCCAGGGGTTGAGGGGAAGACTTGAAACCATTTTTTAAGAATATTTTCAACTTAAGGGAAACTGCCAAATAAACATGACCTGATAAAGCTAAGTTCACAACAAAACTATAATCTGTGCAAGAAAAAAACACACCAAAGGGAAAGTCAGTACATGTGCTGAACATGAAAATCAGCACCCCAGAATCAGGAAAAAGAAGAACAAACTGAAGGAGCCTATAAAATGACTATAGTTTAAATAAATAGAGGAATGAAAGATGATTTAAAATTAAGTAATTAGTGGCAATTAAGTATATTTAAGGAGAACACTATGAATGAAATGCAGATAGACTTGAAAAAGGATCACAAAAGCTTAAATGAAAACATAATTAAAATAAAAGCCCAATGAGTAGGTTAACTATAGCTCAGGAACACACTGAGAGTAATAAGATAAACTGGAAATAAGGATCCAATGAAATCACCAAGAAATGGCACAAAAATGAAAAGTGCTGAAAAAACATAAAACCAGTTTAAAAACATGGACAAGACAGAAAACTTAGGTCCCAAGACAGAAAAATTAGGTAAGTCCATTCCTACACACTGAGAAAACAGCAGAGAATTAGAAATAACCAAACAAAACATTTTTTTCAAGAATCAGAGAAAAAAAGCCAGATAAATTCAAAAGGGAAACAAGAATAAAAATACAACTCTCCTTGGCAAAAAGCAAGATGGAAAGCAATGAAATCACATCTTCCACGTGGTAGTAACTCCAAACCTCATACTCAGTTATATTTTCATGTAAGAGCATAATCAATATAAAGACAAGTTCAGACAAGACTAAAGACAAACCTCCTGAAGCATCTACTAAGGAATATACTGCAGTACAAAGGAAAGGAAGAAAGAGACCAAAGAAACAGTTTTTTAAAATTGATGAACATATCTGCAAGTCTACATGAACATTTGTTCATAAAAAGATTATACTGAGCTGGACACAATGGCATATACCTATAATTCCCGTGGCTCAGGAGGCTGAGGCAGGAGGATTCCAAGTTCAAAGCCAGACTCAACAAAAGGAGGCAACTTAGTGACACCTGGACTCTAAGTAAAATACAAAATAGGGCTGGGGATGTGACTCAGTGGCTCAGTCCTTGAGTTCAATCCCCGATATAAAAAAAAAGAAAAAAGATAATATTGCCAGACACTGTGGCTCCCTCCTGTAATCCCAGCAACTCAGGAGGCAGAAGCAGGCAGGTCAAAAGTTTGAGGCCAACCTCAATAATTTAGTGAGACTCTGTTTCAAAATTTAAAAAAAGGGCTAGGGATATAGCTCAATGGTAATATATACACAATTAATTTTAAACTAAACCAGGCCTAAATTACAAAGAAAAAAAAAAAAGTGAATTTCGATATAGGGATTTAAAACTTTATAAATGTCAAGTATAACACAGGAAGAGGACAATAATAAAATAGATGTTGTATTTGCTATGATCCAGAAAATTATTTTAACACTCTACATATATTAACTAATTTAATTTTCATGATAACCCAATATTGACATTTTTATTATTTCTATTTCTCCACAAGGACAACTGAGTCCAGAAAGATTAAGTTATGCACTCCAAACCACACAACTGCAAAATATGTAGAAAAATCCATGTAGGATGTGAGTCAAAGCTCCTATCAAATCATATAATCATATTAAAATGTAAGAGTAACCACAAAAAGAAAAGAATAGGTCACTATGCATAAGAATATATAAGAAAAAAGTGATCATATCAAAATATGGCAGAAAAGGAAAATAAAGACACCAACTAAAAGAGAGTGAACTGAGAAAATAAGTCTAAATGTATCAGTGCTCACAATGAATGTCATTATAGACCTCTCTGAAAACCATAGGAATTTGAAATTTAAAGATATAAATAATATTTGTCCATTTTAGCATCAGCACACATCCACTTGGGAGCTCAGAGATTCATAAAACCATGGCATCCCATACCAGAGGGACTATTGGAAACAAGAGTGATTATGTTTTCAACTCTTAGGATTTTTTTTCAGGGATTAGTTACACTGTAGGGTGGGGCTGACATATTAGAAAATAAGTAAATTCAACAATTCGCAAGTCGAGCTTTTGATTCAAGAATTAAATAAATGAATAAACCAAATAAACCCAAAGAAAGCAGCACTCAGTAAATCATGAAGGCAGGAACAGAGGCTGATCAATTAGAAGTTGATTAAAAAAGCAAATTATATTTCAAAAGAATGAGATGGATGAACTTCTGAGAATTTTGATCAAGGTAAGAAAAGAGAATAAACATCTTAGGAATCAAAAGGACAACATGAGTGCAGGTAGAGTGGAAATCTTTAGAATCATTTTTTTTTTAATTTCCAATAAATGCAAAATATTAAGTGAAATGATAATTTTTAGAAAAATGTAAATCACCAAAATTGGGCCATAGAACCATATAGAGCTATAAACATAAAAACAAATCAGTGGTCAAAAATCTACCTGTATATAAAAACCAATAAATTCACCCAGTTTTATATAGGCAAGTTTTTACAACCATACAAGGAACAAACAAATTTACACGAAAGTTCCCTATGTACTTCTTAGGGCTTCAAGATAAGTCAAAAATTCTGTAAGAAATCAAACATCTCATCAGTGCTAAATATCGCTCTCCTCGTTAAAGTTGATGCAGAGTACCATTTTCAACTGGTAAACAGTTATCTGTTATTATTTTAAACGGCGCAAAACCACTTTGGCAGTAGAGCATAGTGACGAAATTCTAGAGGACACCTGAGTTGGTCTTTAGAAAAACACACGAGAGAGCTGCTGAAGTCCTCCTTCACACAGGACACACATAATGTACAGCCAGCCCTATGGGAGTCAATGGAAGGTTCCAGAAAGCAGGGAATAAAGACTCTTCTTTTAGCTTTACTGGGACCCAGCACATGCCACGAGGAACACCTGACATTAGAAGTGCGTTCAGTGTCAGATGTTGTTGAAATCCTAGGTGAAGAGCAGGACCTTCAGACCATGGCCAACCACACACGTCAGGTAAACCAACAGCACAAAGAGAAACAGATCCAGTGCAAACGATGAGTAATCACAGAGACAAAAATCTCTGAAATTTAGGCAGATATGTAACTCTCCAGCTTTATATTTCAGATTCAGGACAGCCTGGAGCCCAGAGGAGACATCTTCTTGGGCCAAATTGTTTTCTGCTGTTCCCTTAAAATAATAAGAATTCAAGTTATTTAATTCTGAGACAACAGAATGGGAGGAAGTGGAAGATTCTGCAGTCTTACCTCAAGGATAGGGGCGAAGGAAATCAAAAAGATCGGATGACCATTCCACCTGGCAGGAGGGGCAGAGAGACCAGCCCTAGGAGGCCACAAGGACTAGGTAAAAGCTCATGAGGAAGCTGAGTGGGGGTAAGCAGAGGACCCAGAGCTTATGTTCACTCAGGTGATTACAAACCCCACTGACCCAATTCATGGGCCAAAAACTCAGACTAGATGATCCTACAACACACCAGGAAATTCTCCTCTTCTTCATTCCTTGGCAACCTATCATTCCAAGCTGTAGAACTCATCCCTGCATCCAGGGCTCACCAGGCAAAGTGTGTATTTATAACTACAAAAAAAAAAAAATCAAGGGTTGCTCAAAACATAAATATTCAAAGCGAAAGAATAATAAAAGCTCACGTGTGTGAGGCCTTAAGGGGGAAAAAAAACAAACTAGGAAATGTTTCTTGCCAACATGTTTAAAGCTTCTCCAGAATGCACTAAATTTACTATGTTCTGTTGTTTTTTTAGACCACCTCACATACACATGCACACCACCATAATTATCATCACCCTCAGACTTATAGGAAATTTTATAACTGTAGAACTTCTATTTTTTAACCAAATAATTAGGAGGCTGATTCTTTCCTGATAGGGAAAACATTAAGCAGCTAAACCGAATCATTCAACGCTCCTCCAAACAAGGGTTTTCTCAGTCCTAACTATAATATTTCTAAGATTACAGTGTGCTGTAATATGGAAAACCATTATGAATTCACCACCCAGTGTTATTTCAACCCCCTACAAATGTTATGAGGAGTTTTCACTTTGGGGAACCTGTTACCCTTGTTTAGAATAATCACTAGTAATGTCTGGCCACATTCTCTGGGGCAGGTAAGCTTAGGTACACTGGGTAAGTGGCATAAAGTGCCCCAAATAAAATTGTAGCACTCTGCATGAGTTAGCATTTATGTCACCTTGTAGCTTCACATTCCCTTACCGAGCCCAACTCACCCTCCTTCCCAAATAGGAGCAATTTAGGATACATGTTATCCCCCGCTTTTCTAATACAAAAATTAGAACAGAACTTCAATGCCTTGGTGACTGTTTAATGGGTTGTGACACCAGGACAATCTTGCCCAAAGCCAAAGTTCAGGGCCCAAGGGCAGGAGCAAGGGTTGGGGCTTTCTGGGCATTCGAAGGATCGTCTAGGTACACAGCTAAAGAAGCAGGAGAGGGTGGAGTTATGGAAAGCAAAAACGTAGCACCAGACTCAGTACCATTTTTTTGGACTCCAAAACTCCATTTGCTGCCCCAAGAACCATACCTTTCCCCTCACCCGGCACATATTCTGCTTGGGAGCTCAGACCCCTCTCTGGACAGGAGATGTGAATGTCCACAGTGTATCTCTTCACTGCCCCAGATGCAAAGAAGAAAGATAAAATAGTAGCCAGAGAACTGCAGAATCAAGTGAATAAATGGCAGATGGATCTGGAGGATGCAAGTGCAATATGTAATGTTTTCCACAGTGAAATGCAATACAGGGTGGCCGGAACCGTGACAGGTAGCAGAGAAGCAGCCAGGAAAACAGAAACACACTCAGGCTAAGAAACTGCTAACGGGCAGACGAATGCACCTGCGGACTTTTACGCACGCAAGCATGAACGACTTAACAAAACACCACACGATTACAGTGATAAGGTCAAGGAAGATGAATGGAACAACACAGAAAGACATCAAGTGCAAAAGGCCACCCACAGAATACAGGCGCTTGAAATAAGCTGAGATAACGTCGGATGGAGAGAAACACCGGAGGCAGCCCAGGACAGTGGAAAAGGAAGCGAAGTGCCAGAAACAGCACAGTTACTACTGCCACTCTTACTGGTCCACCATCACCATTGCCACTGAGGATGACTCGAAGGTGCGGTGCTACTACATGCACGGTTCAGACAATGTTGGGCACATCCGTTCTCAATCCTCGCAACAGAACAAGTCTCCAGGGCAGACACAAAGATGAAGTGTAGACTGACCTGGCTGGATTTCTGGCTCCCCACCCCCGTCCCCCCACCACACACACCAGCAAATAAACCTCCCCATGCCTCAGATTCCTGCTATACAAAACAGGCTCATCACACCAACCCAGGATGGAGGCTGTGAAAATGAGAGATAATGAACTTAAGTGCCTACTAGCGGCTGTTATTAGTGTAATTAATCTGATTAAAATAATCAGGAGTGAAGAACAGAGGAAGGAGTTGGAATAGAAAAGGCAACAGAAAAGCAGTAATGGATATGGGTCAGAGTCAGTCAGTGATGGAGCCTCCAGACTCAGAGGGAGGCTGAAGAGAACCCTCACCCAGTCCCTGACTTTGCAAGCCCCTGGGTATAAAGAGTCTCTGAGCCTCTATCAAGCGAGAGCCTCTACCGGTACTCCCTACAGGGCAGGGATGTTGCAAGAATCTTATGAAAAGATGGCATCTGATTTTATTATTAGAGGCCATGAGTTTATGCATCTGATGGGTAGATGGATGGGGAAGTTCATTTCCTTTGCACCATTGCTCAGGGGGAATTAAAACACTCAACTAGCAGAGCCATGCCAAAGCCAGGCAATTAGAGACTGCAAAGTCATGAAATATTATGTGGCTTCTTTGGTCACCACAAATCTAATTAATTTAAACTGACATGGATGATGTGCTTTATCCTTACCTCCCACAACTTCCACCCTCTTACAAATCATCCCTTCCGCCTGCTTTGCGGTCTTCTTCAATTTATGCCTTTGTTCATTCCTGCCTGGAATGTTGTACCCTGTCATCTCCAATTGACCAGTCCCTGGCCATCTTGAAAACCCAGTTTACATGCTTCCTGTCTCAAGAAGTGACCCCTGCCGCCCTATATTGCCATATGATATTTTATGAATTTCTCACCCTCCTTAGCACTTCTCTGTGCTATAACCATGGGTGTAAATACCTCTCTCCACTAATCAGTAATTTCCCCGGGGGTGACAGGTCATGTGTTCTTTCATCCCCCAAGGAGAACGCATAAAACAGATAACATACAAAATCTGTTGACCTTATAACTTTTTCCAATCATTACAATAGTAATTAATGTACTTTAAGGTTTTTGCAAGAGTCTTTAAAATGTAAAGTGAGAATAAAAGAGAGCACCATGAATATAATGTAAAAGATTACTTGTAGGTTGAGAAAATCATCCTAAGCTTACTGTTTTCCAAATAGGAGTTAAGGATGAGGTGAAAAGTGGGTTACTTTTAAATATGTATCTCACACCTCACTGGCCTTAGTCATTCCTAGAGAGTGACAGTCTCAGCTCAAAAGAGGGAAGGAGACAGGGCACTCCCGTCCCTGCTGCAGGCACTCAGGTGTCCCTGGTCTCCTTCCATGCACTTCATTAGTCAGGGGCATGGCTGGGTCTGTGTTACTGCCAATGTCCTCTGTCCTATAGCATTCAGGGCTTCAATGATTTTAGCCTTGGTACTTACTTGCACCTGTCTCTTGTAGGTGCGACTGATACGCTTCAGCCTAGCCACTTCCTCCCTCAGCAAACAGGTCTCACTTAACTTTGGCAAAGAGCTGTCAAACTTGGCGTTCAAAGCAGGATCAAGCAGCAAATCGCTAAATTTGTATGGGCTAATCCTTTGGGGCCATTTCAAGGCCAATGACCACTTAGGAACCAAAGCATGAAACTATTCTTCTCAAGAACTTTTTCAATGGGCAGAAGTTGCTCTATAGGTCGCCCCTGTTTAGAGGAGGTGGCCACGACTAGGAGGTCGACTCACCTATTAGGTTACCCACCAGGCGTCTGCGTCGCGATCGTCCCCGCCCCCACCCTGCAGGTCCAGCCGCCTTACCGATCTTGGCCAGGGAGGCCAGCAGGATCCACAGGGTGATCTCGAAGGGGATCTGCACGTGGGGGTAATCCAGGGTGAACACCGGCAGACGGCTTTCCTCAAACGGCGTGGTTCCCGGAGCCACCACACTCGCTGGGCTAGGCTGGCTGGAGCTGGTGCCCTTGGCCTTTGGCGTGTCTAGGAGGGTCTCTGCCAGGGCGCCCGCCGGCCCCGCCACCTGCAGGAGCAGCAGCAGCAGAAGCCCAGGCGGCGGCGCCAACAGGCTCCGCCGGGTGCCTGCTGGTTCCATGGGGTCGGCTCTGGGTGCAGCTGTGGAACCGGGCGCTCGGCCCTCTGCGCGCTCAGCGCATCGCGCCGGGACAGCGCCACCCGCTCAGTCCTGCGAAGAGCCGGACAGCGAGAGGCTCACGCCGCCGCCGCGGAGCCGGGTCTCTGCAGCCTGCAGGCTTGGTCCCCGTCGCGAACAGGCTCACTGGAGGGGCGCGCGCGGCGACAGGAGGTCACCGCGCGGACCCTTGGCCGCCCTCAGCCGCCCTCCGCCGACAGCCGCCCGCCCATGCCCGGTCCGCGGCTCGCGGGCCCCAGCTGCAGGCCCTGCCCGGGGCGGCCCGCGGGCGGGGACGAGGGCGGGGCGGGCGCTGCGCCCGGGCCGCGGGGCGGGAGGACTCGTGGACCCAGCCGGTGCACTGCGCACCTGCTGGAGCCTGCGGGCGACACGAGGCCCTGGTGACCGCGGGGGCGACGACTGTGCTCTTTTCTTGTCGGTCCCGTATGCCAAGACCTGCCACCCCCGGGGCCGGTGAGCTGTGGGTGGAATCGCCCCGCTGCGCGCTGGTGGCCGGAGCTGTCCCCGCCCCGGAGGCCGCCTCTGGCGTCCGGCCAGTGAAGAGACCGACGCTACCCACGCGACGCACTCTTGTCCCCTCTCCTGCAAGGAGACACCCGGGTGCGCTGGGCACGCGAGAAGGCGCTGCAGACTCAAGGTAGAGAGGAGAAACCCGGCTCGGTGGAATAGGGGTGCCATCACCCCAGCCCGGGCACTGCGGAGGCCGAGACAGGCAACGGAGCTCGCCTCGCTTTGCACCCCTTTGGAGAGTCAGCAAGTCGAATACAAGGCACTCGCTGCACCGAAACTCCCTGTGCAGAACGCAGTGTTCCCACGCTCCCACAGAAGCCTTTCCTTTCCTACCTTGTGCTGGTCTCGCTCATTGTAACACTGTCGATTCCACTATTCTTCTCCCTCCCCCAGCTCGTGCAAAAGAAAAACATCTTTCTCTGTTTTTAGGCTTAGAGGTGAACATGTCTGAGAGCATCAGAAATATAATTATTTCATGGAAAACCAGTGATTTGCCTAGCTCAGATTGACTTGCTCCGCTAATTACAGGACCCGGCTGTGGTTTGGAAAGGGAAGGAAAAGGGAGCGTGATTCTCCCAGATCTAAAAGAGCTTTATCTTTCAGCGCCAACCTCTCTCCTCTGCTCCTCCTCCTTCGGGTGTTTTATGCTTCGCTGGTTGCAATCTTACTGTCCAGGCATCTTTATCACCAGAAATTGAAACGAACAAGAAAAAGGAGACCAGTGGCCACTCATATTCACTGAAACAAGTCCCCCTTTGATATTTGTGAAATAAAATCCTTCTCTTTTTTTGTCTTGTGTGTGTGTATATGTGTGTGTGGAAATGTGTAGCCCTGGCTATTAAACAAACACCAGGCAGCTCAACATTCAAAGCAAAAATTTTTTTCAAGTTCTAACAGTCTGCCAGATGTCAGCAAAAGGTACAAGAAACAAATCCACCAGCTGAACAGAAGCAAGTAAGCAACAGTCACCTTTGAGCCTTAAAAGGAAGGTGCGGACAAGTCCAGGGTAAGAAGGGAGAATGATTCTCAGAGATGACATGGAGTACTTTGGTTAATATTTTACAAAGTTTCTGTTTTTTCAAATGGGAAACAAAATTGAATCCAAAGATATTTCTATTTTCTTAAGAAGAATCACTGAGTCATTGAAAACTCAGTTTTCCCTTTTCCCTGAGGTTTATTAAAATTATGTGTCTAATATTCTCTTGTGAGAAAGGTGCTTGCAAATAAGAACTTGTTTCGATTGTTCTTTCTGCATGGGAAGCTCTGGGTCAAGTACTCTGTGTGTGTGTGTGTGTGTGTGTGTGTGTGTGTGTGCGTGCGCACACACACATATCCATATATATGTGTGTGTGTGTTCATCACAAAAAGCTAAAGAGACAGACACTCTTGCATTCATTTTATAAGTAAAGAAATATAGAAGTATAAGTGTTTCAAAATAAACAATCACGTTTACAAATTAAATAAGGTTCTGGAAGGAATTCACACCCAGGTCTGCCCTTGTAAAGCTGACTTCATACGCCCCTCCACCCAAAGACCAGATGCCCATAAACCTCAGGTTATTTTTTAAATAGAAAAAAAAATGAAGAAGAGTTTAGGGATTGTTCAAAAATATCATAGCAGAATAAGGTTTTACTTATGGTAATCAGATCAGGCCAGTTCTACAAGCTTAGTGAAATAATAGGGCAAGGGCACATTTAGACAATGATTTCTAGGAGTTTGAGTCACAGAACAATTTTCAGAATGATTGTGAATCATAAACAAGATGAGTGATAAATCCACATTTCTGGAAACTTACTGCCCATAGTAATTGTAAAGATTACAGGCTTGGAATTACTTTATAGATTTATGCTACTGCAGTTTAAGTTTACCCACATTTTTTAAAATATTTGGAAAAATACTCCTTTATTTATTTTTGTAAATGGAAGACCAAGGATTGAGTTTAGTAAATAATCTAAGCTTGGTCACCAGCCTATGGAGCTGTTGGTAGGTAGTGGACCCTTTGGTAGCAGGGGTCTAATTAGGTCATTGGGAGTATGCCTTGGGAGGGATATTGGGACTTTATCCCCCTCTTTTTTGCTGAGAAGCTCTTTTTTGCTTCTCAGCTGCCGTGAGAAGGGCAGTTTCCTCTGCCATATGTTCCCACCATGATGCTCTGCCTCACCGTAGGCTCAAGTCTTTGCTCCTTCTTAATGACTTATCTCAAGTATTTTGTCACAGTGATGGAAAGCTCACAAATAGCCCCTATGCTAATCATGACTGGACCAGACCATTTCTTAAAGGGCCTTATGAATAGGAGCTTAGCCCCTTGAAATGATAACATTCCCCATTAACTGTATACATGGAATGACGGAAGGCAAGATCAAATAACATCTCTACTAACTTAAAATCCTTTAGTGGCAACTCTGTGCCATCCGGAAATGCCAAAAAGCCTATAACGATGTACCTCGTTTGAACTCTCCCTTTCTTATCTCTTTCCCTCCCTTCCCTACTCCCATGCTTTATGAACCCCGGGCATAGCTCCAGGCTTGCTCTTACCTCAGGGCCTCTGCACATCCTGTCTCCTGTGCAAGGGAACCTTTTCTCATTATCGCCCTTCACTTTGGTAACTCCTCTTGAAGTCTCAGCTCAAAGGAGGTCTGGGAAGTCTTACCTGTCACCTGCCTCTCTGGATTAGAGTCAAACTAATGCCTTAGATATCTATTATAACTTTTTTTCTCCCTGTACTTAATCATTTTACTTTTCTCCTACTAAAAAGCCCCAAGAAAGTGACAACAGACCCTGGTCTATTTGACTCACATTTTATTCTTAGATTCTAGCTGAGTGACTGGAACATAACAAATACCCACTAGAAATGTGTTGGATGGATGAAAATGTGATTTGACCAGAAATCAGCAGCTCAAATGCCTTAGGAATCTAGGCTGTGGGCCTTTCTCATGGTTGGGTCAGTTGCAGGATGGACATGAATCCTCTCTAGTTTCACATTAAATTTTTCAATCCAGTGATCCTTTGTTCCTATTTTGGGAATTCACACCTCTGTCTTTTCTTCCCTTACCACCCAAATGATGTGAGAATCCAACTGAATTACAGAATTTCTAAATATTTCTAGAAATAATAGTTACCTGACTTGAGAGTGACTGTTAGCATAGAAGGATTTACTAGGAACTTATGAATGCTCTCAGGGAAGCTTGTGAATGTTTTGTGCACTCTTGCTCTACAGTAGTATATTATAATATTAATGTACTCGGTGGAATTCTTTAATAGGAATAAGTCCTGAATCCTATGGTCAGCATACAGGACAGTATCCCTGTCATCATTAAGAAGGGCAGAGGATTTTGGAATCATTTCTGAGTGCCATGGAAAGAAGCTAGGGAAATAAAGGTGAGTTAGTGTGAGAGGACATGCACCTCAAAAGTGACCATGTGAACTATGCAGAGAAAATTACAACCACCACATAACCGAAGACGGGTCTTAAACCCTCTCCTTCTGCACTGGAAACCTCCAGAAGACTCCATGTTTCACTTGGTCTGTTGCTGCATGGAACCTGGAGCTTGGGGAATAACTAAATGGTGACACTCTGTTCCTGTGAAGGGACAGGCAGAGGACTCTGCACTCTAGCAAAATTATTCTTTGCAACAATTCCGGAAGATCGAATGTGTCGTCCCTATTGCTCAGGTGACAAGTGGAGGCTGACAGAGGACTAGAACCACTAGCAAATGGCAGTGGCTCCCCTGAGCCACACGGGGGCGCCAGAACTCTCTCCAGGAGGCAGCATCTACCTAGCTCCTGGTGCAGGAGTAGTGTGTGCTTGATCCACAGACAGGGAGAGGGTGCATGGCTCCACCCTTAAATACGAGGACAGGTTCCACGTCCATTCTCCGAAATGCTTGGAACCAGAAGTGTTTCGGATTTGCATTTTGATTTCAGATTTGGTGATATTTGCATGAACATCACGAGGTATCTTAAGGATGGGGCCTCAGACAAAACACAAATTTCATTTATGCTTTATATATCCCTTCGACATGCAACCTATAGTTTTACAAATTCTTTCTAGCGTGCCTGAGTTTTAACCGTGACGCATCACATGGACTGGGATGTACAGTTTTCCATTTATGACATCATGTCGGAACTAAAAAAGTGACAGACTGTAGCATTTTGGGGTTTCATATTTTCAGGTTGAGGTGATCATCCTGTAGTATAATGCTCTCCATAGTATCTAGTAATAGTTAGATACCAATATGTCATACTATTCTTTCCACATTGGTATGATATTCATATTTTAAATTCTCCCCTGTTTGACATCAACTTGCCTAACCACTCACCCTTAGTTGTGCATTCAGTTCAAAATCATTCACTATAGAAAGTCAGTAGTTGTATTGTTGTTGACTTGTGACATTGTGATTATATTTGAAACTTCCTAAAGTCTAAACCAGCTTAATTTTCCTAAGAGACAGTCTGCAGCAGTGACCAGCAGCCCTCTTCTTCAAGAGCAGCCCTATCTAGGATCATGGTGTGGAGTGAATGTTTTATGTACATACATAAAATTAAGGGTTTTCCTCGCTGTTTGTTCAGAGATAGTTGTTGCGTTTGAGCAGAGAAATGTTTTGTGGTATGAAAAGGCACTTTCCGCAAATTTGAGGTTGTAAACAACAGTGATAATTTTAATATTGATTCACCGAGTACTATATATTTGAACTAAGATTCCATTTTCAAATATTAAATATATTTTTAATTGCTTCAGTTTTTTTTCCCCCAGAGAATGAGGGACTTTGAATCACTTTATGTTTCTTTATAAAAGGCTTTAAAAATCTAGGGTTCAAATCTATCTGTGCAAAAGGGACCCACACCTATATCCTGCCTCAGCCTGCTTCTGTCACTGTGGTGCCACGTGTGGAAGGAGACTCCCTGTCTTTAAAATTCTACCATGTATGGTCTCAACCCTGCCCTACAGTGAGCCAGAAAGCAAACAAGACAACCCACAGAGAATTCTGAATAGTGTTCCTTTATTGTACGTAAGGTGCCCCCATTTATCCACTCAACAAATATTTAGAGTCTCTATAGTTGCTAGACACCTTCAACTCAAATCTTTTTTGAACATTTGAGGACCCAAAAAATGAGAATGCTTCAAGGTCTCATGATAAAGATGTTTCTAGAAACAGGAGTGTGAAAAAAAGGAGTGTCTTTACAAATGCATCCTTCATTTAGGATAACCAAATGCTACCATACTGGAGATGGACAGAAATCTGATTGCTATGGTTTGGATGTGTCCCTCAAAAGTTAATGTTTTGGAAACTTTGTCCTCACTGCTATACTCCTGAGATTAGGGACCTCCAGGAAGTGAATGGCTCATAAGGACTCTGCTCTTTTGAATGCACTAATCCATGTATGGGTTAATGGATTCATGGGCTATCCCAAGACTGGCTTTGTTGTGAAAGTGAGCTATCTCTGGCACACTTTCTCTGTCTTCTACAACATTATCATGCAGCAAGAACATCCTCACTAGATATCGATGCCATGGTCTTAGACTTCTCAGCCTCAAGAGCTGCGAGTCACATAAACCCCTATGCCTTGTAGGTTTCCCAGTCTGTTGCTAAATGGACAAAGACACAGATGGAACCCAGTCCTGAAAATAAAGGATGCAGGGTTTAAAATTTCAACCTTCATTTAAGCACCTTTGTCCACTTCCCTCTCTGCTCTTTGACCTTAAGTAATTCCATGAAGCCTTTCGAGTTTCCATTCATGTGTCTGGAGTTCACTCTAAAATGCACCCCGATGCAGATTGCCTTTGAGAAAATCTCATCAGTGTTTCTTCATGAATAAGACCCATACTACTCCCAGAGGAAGGTTTCTGTGGTCTCTTTGTTGTTCTTCAAGGAAAAAGTAGTGAATATAATCCTGAATTTCCATGCTTCCAATAGTCCCTGAGCTCCTGCTGTTCTTATCAGCCTTGAAAAGAGACATCAGTTTAAAATTTAGTGTGTGCTACCTTATGCCTTGCCTATATTTTACCTTTTTTCATCCATCTCTCCATCTATTATTTAGTCATATAACCCAAACTTAGTATTTTGAGAACCCACTGTGGGCTGAGCATTAATTCCTGCAGGAGATACAGAGATGGATCATGTGGATCCTGCCCTCAAGAGCTATAGAGCATGACAGAAAAGACAGAATAATAGCAATAGCTAACATTTACAGAAAGCACACTCTGAAATGGACTTTTTTCCCCAAAACACAATATAAACTGTTATAGTTTGGGTATGAGGTATCCCCCCAAAATCTCCTGTGTTAATGCAGGAGTATTCAGAGGTAAAATAATTGGATTGTGGGAGCTATAACCTAATCCATCCATTCTAGTTTGAATGTCCTGGTTGGGTGGTAACTGAAGGCAGGCTGAAGGCAGGTGGGACATTGCTGAAGGAGGTGGGTCACTGGGGGTGTATCCTGGAAGGGTGCATCTTCCCTGTAGCCCCTGCTCTGCCCCCCCTCTGCTTTATGGCCACCCAGAGCAGAAGAGAGCAACTTCCCTCCACCATGATGGAGGCCCTCACCTTGGGCCCATAGTAAAGGAGTCAGCTGACCATAAACCAAATCTCTGAAACTCGGAACCAAAATAAACTTTACATTCTCTGAGTTATTCTTATCAAGCATTTGGTCAAGTAATATAAAGTTGACTATAGCATCTACTATCTCATTAAATATTCATAAGGCCTTAAAATTATAGTCATCATGAGCACAAGCAAAGAAGCTAAAGATAGAAAATTTGCTTAAAAATCACACAACTACCCAGGATTTGAAATAAGAGCTTCAACCCCAGAAGTTAATGATGAGGATGATCATGACATTGATGATTAAATGACTGTAATGGTGATGGTTGGGATGATGGTGGTGGTGATGAGGATGGTGAAGATAATTACAATGTTGCTATAACTTTGATCCTCTGGTGTCTTTATTTATTTTTCACTTACTAGTAACCCACTGCATTAGCTTTTCACCACTGTAACAAAATACCTGAGATAATCACTTTATAAGGAGGAAAGATTTATTTTGGTTCATTGTTTGAAATGTTTCAGATGTTTCATTTCATGACCAGTTGGCTACACTGATTTTGACCCTGTGCTGCATTAGAAGGAATAAACTGGCATGAAGCAGAATTCAAGAATGGAATGTTTGACATTTAAATTTATTTATTTATGAATTTGTTAATCTTAATGTATACTGTATGAGAACAAGGCTGCAAAAGTTAATATAATTAATTTGTGAAATTCATTCATCCATAGATTTCTTCTTTCTATAAATGATTATTCAACTGACTTTTTTTTTTTTTTTTCGACTTTTCCATCATGATAGACACTCAAGATTGGACCTCATGAAGCATTTTGACAAATGATCATCTCATTTTCTCATGGATTCTGTTACGGTTTGAAGTTGGAATGTTCCACAAGAGTTCATGAAAATCTGGTCCTCGGTGCAGCAAGATCCAGAGGTGGGGTTTTTAAGCAATGGATCAGGAAAGCACTGACCTCATCAGTGGGTTAATTTGATAGATTAACCCACTGATAACTGAATGAACTACTGGGAGGTGGGACTCAGTTGGAGGAACTAGATCAGTGGGAGCATACTCGGAGCATGCCCTGGAAGGGGGTCTCTTCTCTCCAGGTCTTCCTTCTTCTCTTTCACTTCTACTCCCCACTTCCAGTCTGCCACAGGGTAAGCAGCTTTCGTCCCTGCCATGCCCTTCTACCATGATGTCTGAAATACCTCAGGCCCAAAGAAAGGGAGCAGACTGGCCACGGATGGAGACCTCTGAAATCATGAGCCAAAATATACTTTTTTTCCTTTAAGTTGTTCTTGCTAGGTATTTTGGTCATAGCAATGCAAAACTGATTAACACAGATTGCCATAAATCTTCTGTGGTAACTGAGGCCCCAAAATAGTTCTGACTCTAGAGGTAAATGAATGGCCTATAAACACTGACCTTGTAAGTTCAAATTTATCAACTGAAGATCACAAATGGTTTTATACAAGGCCATGACTTGGGATTTCTTCAGAATTCTGTACTTGAGTAAAATGTGCTATTTATATTGTCAACCTAGAATAAAGTCAACTTAGTCAAAAACAAAGAAAATTATGTTTATTTGAGGCTAAATAAGATTGTGGTCCAAGAAAACAGATTTAAGCAGGCATGAAAATGTGCTCTGAGATTTTACAAAATGGTGGCTGTATTAATAACTTTAAACCACAAGGGGGTTGGAAATGGCATCACTTATAGGTCGGGAATTATGATCAGTGTTGGCAAAAGTTAAGTTGTTGTGAACAAAGGGACTGGATGTAGCCTCGTTCTCTGGGGAAGCAATCTATTGTATAGAAAGTCAGCTGAGGTCAACCATGTTTCAAAGGTCAACTAGCATCTTGGGGTGGGTGCGTTTACTGCCCAGTTCAAAGATTCAGCTGCAGTTTGTCTGAGATCTGACTTCATTTTAAGTGTCCCAAATCAATATTATTCCATTCTGATATTTTTTTCCTTAACAGAGTTAAATAGTAACATCCCTACTCTAAGTACATAATTTGAAGAACCATATAAATGTAGAGCAAGATTTAAATACCACAAAATAACATAAGGTGCCAAATTTAGTAAAGTATTTCCAAATAATTTCCAATGTGCAGTTCTCTCATGTTTTTTGTTTTTTTTTTTTTTTTTAAGTTGCCTTGACCTTGATTTAAAAGCTATTTCCTTCTGGGTCATAGATATCGCTTAGAGGTACTTTAGTCAATTCTGGAATTCTAAGTGATATTATAAGGAGAGAAACTCTTGTAGATAGCTTTATTTAGCCCTTCGTTTCTTACCTATAATTCCAGAGTCTCCTCCCTCTGTCCATTCATGACACCAACACTGTTGTGAACAACTATTCTTCCAAGTGTACCCCCCTCATCAATCCAAAATCCAAAAGATCCTCCCACTGAGTCATGAGCTCCACAGAATGGTAGCAAATCAATGTCATTCAGCTAGTGTTTGAATGAGTGAAAAACCAATCAGCAAATGTTATCAATTTGCTTTCTAGTCCTTTGTTACTTCTTAGAGTGTACATTTTCCTTCTGTTAAACTCTCCTTCTATCTTTCTTCATACTTTTGTCATCCTTGAAAAGAATCCAGAAAATAAAAAAAATTAAAAAAACAAAAAAACGTAACGAGTTCTATGATATACAGTCCAGGTTTAAACTGGCGTTTTCAATCCAGGAGTCCTGGGAACTGTCTCACTAATGGTAGCTCTGTCCCTCTTGTGATTTTCCTTCTGAAAACCTTCGTCTTCTGAAGTCGTGGAACCAGTCTTCTTCAAGAAGCAATGTTCCTGTTTTGTGTTGTCGTACAACAAGCACAATAATAGCTGTTTTTCATATCACATAGAGCGGGTCCTTTAAAGCACCACTTCTTGGTGTGTCACAAATGAGCAAAGTCATCTTGCGCGCATTGCTGGTCTCGGTGACCAGGACGTGACTATAGCATGGCAGGTCTCCACAACCTGTTTCCACCTGAGTTAAGCCCTAGCATTGAAAACCAGGAACTTTAAGATTAGAGCTCAAGTGCATTCTGACAATGGGAGGTACAAAACGGAGGAATCTAACAGATATCACATCAGAATCACAGGCAATCGGGACAAGGACATTTTCTGCCTCACATGCATGTCCTCTTTTGAAAGAGAACTTGGAAGTTGGTGAAGAACCATATTTTTTACCTTCAATTTGATAAATATACCATTTGCATTTTCAATTTTTAGGTTTTTAGAAAACAATATACACTTCCTGTTTTTTCATAATCCTGGGGAGAGAAAATAAACATTTCACTCATTACCCAGCTCAAAGAATCAAGATAATTTTGACACATTTTTTTTCTCACAAAGATAACTAATATGGCTTCCGCACAAATTATGTTGCAAATATTCAGGAAAGTTTTACTCCCTCTGACTGATTTTAAATACACATTTTGTGATATGGATTCAATATCCTCAGGGCTCTTTTGGAACACAGATTTAATTTTATGAAAAATACAACAATGACTTTGAAGGGATAACCATAACTTAGGTCAACTAACAGTTACAGTTTCATGCATTAAGATGAAGATGATGATGATAGTAATAGTAATAATTTTATCCTACTGTATTATAAAAGTATTGTTTTAGTTTGGATCTTAAATATCCCTCAAAGGTCCATTTGCAAAGACTTGGGTGCCTGCCTGCTGCTCTTGGGAGGTGGTGACACCCTGAATACCTGAAGGCTAGGAAATCTTCAGGTGGTTCAGGATGGGCCCTGAAGGGTCGAGTGGGAACCAGTTTCTTCTTCTTTCTCTTTCTTTCAGTTCCCTGCCATTGGATAAGTGTTTTGTGCTGTCACACTCTCCCACCACGACATGGCCTCACAGGCCCAAAACCATATGGCCAACTGATTATGGACCGAAACCCCTAAACTTGTGAGTCAAAAAAAACCCAACTAACATAAGTATGTTTCAGTAACAGAGACAAACTATAAACATCCAAAGAGAGATGGATTTATAAAGGGAGCACAGTCCCATCAAAACAAATGATTGGACTATGCAGTGTCACTGGCAATTAAAATGAAATCTTACATTTCAGTGAGACTCGCTGAGAATTCTACTGAGGAAGCAAAATCACCCTTCTGTTAAAATTCCCTTTTCTGGAATAATTGATAAAATATTGGACCTGATTGTCTATCAGGGGCTTATTATTGTTACTCTTCTTTGACCATTAGATATGCTTCCTATACTTTATTTATCATGCTATTATCTTGAATTATTCTTTAGCATTATATGTTTAAAGTTGTTTCCTCCTAGAACTAATTGAGAAAAAAGATATTACACATATACAAATGAATAAATGATAAATAAAACACAGTAGTCATCATGAATGTGTATGATATGGGATCATCACAAGAACTGGCAACATGGACACATTTCTATAGTTTTTCAGACTTTTATTTTTTCACTTTTTCCTTTATGAGATCAGAGTAGTTATACCTGCTTTAAACAGCTGTTGTCAAGATTGATTTTGGAAATGCATGTTTAAGCACCTAGCATAGTTCTGAACAGAGGAAACACTAAATCAATATTAACTGCCCTCTCTGTGTGGTCCTGGGAGGTTCCTGCCAGGTCCAAGATTCTGTGTATCACATGACTGTATTCCTAAAGGCCTACAATACAGGCCAAGAACACTTGGGTCCTATACAAATCTCAGGGAATCATATTAACATATACATAGACTGAGCCTCAGTTTCTTATATAAGGATGATCGTCTGAGCTAGTAGAACAAAAGTAACACTCCTTCATCAGTGTGAGTGAATCTTTGTCTTTAAGGACTTAAATTGTCAACCATTCAACTTGTTCTCTCAATTTTATAGTTCTAATTTCTTGTAGAAACTGACAGAAACAATAAGAAAAATAGAAAATTAGAAGGGGAGAGTAATTGTCCAGAACAACAATCTGTACCACGTATTTAATCTACTATTTTCCTAAGAATCTGTAGGTACATAGACAAAAAAAAAAAAAAGGATAAATCATATAGGGTATGTAAGTTAGCCATTAATTTCAGTTCTATTAGACTTTTTCAGTAGTGCCCAGGTTTAAATCAGGCCTGTTCATGTTTATATTCTAGATAAAATTTCACACCTACTCAGATTTTTCCAGCAACTCAAGAACAGCAACACAGTTGCTAAGCTGAGGAGTTAATGGCTCCATTTGCCAGGAATTCTGTGCAGTCCTTGAAGTTAAAGGTCGGCAGAAAGGACTTCCAACAATACTTTATTATGAACACACCACTATCACCATCAAAGAGGCCGCCAGTGAGAAGTCACACCATGCCTGGGACACTGTTTTCCCAGATGTTTGTGTTTAGTAGTTACATCACGGGTGCGAACCAGGTGATCCAGATTTAGGGACTGCAGCCAAGTGAATCCCTGAAGTGGAAAGAGCTCAGAAGGCTTTTCAGTAGTACTCATGATGGGGGTGTGATACCCCCAGAGTTTTAAGAGTAGAATGAAGACAGGAAGTACAAAATCCAGATCCCAGTTCTAACCAACAGCATCTCCAATTACTCTCCTTTCATAAACTGGACTCTGGGGGTCTGGCTGGAAAAGGAAAAATGCAGAAGAAAGAGCTGGGTATTCCTCCTCTGGGGAAAATTTATATGCACACGTATACACACACACACACACAAACACACACACACAGAAACTGCGCACACATACACACATTCCCAGTCAACTCCAGTTAACACCTGCATTTGCAATTAAAGATAAGATCCTAACAAATGCACTGACTTGCTCAAACATTAATTCCAAATCCAATAAAAAATATATGGCCTGACTTCCAGATTGGTCTCTTCTCTCTCTACAGTTTTTGATAGGGTACCTTAAATATTTCCATCTAACTATCTGACATTGTCTGGGAAGCTTCCATAGGAATGAGTGACCTAAATAAAATTAGTACCTGAAAAAACAGAATCACAGATGTTGGTCAGACATACGAGATTATACACGACTGGACTCCCATGAAATAACCATTGGCCCTCCACATCCAGGGGTTCCCCATCTATGGATTCAACCAAGTGTGGATGGAAACTATTCTTTTACAATATCACATCTATACTGAACTTATAGACATTCTTGCCATTATTTCCTAAAGAATACAGTGCAGCCACTATTTACATAGTGTTTACATTGTATTTGGTATTGTAAGTAATCTAAGATGATTTAAAGCACATGGGAGGGCAGGTACGGAAGCACACCCTTATAAACCCTTTGGTCAGGATGTTGAGGCGGTAGGATCTCAAGTTCAAAGCCAATCTCAGCAATTTAGCACGACTCCAAGCAACTTAAGAGTCTCAAAATAAAAAATAAAAAGGGTTGGGGATATGGTTTGGTGGTTAAGCACTCTGAGTTCAATCCCTAGTACCAAAAAATAAAATAAAATAATAAAATAAAATTTAACAAAAGTACATGGGAGGGTGTGTATAGGTTGCATGCAAACACTACAGTTTTACATAGGGGACCTGAGCATCCAAGGATTTTGGTATTTTGGTACAGAGCAGGGAATTTGGAACCAAACTTCCATGAATATCAAGGGGCCACTGTATTATATTTTCATCATGGAAAATGATGTGTAGGAGGAGTTATCAAAGGAAAGAAGTGAAACCCAAATGATTCTTCTGATTCCAAAGAATACAGGAACATCTTGTTCTGTTCTCATGACTTGCAGGAGACAGAATTGTGGAAGGTTCTTGTCCATTTTCCATGAAAATACAAGCTCACTCAGAGGCCGAAATCAATCCAGCTAAACCCAAGGAACTGATTTTTGCAACAAATAAACACACACACACACACACACACACACACACACACACACACACGCAGGCATGGATGGCCTGGATTCTCAGCAGGGAAGTCAGGCAGGGCCTTACTGACACCAGCACCTGCTCTCTTTCGTGCCCTGTTTTCTAGACACCCATAACCCTGCCTGCCCCTCTTAGGCAGAACAGCTGCAGTAAAGAGGTTGTAGTGACTAAGCTGAAAACCCATGAAACTCAGCCCCCAAGGGCAAAGCCCAGTGACAGAGGTCAGCTGTGATAAGAATCTTTATAACGCTTGGTAAGGAAGAAACAAAATTAGAAAAGAAATCCCAGCACAGTTTTTTTTTTTTTTTTTTTTCTTTTCTGGGTTCATTTAATGATGTCTTTACTATTTTTTAAATTTTGATTCATGGTACACAAATGGGCACAACTCTTGTTTCTCTGGTTGTACATGAAATAGAGTCATACTACTGAATTTTAAAGGCTGCGAGAGAAAAACATCAGATTATATATAGGGGGAAACCAATATGGATATCAGCCGATTTCTCAGCTCAGACCCTAAAAGCAAGAAGGGCCTGGAACAACATATTTCAATGCGCTTACTATTTTTTAAACTTCAGGTACCTGAAGTAGAAAAACCTGACAAATGAAAAAATAAGGTGAAGTAAAAGGAACAAAATAGTTTGTGTTCATTATGCTGGTCTTGTTCTGAATTACTTGTATATTTGCTCACTTTTCCTTTTGGTTTCTGTGATGCAGATCTGGCCTCCAGTGAGACTACATGGAAGACAGTCTTTTTCCCATTCCTGCACCCCTCAGGCTGAGTGCAAGGCACATGTTAGGTACTTATTCTTCATCAATTCTTTATGCTTGTGTTTGTGCTTTTCTTCCCATTTGTACACACTCTGCAGTGCTAGAGGTTGAACCCATGGCCTTACACATGTTAAGCATGCTCTCTACCACCTCCCTACATCCCCAGTCCTCCCCATGTATGTTTTTGCAAAGTAGGGTAAGGAAACTAAAATTATCTCTCAAGGTGGGCAGGGACTGGGCCATGTGCATAAATTTTTCTTATTGTGTATTTATTTATCTATTCCTTCTCCTCCACCCACCTGTGTCCTCCTCCTTTGCTCTTGCTGTCTTCCCTCTTTCCTTTCACACACACACACACACAAACACACACCTTTAGTTTGAAGTCATAAAGAATTAAATGATTTCACCCAGTGTTTGTCAATATCTGGCTCTATCTCTCCATCTTAGCTATTGACATGAATATTTGCATCCCCATAACTTTGCCACATCAAAACCAAGGAGGCACACTTCATTTTGTTTATATCCTAATTCCAATCTAATCCTAGGGTTTTATTGTATTTTCTCTGGTTCTGAAGAATTTCATATTACTCTCAACATTTCCATAGCACTAACACCATTTGCTACAGTTCTAGAGGGGAGTTATGAGAGATTCAGGCTTATAACAATGGCAAGACAATCTGGAAGTGAGACTACTTTTTCCTGAAAGGAAAAAAGGGAAGTTTCCATTTTCTTAAAAATAGTAGATGGACTGTGTTCCCAAGAACACATTATTATATTTAAATCAATTTTAACAATGATGTGGCTCACTGACTGGCATAATTATAGTTAGATTGACTGTGAAAACAGCCAGAGAATGTGAAAAATTTTGGTTCAGACTCTTTTCAAACATCCAACTCAAGGTATGAGTTAACTTTTGAAAAACATGCCTATGGTACAATCCAGTTCTTACTACTTAAGAACCAGTTTTTAAGACCTGGTACTTAATTCACTGACATCAAACAAAGCTGTAAAACCAGTTCCTCTATTAGGCTGATGCAAGCAAACAAGAATCTCTTCCTATAAATTTTTTATGAGATTATGTAATTGTCTCCATAAGTAGAACTACATTCTTCTACTAGTACCTGGGATCGCCTCATGTCCCTAAATTGTTTTCCTTTAAACCACCAGTGACTTACTGGTCCTGAGCTGCTTTGTGGTGGTTTGCAAATCTGCTGGCATTCTCCTGCATTACATCTGCAACTCAGTGTTTGACCATCCCCAGGTGTGCTTACAGTCTGGAACACAGAAGGCAGCTTCCTGGTGGCCTGGTTGCATCTTGATCCAAAAGGCTATGTTTGAACTCGCTTCCATTTAAATGTATGTTTTCTAGATAGATGCAATAATGTATAAAATGTTGATCCATACAAATCTTTCACAGTTTTGAAAAATATCATGATGTATCAACATATCCCTGTGTAGGCTTGTTCCTAGGTATTTGGACAGGGTATAAGAAAAACCAGCATCATCAATGCCTCCATTGAAGTCATTCGAGGGGGAAGAAAGCATAAGAATGTTAACAGGAGACTGTGCGATTAAATAAGTATTGCTATGGGAAATCTCATTTTTATTTCTCTACCATGGACTAAAGAGTCAATTAGTTTTGAAAAGCACCCAAAATAACCAAATTCCAAATGTTTTCATGGATTCCAGGAAAATGTTAAAACTACAAAATAAGGAGTGATTCTGAGCAAAATAAATTCAAAGTCTTCAAATCCCTGGCCCCATCGTTTTCTGGTGGCACACCTGGCAAAATGCTTACATCTGGCCGAATGTCCGCTTTCTCTGCAAGTGCACTCAGAGACTGTGGACCCAGCACAGCCCCTAAGACCTGGGACATGAGGAAGTTATGATGTCCTGCCATTCCTGGGCACTCTGTGCTGACAAGAAAAAACAGGCTTTCTTAGTTTCTTCTCCCAATTTTTGTTGGGGGTTTTCCAGACGTTCTCTAGTTTCCTTAAACATGATACTTCACCTCCTCACCCACACAACCCTACCCTCCTTTTTCAAAGGAAAGAGAAACTGTCAACAAGAGCTCTCTCCCATAGGCCACATTAACCATTTACCTGTTTGCATGCCTGTCCTATTCTCATTGGCTACTGCTACAGCCTCAGTTCCTACAGGACAGGGATTTTGTTCTAACATCTGAGCTCCAAATCCCACTCTACTGGGTGGTAAATTTCACCATGGTTTTTGCTCCCTTGCTCGTTGCTCTTAAGGCTCTGCCTCCCTGCTACCATCCACACTTCCTCCCTGGCATTCCCACTCTGGCTTTGATTGTATTTCCTAAAGCCTCAAATAAACATGGATATGAAGAAATCATACACGTGGTCAATAGGTTTATGAAAAAATGCTCAAGATTGCTAATCACCATGGAAAAGCATATCCTTACCCTTGTTAGAATGGTTATTATAAAACAAAACAAAATGAAAGACAAATGCTGGTGAAGATACGGAGAAATAGGAATCTTGGCCCACTGTTGGTGGGAACGCAAAATGGTGCAACCACTATGGAAAACAACATGGAGACTCTTGAAGAAATTAAAGATGGAACGATCATGTGGTCCAATACTACTTCTGACTATTTATCTGAAAGACTAGACATCAGGAGCCCAAAGAGATATTAGTATTTGCACAATTATTAGAGTAGTATTCACAATAATCAAGATGTAGAAACAACATGAAGGTCTATGAGCAGACGAACGCATTTTTAAAAATGTGGTATATGCCTAGGATGAAATATTATTAAACCTTTAAAACGAAGAAAATTCTGCAATATGCAACAACATGAATGAATCCTGAGAATATTATGTGAAGTGAAATGAACCAGTAACAAGTACAGCATAATTCCACTAAGCTAGTTAAACTCTCAGTAGAATGAAACTTGCTAACTGGGTAGGGAAAGAGAGTAATGGGAAGTTGCTCATCCATGGACACAAAGTCTCAATTATGTAAGAGGAATAGTTTCTAGAGATCTGCCATATTACATTGTCCCCATAATTAATGATATTTTACTGTACACTTAAAAATGATTAAGATGGTAGATCTAATTTTCAGTTCTTGCCACAACAGGGTTCAATTTTCAGCACCACATATAAATAAAAATAAAGGCCCATTGACAACTAAAAAAAAAAAAAAATTCTGTTTCTCCCACAAATTTAATGTGACTCTTTCCTCTGATCTGTATTCAGTAAGTGCAAGGTTATATATTTAATTCCCCAAGAAACGTGGGCATTTTACTTGGTTTCCCACTTTCTTGCCTGTGCCACATTAAATCAAGCTCCAAGTCTGCTCACTGTGATTCCCACGTGTCACTGGAATCCATTCACATCTCTCTTCATCCTTCTGATATGTACCCCTGTGCATTCCACTGTCACCTCCTTCCTGGAATACTGCAGTAGCCTCCTGCCTCCTGTTTCTCTGCCTGTGTGATCCATTTACCATTCTCTGGCCACCATAATCTCTCCACGCACACTCTATGCTGCATCTAACTACTTGAATTGCTAAGTCATCGTGCTCTGTGCAAGCTGAAGCACCTTTTTCCTGCTTCTATCTTTACAGCTCATGTTCAATTGCCTTTTTAGTTCATAGCTGACATTTTCTTAGTAAAATCTTCTTTTGTGTCATGAGTCCAGGCAAACTATCCTTCTAAGGGGTTTCTATAGCATCCCACTGAATTGAAATTTCCTACTTAAGTTATTGGTATTAAGTTATCGGAATTGCAGAGACTCTGTCTCTCTTGAACACTGTTGTGGTTCTAGAAACTAGCACAGTTTGGATTTACTTTGCTTAATACTTTAGATGAATTCCTGGGAAACCATACGTAAGTCAATTATCAAATCACTTCATGCCCTGGAAGGACCCATTATCTAAAAAGTTTCACTATTTACAGGAATATTACACTAAACCTTCCTATAATTGTGGCAGCATACATGATTGTAAAAGCACAGGGAACACATTGATTTTCTCTAAAAGGACTGAGTGCATTCGAAGCTTAACTGGGACTCAGAGCATTAACAGTTTATGTTCCAAACCAGACTGGTCAAAGAGCTATGTAGCACTGGACAGTAAGAACCACAGCCAAAGCCACACCCATACTGCAGCTTCCACTGCCACCTGGTGAGCCTCATCCAGGTCCTTGCCTTTGGGCCACTTTCAAGTGTTGGTGTTCACATGAGGGTCCAATTGTCAAAGGGTAAGCCACAATGGGTCCTTTGCTTTGCTAGAGTGGGAATGATGGAGTGAGACCCCAGAGTTTCCTTGGGGAGGTTTGGGTGTACCTGCTATCCCAATGACACACAGCAGAGCAGTGCTTAGAAAGGTCATTCTGGAGCTGAAACTGGGTAGGGCCAGATGCAACTAAGCACCCCAGATGGATGCTGGGCTGCTGAAGATAACAAAGGTCAACGACAGCTTCTTCCTAACTGTGAATTTAAAACTGAAACAAGATGGAGATATAGATTTTCTTTTAGACTATAAAACTGGCAAAGATTAAAATATCTCTAGTATGTAATGTCATTAGGATGCTGGAAAGCAGTCTCCTATTCTGTAGTTTGCACAATTATTTAAGGGGCAATTGCGCAATTTCTTTTTTTGTTTGTTTGTTTTTGTTTTTGTTTTTGGTACCAGGGATTAAGCCTATTGGAGTTTTACCACTGAGCCACATCCCCAGCCCTTTATTCTTTCTTATTCTGAGACAAGATCTTACTAAGTTGCTGAGGCTGGCTTCGAACCTGTGATCCTCTTGACTCCAGCCTTCAAAGATGTTGGGATTACAGGTGTGTGCCACCATGCCAGGCCAATTTGCAATTTCTGCAGAATGTTCTAGAATGCTACCGGTAGTTAAATCAACACATGTGCAAAATAGATTTGCAAAGATGATCTGACCAGCATTATTTATAAAAAGAACTGGTGAGAAACAAATAAATGTTAACAATAGACACACTGTCAAGAAAATTATGGTCAAGATTTGTTCTGCCAGGAAATTTTTTGTTTTGTGAATTTTATAAGAATCTCATATGTCAAATCAGGGATTAATTTTGAATTCTCTTGTATTGGGAGTAAATTTTAGTATTACAGATACACAAAATATGAAAAGTCAAATTTTAAAACTTATCTTCAAGAATATTTATTGAGGGCTGGGGAGGCAACTCAGTGTTAGAGTCTGTGCTTATCAAGCAAGAGGCCCTGGGTTCAATCCACAGCACACATATACATACACACACACACAAATATATATATACACATATATATAATATTTATATATAATATATATGCAAATATTTAATATATATACACATATTTTACATATATGCCCATTATATATATATGATTTTATATATATATGGATATATATATGATTATATATATATATGATTATATATATATGGAGAGAGAGAGAGTTGAATGTGAGGAAGAAAATTTAGTCCCCCATCCTGATTGCATTTAAGTAGCTACACTAAGAAAATGCAAAGTTTTATTATTCACACTAAAATTAATAGAGTAGGTTATTGAGTGTGATAACTGGATCAAATGATGGGAGTCTCTATACCAATTTCCATAATGGTTACACCAATTTGCAGTCCCACTAACAATGTATGAGTGTACCTTTTCTCCCACATCCTTGCCAATACTTACTGTTGCTTGTATTCTTGACGATTGCCATTCTGACTGGAGTGAGATGAAATCTTAGAGTAGTTTTGATTTGCATTTCTCTAATTGCTAGAGATTTTGAGCATTCTTCCTATATTTGTTGATCAATTGTATTGTTTCTTCTGTGAAGTTTCTGTTCAGCAGCCACATCAATGTTTATAGTAGCTCAATTCACAACAGCCAAACTGTAGAACCAACCTAGATGCCCTTGAACAGATGAATGGATAAAGATACACAATGGAATATCTCTCAACCTTTAAGAAGAATGAAATGATAGCATTTGCAGGTAAATGGATGGAGCTGGAGAATACCAAGCTAAGCGAAATAAGTTAATTCCAATAAACCAAAGGTCAAATGTTTTCTCTGATAAGTGGATGCTGATCCATAATTAGGGGTGGGGGTAGGGAAGACTGAAGGAGCTTCAGATTGTGCAGAGGGGAGTGAGGGGAGGGAAGGAGTTGTAGGGTTGGGAAGGACAGTGGAATGAGACAGTGTTACCTTATGTACATGTATGATTACACCACCGGTATGACTCTGCACCATGCACAGCCAGAGGAAGAAGTTATACTCCATTCATGTATGATGTAGCAAAATGCAATATGTTGTCATGTATAACCAATTAGAACAACAACAAAAAGATAGAATAGGTTATTGAAACGTTGTTAGGAACAATTTATCTAGAATTGAAAAGGGGAAATCAAATGACTTTGAAGATACCTTTGTTTCCCAGGCAACTAAATTATACTGTAGCCTCTGTATCCCTGGACTCCACATCCACAGGTTCAACCAATCTTTGATGGAAAATATTCAAGGAAAAGATGGCATCTGTACAGGACATGTACAGATTTTTTTTCTCATTTTTTTCTAAATAATACAGTAAAACAGTTATTTGCTTAACCTTTACATGTGTTAGGTATTACAATAATCTAGAGATGAGTTAAACTGTTTGGGAAGATGTACATAGGTTTTATGCAAATACTGTGATTTTTTAAAATGAGGAACATGAGCATCTGGGGATTTTGATATCTGTGGGAGTGTTCTACCAACCTCTGGTCAATACAAAAGGGCAACTACAGTTTTAAAATGTGGTATATGTGCTAAATAATAGTGTTTAGAAATATTTGTGAGCTTTATTTTAAAACACTGACTCTTACGTAAGCAAATCTAAAGGATTCAACGTAAAAGCATTTAAAAAGTCTGTGCCATGTCATTTTTGTAAAGTGTTTTTTTTTATCAATAATTGATACTTTAAAATTCATTTGGAATATCTTACTAGGTTCTCACCATCCATTGTATTGATCAGAAGCTCTGTTTTAAGATACTAAGATATGTCAATGCCCAACTATTTATTTGGCATTAAGAACAGAAAAGATAAGTAAACAAAAAGCACCGTTTCCCAGATTATTGGAAGGGAGCAATAACGACCTGCCTACCACAGTGAATTTACATGCATTTTTTTTTCAGTGATATTTCCTCTGGTCCTCAACATCCCCAAAGCGATTTTTCCATCAAATGTTGTAACTTTTTAGTGTGGGTGAATATTGTAATTTTTTAGTGCAGTTACTTAAAACCACTAAGATATTGCCCTGATTCTCAGCTGGTCCTTGCATGGCGTCACACATCTTGATCAGTGCAAGCAGCAAGCACAGATGTAGTGATCTGCATTTTGATCTAAGCGCCTCTTGGGTTACCAGATTTAGAAAATCAAAATACGGTTACCCAGGTAATTTTGAATCACGTTTAGCGTGTTTCCTTTGTTTATCTGAAATGCAGATTTAACTGGGCACCCCATCAAGTGGCATGATTTAAGGAAAAGCCCTAGGAAATTTTGTATTAAGATATTATTAAGAATGCTGTTTATTTTATCATGAAATTTCTTTTGCAATGAACCCAAGCCTTAGGATGTTCTTGGTTTTGTTTTTCTGGTCTTAATACTGGATGAATTGGTTGCCTTCTGTGAACTTTGTTTTTATCTTATAGGGTCTGTGAAGAGCTTAGCAGGCTCCTCTTTACACCTCCACTACTGGAGACTTAGTGCCAGATATGTGACACACGTGCGTGAGTGCATAGGTACTATGGATGTGCGTATTCTCAACCTCTTTTCTGGCTCTGTTTCATAGTTGCATCTTTGGCTTCTTTACTTCTGTTTCTTCTACTTTATTATTGTTATCTTCTTGGGTTTTGTATCACTTTTAGCACTCTTCAAAAGTTTTGGGGACAGGGCGTGTAAAGAAAAATAAATAGACTAAATCTGGAGTCTTACAAAAATAGTTTGATAATTTGATATGGAAGTCTTTGTTTTGCTTTCCATCTAAAATGGATTCGCAGCTAAAGGTTTGCCTTTTGGTGTTTGGGGGTCTACAGTATAGGCCGACTGGGAAGGGGTCCCAGGGCGGAAGCCCCAACAATGCCAATGGCCTTGTTGAACCCAGTGCGTTTTCACTCATGGAGAGAAAAATCGCATTTCAGTTCAACTGGCATTTTATATATGTGGACCTTTTGTTACATAATATGTCGCCACCTTTAAAGTCATCCTTGTTCTGTTCAGATAACATTTGTATTAACATCTGTATTCCAGTAAATACCCCCCTTCCTGTTTTATTTTATTTTATTTTAATTTCTTTAAACTCTAAGTTATCAATCTGCAGATAAGTGGTTTTGTACTTCCTTGTTCGATGGGGAAATAGGAGCATAGTCCATATGGGGTGTTTTACATGTAGTCTCCTCTGAAAGTCAGGTTAATTAGGCAGAAAGCTAACTGATTCAATCAGTGCAAAGGTTAGAACTACATTGCTTGGTTTAGAGCTGAATTCTCCAAGTTAACTCTTAGCTAGCTGATCCTCTGCAGCATCAGGGTTCATGGCTGGTGACAATTTTCCGATTTTTACTTCTTTTATTGGTTTAATGTTCTTGCCCTTAATTTCTTAAATAGTTATTACGTTAAATGTTATCAAGTCAGCCTCTTTTATTTCTCCTTCCCCCTCAGTTTTACATCAAGCAATAGGAGAATGAGTGAGCTGAAGAGGAGGGTCTCAGATCAATGACTTTATGCATCAGTACCCAAACAATAAGAATAAATCAAAACAAAAAGTAGGAACAGTTTTGAAAATCTACGTTAAAGTACTGTAACTTTATCAGCTAAAATGTGGAAAATGTTCAGCAGTCATAGTTAGCAATGCCTTGGGTGTTTCATCATAAATCAATGCAGAGTATGAAATATTTAATTCCTGGAATGATGACAAGTGAGTTAAATCATTTAAGAGTGAATAGAAGCTGGGGTCACTGGAACATGGTCATGGACAGAGAATCAGACTAGCTGTGAAGAAAAATGCTGGGCTGGGCTCTCACAGAGACAGGCCAGTAGAGCTTTTTCTCTTTCTGTACTCTCTAAGCTCATTCACATTCTGTATGATTTCCTCTTGAATTCCAAGATTGACCATAGCTCCTATTTCAAGTTCAACTTGAAATAAACTCCTGTCTGCGGTTTCTCACTGCACTTCCTGGTTTCATCAACAGAGGTCACTGTGGCACTGTTGCTACTAACAGTCTATCCATCCAGGAAAGCACCTGAAAAATGCAGTCAGTCATTCAACAACCATCATGGATGGACAGTGGGGTCACCCACTATCGCGGGCAGGAGGAAAACGGAGGTGTACAAAGAAGACATTCTGGATGTCACTGGACAGTGTAGGACTAAAACAAGAGAAGAAAAACATGCTAAAACAATAATAGGGGGCAAAAGCAGCAATGTCCTATTTAGATTTGATCCTCTGATACAAATATATTTACCAGCATTTATGTAAAGTCTTAAAACAAGAACTTTTTGAACAAGTTCCTGTTTAAAACATGCATCATTAGAATATCTTGCAAATAAACAGCAAATAAACAGCAAATAAACAAGGCAAAAAAAAGATAAATATATATATATTTATAATATATATATTTATAAATTATAAATATATAAATTATATATATATTATAAATATATATTTATATATATATAAATATAATATATAATATATATATATATAAATATTCATGAATACTTTTTTTTTTAAGTACCTACATGTATTATTATTCTTTTTTTTAGGGGGGTGGGTACCGGGGATTAAACTTGGGGACACTCAACCACTGAGCCCATCCCCAGTCCTATTTTATATCTTATTTAAAGACAGGGTCTCACTGAGTTGCTTAGCACCTTGCTTTTGCTGAGGCTGGCTTTGAACTCTCGATCCTCCTGCCTCAGCCTCCAGAGCCACTGGGATTACAGGCATGCACTATGGTGCCTGGCTTCATTTTTTTATGAATTAAAAAAAAAATTAGGTAAGAGTCAATCCTATTCATGATCTTTCATAGAGTAGTCAGCGAGTTTCAACCATGTTTGGGGAACTTTTAAAAATTCCCATTCCTAGGCCTCATCCCAGAATGATTACATGCGGGACCTTGCGGCGAGCTTCTGGGGGTGGGCAGACATCGGTATCACTTAAGGCTCCCAGCAGAGTCCAGTAGGCAGCCAAGATTGAGAGCCACTGCCCCAGAGTGTTCTCAGCTGTGGTCATCCACCTGGGTTCCAACACAGAAAGCAATTTTTTTTAATTGTATATATGCGTGTATATATATATATATATATATATATATATACATATATATACATATATGGTTATATATTCACATATTTATGTATTTTATGGAAACCATCTGACAAATGCAGCATCGTTTACTTCTAAAAGCCAAGTTGCATGGGCTGCATGGAGGCTGCTGCTACTAGTTTTGAGCAACAGTACTCGGGAGCTCGTACCCCTTCGAAGGCTGCCAACAAATTATCATTGGGCATGTGAAATGAGTTTTATGTCAATATAGTTGAAGTTATTTTTTTCTAAGCTACTTTTGCCTGGTTAAATGAGCAAACACGGGTGAAACAGGGAAAGCAGCAGCTTGATTAGCCTTGAGTTCACTGAGATAAGTGGCCTCCCTCTTTGGTCTGCAACAGAAACCGTCTCTCTGGCCTCCCCGCCCTTTTCGCAATTGATAGCTGATTCTGATTGTTACAAGGAAGTCAGCAGCTGGCAGATTCACTGGTTCTCATCACAACATGCACGGGGATAGGAAATGAATGATTTTTACAACTTCCTTCTCAAGTGAAATGACTACTCTTTTCACTGATACGACCTTTACTCCATGAGGATACTAGATGCTTGGTGAGAACTGGCTTTATTACTATCATGGTATTACTGGTGGTTTGAACATTTGAGTTCATGGAAACCTAGAGTGATTATTTTTTAATGCACGAAACTAAAATATTTTCCACTATATTATTGTTGAAGTATGTAAAAAGACCAAGTATATAAAAAGATATCTTACCTTAAAAGGAAATTGAAAGCCAATGGAGGTGGTGTAGGCCTCTAATTCCAGCAGCTTGGGAGGCCGAGACAGAAGGATTGTAGCTTCAAGGCTAGCCTCAGCAACACAGTGAGGTCCTAAGCAACTTATGAGACCATGTCTCAAAATAAAATACAAACAGGGCTGGGGAGGTTGCTCAATGGTAAAGCTCCCCTGGGTTAAATCTCCAGTACCTAAAAAAAAAAATTAAAATTTATAAACCAATGGAAAATTGTTTGCCTTCATTTATAGTGAAAAATTACAGCAAAAAGAAAAAATGAATTTTGTTTCCTTTTAAATATTTTTTAATATGGTTTCTAGGGTTGGTGAAGATATAAACAAAATTGGTATATATATTCATTGTTGAAGATAATATAAATTGTCAGAAAATGTTTAAAAAATAATTTGACAATACTTACAAGAACCTTAAAAAATCCAAACACTAAATGATAGTAGCCTAGTAATGTTAATATAATATACACTATTTGTAATATTCTCTCTGAACATGATGAAAATCAAGTCTTAATAAAATCATAGTGACATTTGCAATTATGGAGGAAATCTGTGGAAAGTGATACCTTTTCTTAAAATTAAAATTAGAAAAGAGAGCAAGAGCATATATTTATTTAAATATTTGTGAATAAAAATATTTGGACCAGGTGAAGTGGCACAAGCCTGTAATCCCAGCAGCTCAGGAGGCTGAGGCAGGAGGACGGAGAGCTCAATGCCAGCCTCAGCAAAAGCAAAGCACTAAGCAACTCTGCGAGACCCTGTCTCTAAGTAAAATACAAAATAGGGCTGTGAATGTGACTCAGTGGTCAAGTTCAAGTGCCCCTGAGTTCAAACCCTGGTACCAAAAAAAAAAAAAAAAAAAAAAAAAAAAAGGAAAATAAGTAAGTCTAAATGGTTAAAATGGTTAACAACATATTATGCAATTTTACCTACATAGAAGATATGATTGAGACATATTTAATGTGCTAATACTAGTTAGTTTAATAATTTAAAAATTATCTGTGAAGCAACATGGAAAAAACCCACAGTATCTGTGTGATCAAAAAGAAGTGCACTTGAAACTCACGAAACTCAGGAGTATAATGATGAATCACTTAAGACCCGGGTGAGGATGAGAAATTGACCAGCAGCATGGAATCTGTGTTAGAGGGAAAATATGCTGGGATTTCAGATAGGAAGACAATATTGAGGGATCCATAACCTTAGAATAGAATAGGAAGAATTTAAGAAAATCTGAGAAGACAATGTCAAGAGGCAGTTATTTGTGTAAAAATTGATCAACTGGCCAGAGGCAGTGGTGCTCACCTAAAATCCCAGGGACATGGGAGGCTGAGGCAGGAGGATCAAAAGTTCAAGGCCAGCCTCAGTAACTTAAGGCCAGCTAAGCAATTTAGCGAGACCCTGTCTTAAAATAAAAAAAAATAAAAAATAAAATAAAAAGGGTTGGGGATGTGGCTCAATGGTTAAGTGCCCCTGGGTTCAATCCCTGGTTTAAAATTTAAAAAAAAGATCATCTGTAGGATGCCGATTAATCAAAGAGGAAATACATGTAAGACACACAAAAGCATGCTGGGAGGTGAAAAGAAATCATCTCGTTGAGGGAAAAACCATACCTTCTCACCCAGCCAGTCACTCATGCTCTCGGCCTGTATCCACTGAGCAGCTACAGTGGATACGGCCACTTCCAGGTGTTCACTTTTAGGGGGCATAATACACAGCCTCTGTGTTTGTGGGGTTTGTATGCAAAAGTATAGGGTGGGACAGAAAAAAAGTAAATGTCAGATTGATGTAATTGCCATGCAGAGAATTAATATGAGGTCACGATGCTCCCAAATATTTAATGATGATAATAACCATATGAAATAGAAGTTCTGTGTCAGGCCCTTTTAAACTGCTGAGGTGAAGGAGCAACAGTTGTGACATCAATAGCTGAACTGAAACTGCATTCTGGAAGGGTGCTTTCTGACGGAAGAATGAGTACAAGCAGGGGGACGGAACCACACCTTCATTAAGGATGCCTAGAAGTCATAGGTTTTCAGTCACTGGGCTTTATTCCCCTCCCATTTCTACTTGGACTTGGAGATTTCATATAAAATCCTGCTTTCTGTATTCAGGATAAGCCCTTTCATTTAGTGAAGAGATGTTGGCTTGGTACCTACTATGTGTTACATTGACTGTCAGGGATGGAGACACAAGTCTTGTCCTCCACCCTTAAAGACTGGACTGTGTGATCCATGCTGACAGCAATGACCTTCAAAACCCAACTGGGAAGTCAATGTCAGCTTCCTGAATGTTTTGGGTAGGGTTTGGAGGAAAAAGAATTCAAAAGATAAAAGAAATAAGAGTGGATGAGTGGGAAAACATTCAAAAGGAAGTGCATCGTGACAACACACACACTCGTCACAGCTTGAGGTGACCCCATGAGAGACATTTGACTCCCATCTTCATCATCTGTCATCTCTATTTTATGGGTGAAAAGACTACGCACAAAATTGTTAAGTGCGGCTGTGGTTTGCATTGCTAGAATCTAGCTAGACTCTTCTCCCTCTCAAAGAGTTAGGCTCCTCTCCCTGACTACGTCATTCTGTTGACCTTACCAGAGGCAGGTATGTTCTCTTTGTGGATATTTTCTGTTCGTGGATACACTTTGCCTCCAAACCCCACTGAATGCTCCCAGATTTCACTACTGCGCTGTGCTTCTCTGCACGTTGTGCATGGTGCTTGTAGGCACGCTGTGGTTTCATGTAACCTGCTTATTCAAGAGGACATGTCTATTTTTAACCAACTACTAATGGAACAGCAACAAAAAAGGTAAAGGAAAAGAAATCTCTTGAGAGAAATGCCCTGGTCTCTTTCAAATACTAGAGATTAGTTTGAACATACTTGATTTTTCTGAATTATTTCTTCATGGATCTAACCTACATTAACACCTCAAGGATGTTCTTTGATCTCATAGAAGCTCAGAGCGGGGTGGTTACCAGAGGCGAAGGAGTTTGCGGGGAAGGTTGATCACAAGTGCTAATTACACTATAGTGAGATAGAAGCAAGATATGCTGCTGTGTTGATGTGACTATAGATAACAATAATGTACTTTATTTTTTCAAAAAGTTGGAAGGAGTTTGAAAGTTTTTACCATAAAGGAATGACAAACGTTTGTGGAGCTAGACATATTCAATCTTATGTAAACATTACACAACGTTTATGTGCATGGAAACAGCCCTTAGTACCTGTTCATATGTACAATTTTTGTAAAAATAAATTTAATCTTTAATAAAGAATGTTATTAACAATATTTTACATGATTTATTTCTGAATAAAAAGTCACCTATATTTAATCTGTAATTGGTTGGGTAATATATTTCTTTTGTCCTCCTAAAAATATCTCCACCAAACTGATAGGTTTGTTTTTCTTTTCTTTATTTTTCTTTTTTAGGAGGCCAGGTTGGTTTTGCACTTACTCACATGTTCCCTATGTCTCTGAAGTGGGAGGCCAGCACTTCCTGTCCCCATGGTGACACCCAGTTTTCCAGTCTGCCTCTCTGCTCTTACCTCTGGGAATATCTTCCTTCTCAGATATACAGATCCTGATCTACTTACTTGCCTCATGTGAAACCATCGGTACCATTTTAATCATACAGTTTCTTGTTTCTTTGCAAAGTGAGATAACCAAAGTCATGTGACGGACTTCTAGATGGGTCATTTCTAAGGTATAAAGTTTATACCAAGAGAAATGGAGCTGTCACAAGGGAGAACGTGTTTCCCAGGTGACCAGCACCTGCCCAAGGGCACACATCACAACCAGGTGTTCAATGAGGCACCAAGGAAACGTGGTACCATGGAGCACAGTGCCCCAGGGCAGGACATGGGGCAGTAGAGGGGAGAAGGAAGGACTGGGGGCTCACAGAACAGGTGAGACCAAGGAAGAGGTGGACCTTCAAACCACAACCAGCTAAAGAGTCCAGTGGATTAAGTTAAGGCAAAACCCTCTAGTACACCCAACACCACATACTTCCTGTGCATCTCAAAATGCTGATGTCTCAGCATCAACCCGTTGGATCCTTTGGAAAGAGAAAGAAAGAAGAGGTGCGGAAATCTCAACTTTCAACAAATTCCCCAGATGAAACTTAAACATGAAGAGGTTCAACAATCATTAAGATGTTAGTCTAATAAGCAAGTATTTTTTCTTTTGCATGTGATTTCCCTTGCTCCTAAGAAAATATTTTACATGTCCGAATGTCCAGAAAAGAGACTTTTAATCCTTTCTTCTTGTCTAGTTGCTTCAATGAAATAAATAAATAAATAAAAGGAAATCTAAAATTGTATGGCAAAACCAAGATGACACATTTCATACTCCTTTCAACTAAATTTAAAGATAGACTCTTGACTGGTAAGACAAAAGTGCTTTCTAGCTTTTATTTCAATAGGTTGGGCTCCAAATGATTGTTTTGAGTTAGTTCAACTTCAGTTAAAATACCAGTTCAGACCAATTGTTGTTTTGTTTTGTATGTGTACACTGATCTGTGCACACATCCCATTTCCTCTGAGGAACCGGAATGAGAGGGATGTCCCTCTTTCCCACAAAAATCCTTCCAACCCTTGTGCTGCCTAAAATTTATTTTTCTGAAAATAAAAAAAAAGAAAGACAAAAGAAAAAGAAAAAAGAGAGAAAGGGAAAAAAAAATCTCAAATGCCAGTACTTGAGGAAAACTAACACACCGAAGTAGAAGGTGCTTATTCTGAGCATTCCTAAAAGAAATTTTGAGGAGGTGTGGAGGAGGGGAGGGGCAGGCAGAGGAACAAGGTCCCACATCACTGCACCATCCGTGGCTTCACTTTCCAGGGTCCAGCTCAGCTGTCTGACCATTTTTCCCCCAGAGGAGGGAAAGAGCCATATGAGGATGATGATGGAACATTTCCAGAAGCACAGCTACTGGTGCTAAAGGAATCACTGGCTCAAAACCTGTCCCTTGTCTGAAAGTAGCAAAGGAATGATGGTTTCAGTGGACCCAAACAATGGATCAGTCCCGGGAAAACTGATTAGTCCATAAGTGCCCTTTGGCCCCCACTATATTTGCTATACAGAAAAGAAAGGCTTTCTATTTTAACCATTCTGTACCTCCTCCCCGTGCTGAGTTAATTAAGGGTCACTCCAGGATTTTCAGAGTTTTCTTTGGTGGCTTCAGAGAGGAAAGATAGGAGGTGGCTTTGAACAAACAGGAACCTCACCCATAAAGCCAATCTCCTATTTCAACCTCAGTTCTTTTGCCAGCTAAAGCACCCGCACAGAGCTGGGAGTGTCCCATTGTGCCAGGGAATTCAGCCCGAGGGAAAGACAAAACCCCAAGGAGCTAGGACTAACAAAGATAATCTCAGAAACACTAGTCACACTGGTTTTTAGAGAGAAACACGCTCTGAGTCCTAATTCCTTATCATTGACGATAACAAGACCAAACAGGGGCGCTGGATCCCCAAGGTGCCAGGGTATAGCATGTACTTGGGCCCAAACTTGGTGCTCTCCAGATGGTAGCTAGGGGTCACTTGTCTCTGGAAAACTTTGTGGAACTCTTGGGTCTAGTGTCACTCACTAGTCTTTGGTCTAGAGTCACCTAGTGATTCTGTCCCCAGTTCCCACACTGCCATGCCTAAGCATGAAAGCATTTTCTAGGAGGATTTGAAGAGGAGCCAAGTGGGAGGTCAAACAGGCAGAAAGCTTAGCAGGAGATCAGTTCACCTTAAATATGCGTGCTTTGCCGGACAGTACTGCACATGCAGAAGCTGGGCAGAGGTTCACTTTGGCTTCAAATAGTTAAAAAATACATGCACTAAAGTTACAAATATCAAATTCAAACCCTCAGTTCTTTCTATAAAGTGTTAAGCTCGACTTGAAAGCATAGAAGTCGAGCTAATTTTTTATGGTTTTGATTGGTGTGTGGTAGTTATACATAATAGTGGGATTCACTGGAACATTCATCCATGCACATAACTCAAGTTGGTCAGTCTCATTCCCCAGTACCGCCTTTACTTCCCTCCCTCTCTGATCCCCTCTACTGGTCTCTTTTCTATTTTTTTTTTTAATTCATGCATTATAATTATACATAAAAATGGGATTTGAAGTGGTAGATTTGTAGATGGACATAATATAATCTGGTGATTTCATTCCCCAGGATTTGCTCTATTGGTCTCTCTTCCACTTTCATGAGATTCCTTTTTTTATTCCTTTTTTCTCTTAACTTCCACCTCTCCAGATTATGCCTTTTTTATTCCAAACTTTCCCTCTAGGGAAAACATTTGATCCTTGACTTTCTGAGTCTGTCTGCCTTATTTCACTGGCAAATGACATGACTTCATTCTTCTTTATGGCTGAGTAAAACTCCCTTGTGTATACATATCACATTTTTTCTATCCATTCGTCTCCCGAGGAAGTCTAGCAAAGTTTGGCAGTCACTTTTAAGAGGGTACATGTTCTATCTACAGATTCCCTATTTCTCAATAAACCCATAATTAATTTGAAAACATCTTAAATCAAAAATGCATTTGATACGTAGCCTAACTAAGCATCATACTTCAGCCTTGTCTACCTTAAACACACCTTGAACACTTATAGTAGCCTAGAGTCCAGCAAACTCAACTAACTACAAAGCCTATTTTAGAATAAAGTGCTGAATAACTCATGAAATTTATTGAATACCTACATTTCTAAAAGCCTGGCAACACAGTACCCTGTAGAATATCCATTTCCATCTCTCCCGGCATCACCAGAGTGTTCTACCACATATCACTAACTTGGAAAAAGATCCAGATTCAAAAGTTGAGGTAGTTTTTCTATTGGTCACAGATTGCTTTGAATATACCATCATAAATCCAAAAACTCACAAGTCAAATCATCAGAAGTTGAGGAGTATCTGTACTTTATAGACAGGAAAACTTAATATCTTAAGCTGATTTAAACATTTTAATATATGAATATTCCAGTCAAAAACCTTTAAAAATATATTTTTAAAAGTTTGATGAATCACACTTAAAATTGTTGAGAAACTTAAATTCTCAATAATTCAGTTGTTAATGTGCTATAAGTGTTATGGTTTGGATGTGAGGTGTCCCCTAACATCTCCTGTGTTAATGAAGGAGATGAAATGATTAGATGGTGAGAGTCAAGACCTAATCTGTTCATCCTAATTTGAATGGACTAACTGGGTGGTAACTATGGGCAGGTGGGGCATGGCTGGAGGAAGTTAGGTTACTGGGGACATGTTGGGATTATATCTTGTTCCCCTGGTTTCTTTCTCCTCTCTCTCTCTCTCTCTCTCTCTCTCTCTCTCTCTCTCTCTCTCTCTCTGTTCTCTGCTTCCATGAGCTGAGCTAGTTTCCTCCACAGTGACCATGTTCCTCCGCAGTTGGTCATGTTGCTCTGCCTCACCTCAGGCCCAGAGCAATGGAACTAGCTGACCATGAACTGAACCTCTGAAACCATTATCCCAAAAAATAAACTTTTCCTCCGACTCACACAGATGCCTACTTAAAAATTATGTGTCTATACCAATTACTTAAACATAAACTTTAAATCAGAGCTATGAAGTCAATCTGTTGTCTACATCTGTTTAAAATTTCAAACAACACAAAACATAAAGGACCTGTTATGTGCAAATTCTTTACTTCAAAGATATTAATGCTACTGATTTGATTCTCTCAAATAGTTTCTATATTGTCTCAAAAATCTTCCCACCGTTGAAGGATATTGACTGGTTTAGGAAACAACTATGGCATTCCAGTTGCAATTTTAGGGAGCACCATCTCAACTCAGTGAGTTTCTCAATGACAAAGATTTGAGACAAGAATGACAGATGCTTGTTTCTGACCCTGATGGGTCTTATTGTACCCTATTTGCTGTTGCTGGATCAATGACTCCATTCTTCAAAGTAGGTCATCAGATAGTCCCAGACTCAGAATCAATTATTTAAGGACCACTTACCTAACAAACAGCCCTAGAAGTTGCACCATAACCAGGTGGATTAATTGTATTTTGTATTTATTTGGCTCTTAAGACAGGTGTGTTTTTTTCTTAATTCTAAAGAACTTTGGATCTGACTTTTTAGATATTTTCTCTTTTATTGATATTGAATGATATTCAATTGAATGTTAAATCTCCTCTCATGACTGAGTATTAGAACATAATTTTTAGTCAGTCTGCTAACATTAGGATTTAATTAATAATATTATCAAGAGGCCACCTAGAGAACCATGTGGATCTTATTCATTGGACTATATGGGGATGATAATATGTGGTCCTTTGCTTAATAAATTTTCTATGATAACTTAAGTGGTCATTTTAGCCCGATTTTTTCCCCTCAACTCCTTCCTATTATTATTTTCTACAGTCCTTGCTAATGTCAGAAATGAATGACAGTGGGAACCATGTTAAATTGAAGCTCAAGAAAGAGCAAATGATTTTGTTTCACAGGGAAGACGAGATGTACTACACCCTGACAGGACAGGTAGGTGATAAGTATCCACTCGGAGGAAACACTACTCACACAACTCTACAGAAAAGCAGAGTTTTGGAGACGTCTAGCAATATGGACGAACTAAAGGAAAAGTTCCAGAAACGGTAAGGAAATAACACAAACCAACCAAACAACAAAAACTCTAGCAAAAAACAAACCATCTGTTACTTCAGTATTAAATAACCTAATTACCTTGGTTCCAATTCTTATTCTGCCACTTACCAACTGTTTGGTCTTGGGCAGGATTTATATGTATACAGTGAGACTAGTCACACAGGGCACCAAGAAAGGAAGAGTGTTTCAAAATAAAATTTTGTCTTATTAAAGTGATAGCTGACATTCCAATAGGTAAATTATCAATGTCATATGAAAGGAGAAATCATCATTTTGTGCATTTCCCACGTATAGTTTGCAAATTTGAGTTTTTTAGTTTATGTCACCATAACTTTGGAGTCCAAAGGGCCACAAAAGACCATAGTATCTGGCTCAGTTCCTGGAGTACTATGAAAATTACTTTTCTGTGAAAATTAAAACATTTGATAAGTACAGCATGGGATTAAGTTTTTAGTGTAAGAGAGACAAAAATAAAATGAGTGTTTCACAGCTTCTTTGCCCACCCAACCTGCTGAGGAAAATTTTTTCCTTGACCAATGTCATTCAAGTTTTCCTCAGCTTTAATAGCCTTGTCTAATTGGATCCTGGATCATAGTGTGCAGATGTGTAAAGAGAATGTTGATACTATTGCTCTGGAGTATAGTATAAGGGCTGATATTGTGATACCTCCTGTTTCACTTTTTCTGCTCAGGATTGTTTTGGCTATTCAAGGTCTCTTATTCTTCCAGATGAGGTTCATGATTGCTTTCTCTATTTCCATGAGGAATGTAATTAGGATTTTAATTGGAATTGCATTGAATCTGTATAGTGCCTTTGGTACAATGGTCATTTTGACACTATTAATTCTGCCTATCCAAGAATATGGGAGATCTTTCCATCTTCTAAGGTTTTCTTCAATTTCTTTCTTTAGTGTTCTGTAGTTCTCATTGTAGACATCTTTCATCTCTTCTGTTAGATTGATCCCCAAGTATTTTATTTTATTTTTTTGAGGCTATTGTGAATGGAGTGGTTTTCCTAATTTCTCTTTCAGAGGATTCATCACTTATGAATAGAAATGTATAAAACTATGTATATTGATTTTATATTGATTTTATATCCTGCTACTTTGCTGAATTCATTTATTAGTTCTAGAAGTTTCTTAGTGGAGCTTTTGGATCCTCTAAACAGAGAATCATGTCATTGGCAAATAGTGACAGTTGAGTTCTTCTCTTCCTATTTGTATCCCTTTAATTTCTTTGGTCTGTCTAATTGCTCTGGCTAGTGTTTCAAGGACGGTGTTGAAAAGAAGTGGTGAAAGAGGGCATCCAGAGCAATAGTAACAAAAACAGCATGGTGTTGGCACCAAAATAGACAGGCAGACCAGCAATACAGAATAGAAGACACAGAGACAAACCCACAAAAATACAGTTACCTCATAATAGACAAAGGAACTAAAAATATACAATGGAGAAAAGATAGCCTGTTCAACAAAGGGTCCTGGGAAAACTGGAAATCCATATGGAGTAAAATGAAATTAAACCTCTACCTCTCACTCTGCATAAAACTCAACTCACAATGAATCAAGGACTTAGGAATTAGACAAGAGAATCTGCACCAAATAGAAGACAAAGTAGGCCCAAATCTTCATCATGTTGGCTTAGGACCAGACTTCCTTAGCAAGACTCCCAAAGTACAAGAAATCAAAGCAAGAATCAATAAATGGGATGGATTCAAAGTGAAAAGCTTTTTCTCAGCAAAGGATACAATCAATAATGTGAAAAAAGAACCTACAGAGTGGGAGAAAATCTTTTCCACGCACACTTCAAATAGAGCACTAATCTCCAAAATTTATAAAGAACTTACAAAACTTTACACCAAAAATACAAAGAACCCAATCAATAAATGGGCTAAGGAACTAGACAGACACTTTACAGAAGAAGATATACAGGTGATTAATAAATATATTAAGAAGTGTTCAAATCTCTAGAAATTAAAGAAAAGTAAATTAAAACAACTCTAAGATTTCATCTTACTCCAATTAGAAAAACTATTATCAAGAACACAAACAATAATAGATGTTGGTGTGAATGTGGGGGAAAAGGCACACTTTTACATTGCTGGTGGAGTTGCAAATTGGTGTATCCACTCTGGAAAGCAGTGTGGAGAATCCTCAAACAACTTGGAATAGACCCACCTTTTGACCCAGTTATCCCACTCCTCAGTACCCAAAGGACTTAAAATTAGAATACCACAGTAACACAACATCAATGTTTATTGCAGCTCAATTCACAATAGCTAGATTGTGGAACCAACTTAGATGCCCTTCTACAGATGAATGGATAAAGAAACTGTGGTATATATATATATATATGCAAAGGAATATTATTCAGTCATAAAGAAGAACAATATTATGGCATATGCAGATAAATGGATGGAATTGGAGAATATCATGCTAAGTGAAATAAGTCAATCCCAAAAAATCAAAGTCCAAATGTTTTCCCTGATAAGGGGATGATGATATATAATGGGGGTGGGGGTTGGGGGTTAAGAGAAGAATGGAAGAACTTTAGATTACATTAGAGGGAAATGAGAGGGGGTATGAAAAATGGTGGAATGAGACAGACATCATCACCTTATGTACATGTATGATTACATGAATTGTATGAATCTACATTGTGCACAACCATAGAAATGAAAAGATGTACCCCATTTGTGTACAATGAATCAAAATGCAGTCTGTAAAAATTTTTTTAAAATAATTTAAAAAAAAGAGAGAACCTTGAAAAGAAAGGTTACTTGTTGCAAGGAAGAAAATTTTGTTGCAGAAAGAAAGATAGGGAAGGTTAAATCTAGGGCATGCATGGTGACTGGGTTTGGACCATTTTGGGAAGCCTGGGACAAAAGTCTAACTTCAGGTACCATCAGAGTAAGGCAGCTCCTGACTAAGAGAAAAGAGAAATTGACTTTAAAGTGTTTTAAAGCATTTGTCATTGAGTGTTCTTCAGATTTGGCCTTTTCACAAAGGTAAGAAGGCAAAGTGTTTTTCGATTTCGTGTTTTATTCTTAGCCTCAAGCATGGTTGACTCCAAACCTGCATGGTGAGGCAAGCTTTGGCATTGTATGGATTACCTGTACCATTGCCACCATACTGTCATTTAATTCCAAATAAGCTTGAGGAAGCATGTGGTTATCAGTGAATCCATGCAAGCTGAGAAAAGGCGGTCAGGCAACCAAGAACCAGAGCCTCTGTTTGAAAAGGCCTCCAAACCAGGCACAGGGTGGGCCAGACATGTGAGCACATGCTTCACTCCACACACCACGATAGAGACGGAGGTGTCTACAACACAAAGTTCTGCCTACAAGGGGTTCACAGTCTTGCACAGGAAATAGTGGAACATTCTGTGCATACTAGGTAGGAAGTGTTGTTACTGGAAATCACAACAAAATTCTACTGCTATGTAGAGGAGGAGATGACTCATTTCGACCAAGTTCATGACAGAGATAGAACATTATAGTGAATCTTGAGGTATAAATTGAATTCAGGCTTCTGTAACTGGGGAAAGGAACGAGGTCACAGCCTCCTCTTTGTTCTTTTTATGATAAATATACCCCTCTGTTATGTTTCCTACTCCATATGAGTATTTTTATGAGTGATAATGATTTATAGTATAGATATGATATATAAAATATATTATATATAAATTTATATATAATTTAAATACATATAGTCTGAAAAATTATATGTTCATATTATATATAAATTATATATGTCATGCACATATATAAAATGAACAGATCCCATGGACAATATCGGAAAGTGTGACATTTACTTGATTAAAATCTCAGAAGAAAAGGAAAAATAAAGGGGGGAGCAAACAAAAATATTCAAATAAATGGCAAATACTTTCCTAAATTTGAGTAAAAATATCAACAAGTAAATCCAAGAACATAGGGGAAAATCAGGTAGGATAAAAACAAAAACATAGGTAAGATCTCACAGTAAAACTGCTAAAGTGCTCAGCGACAGAGAATTGTTTGAAAGGAAACAAAAAAATTCAGAGAGAAACAACAGTAAGATTGCTGCTGAATTCTCATCAGAAACAGCAGAGAACAAAATACTATTAAGTTATGCCCTTAAAGTGCTACAGGAAAAAAGATCAACCTAAAATTTTAGGTCCAGGGAACAATAACACAAAGGGTATCAAAAGTTAAAGGAATTTACAATTAAAACAAGCTAATGCAAGCAGAATATGATGTTAAGAATTTATGTCATAATCCTCAATACAATCACCTGCATATATAGCAAAATCCAATCGAGGAAACAATACAGCCAGGCTAAAAAAATCATGCAGTGCCAAAAAGAAAATGATAGAAAATGTAGGAATGAAGAAACAAAGCATGCATCCTGCCCAGAGAAAAACAGACGTATAAACTGACCGATAATTACATAACAGTACATTTAAACTTCAGAGACACAAAAGATTCTAAGGAAAGGACCAACTATGGGATTTTTCACAGTTTAGGTGTAAGCCACAGATAGTTTAAATATACAAGAATAAGTACCAAAGATACGCCATGCCATCAGTAAGTATAATAATTTGCTTTAGCTATCTTAGTGTCAAAGAAAGTAGGCTTCAAGAGAAAGACTATTAATAACGATGACAAGAGATACTTCATAATGATAAAGAGTCAATTCTTTAGACAAACATAATAATCTTTAAAGTGCATGTAGGGTGTAAAGACCTACAAAATAAATTAATTGAAATTGGCATAAGTGAATAGAAAGATCTCAAAGTATAATTCAAAATTCTAATATCCTTCTTCAGAATTAATAGAACAAGAAAATAGAACAAATGATGTAAAAAAAAAAAAAAACTTGAACCACACTATCCAAATTGGTCTAACTGACATTTGTAAAATAAAACACTTAACAAATGCATAATATATATAACCTTCAGGTGGACACAAACATTTCAACATAATTGATCTTATGTTAGGCCACAGAAAGACCTTCCATAAATTATGAAATATTGAAATAATTTGAACTCAAGAAATGGAAGGAGAAATAAGTGATAACAAAATATCTAGGAAATTCTGATATGCAAAAATAGGGATAAATAAGATATGGTTTATAGGAGAAATAACATGGAAAATAAACCAATGTTTTGAGCTGAGTGATAAAGCAAAATGTGTGGGATACAGCTAAAACAGTGCTTAGAGGATCATAGTGAAATATTTGTCATAGAAAAACAGACAAAATGACATAAGTTTCTGTCTTAGGAGTTTAAAAAAGAAGAGCAAATTGAAATAAGTAGAAGAGAAGAAATAATGGCAATAAGAGAAGAAATGATGTGATACAAAAGACATCAATAATAGATTAAGTCAACAGAGCAAAACTTGTTCTTTGAAAATATTAATAAAATTGAGAAAGCTTTAGTAATATTGAATAAGCAATTGTAAAAAATGAACAGAGTTTTTTATACAGATTTTAAGGGTCACATAAACGTAATAAGGTGCTATTATAAAAGCCAATAAATCTAACAACTTAGAATGGAATAATATATTGACATACACAAATTACTAAAAGTGGTTTGAGAAGAAATAGAATATTTAAATTGTCCAAAATCTGTTAAAAAATAAATTCATTATTTAAAAGCTTCACCAAAAACTGTAGACTCAAATAGTTTTACAGGTGAATCTGATCAAGAATTTAAGGAAGAAATAACATCAAGCCTATGAAAAGTCTTCCAAAAACTAGAGTACCCATCTGATACCAAAACTCATTAACATTGTCAAAAGAAAAGAAAATGATGGATCGATATCATTTATAAACATAGAGACACCAATATTTAGCAAAATATTTGCAATAGGACCAGTAATACATAAAAGATACTGCATCATGGGCAATTTGAATTTGTCTCAGGAATGTAAGAGTAGTTCAATATTTTAAAATTAATCCAAATTTAAAATTCAAAAAAATTTTTACTACATTAATAAAGGAGAAACCAATGTGATCATTTTACTAATAAAGCATTTGGCATAATTCAACACCCATTAATGATAAAAATTCTTAAGCTAGAAATGGAACAGAACTTACTCTGATACCAGGTTTCTATAAACCAAAAAATGCTACAACCAAATTTATATATAATGGTTAACTAGTGACCAATTTGTCCTGCTTCACATCTTTTCAGCCCTGTATTGGAGTTACTAGTCAGTGCAATATGGCAAGAGAAAAAAATAAAATCTATAAATATTGGAAAGAAGCAAACTTACGTTTATTTGGAGATGACATGATTGTATATATAGAAAATATTGACAGATTCATTTAAAAATACTAACTTGAGCAAGTAAATTTAGCAAAGCCATAGAATATAAGGTTAATTTGAAATTCAATTATATCTGCATATATTAGTAATAAACTAATTGGGAAATACAATCAAAAGTAGTAATATGAAAGTATTTGGCAAAGCATCAAAATGTCAAAACACTGATAACTGAGTGACACATTATAATCCATTAATATGTATAGTTACTAGGTCAGTTAACACATACCCACACCCACCCACACAAATTCCATAAAGTTTGAAGGTTTGAAGACTTATATTTTAGATCAAAAGATTTGTGAGATAAAGAAATCAAGACAATGGACATTGACAGCAAGGTTAGATATTAATTCAATGAAGCAGAAGAGAGGGTCCTGGGATAGAGGTACACATATATAGTCAGTGATTTGTGACATGGGCACCAGGATCCACCTATGTGGAATCTGTCAGCCTGGATTTACAAATCCCAAAACCAGAGAGTTGGGGTAGCCACACCCCAAATGAGAGCACTGTGCAATTAGAGATGGGAAAATATTTCCTCACTTAAATGTACCACAACTTTAAACAGAAATGTTTCTATACTCCTCCTGGACAAAATGATTCAATTATGTTTCAGTTGAGAATTGAAAAAATATTTTTTAAATGACAATGTTCAACTGGGCGTTTTGGCACATGCTTATAACTCCCAGCAACTTGGGAGATTGAGGTAGGTGCATAACAAGCTCAAAGCCAGTCTTGGCACCTTGGAGTAACCCTGTCTTTAAATAAAAAATAGAAAGGACTGAGGATGTAGTTCAGTGGCAGAGAGTCCCTGATTTTAATCCCCAGTACTACCAAGAAAAAAAATTACTCTAGTTATCAGAATTATTAAAAGTCCAAAGAAAATCTGAAAGAAGTTCAAGGGTTTTTTTGGAAATAATCAACATTTGTTGATCAGTTAGTATTGACAAGCAGTATCCTAATGCTTTGCAAGCACTATAGCTGTTAACTCCCCAACAACTCATATAACTAGCACTATTTTGGAGATGAGAATGTGAGGGTCACTTGCCCAGTCTCATAAAGCTGGTTAAAGTAGTAGTTGATATGAAAATCTAGATGACTGGACTCCAATGACAAATCGTCTATAGTAATCACCTCCCCAAAAGGAAAACTTGACGCCTTTTCTTTGTATTTGTTTCTTTGTGTTTGATCGTGGTAGTCCTGTTATATTTCCTTAAGATAAGAAGCTTCGGTAGGCATGTGGGACATGGACCTGAGGGAACTGCAGAATTTTGTCTAAATCTACTAATTTGTATCCTGCAGAGGTTACTAGAATATAATTAACAATTTGATTTTTTGCCAAGGGACAGTTTCTTTAAACATCATATTCATATTAAAAACACCATTCTCCTTTTTCCATCCTCTTAAGGAAACACTTTCCCACCCCATGCTCAACGTCTACACTACTTTCCTTGTTCCCACAGTCTGTGAAAGATTGATTGCTGTTTTTTCTGATGTGATTCGTTACCTCCCTTTCTGAAGCATACTGATCATTTGATTTCTCAGTACTTTCTTCACTTTTGTGTGAGATATCTCAGTTTCAGAGAAATACTTGCTTGTTGTCCTATCTTATGCTAAGCCAAACACTCTCTCAGAAACCTTAGAAAATTCTTATATTGAACTAATATTAGTGGAACAAGAACTTTATACACTGATGCCCTCATCTAAGATAAATCACAGAGAAGAAAGGACTATTGTCTTTTTTGCCCCATTTGTAACTCTTTCCCTGAAAGAAGACAACAAAGTCCCTCTCTTCACCATGACAGGGGGAACCTGGCCTCCGTGAATAGCTGTGTTGGTTGTTCCTGTAGACCATCAGATGTAGTTTAGGTATGAAAGATGGTGGAATGAGACAGACAGCATTATCCTATGTACCTGCATGATTACATGAATCATTGTGAATCTATACTGTGTACAACCATAAAAACGAAAAGTTGTACCCCATTTATGTGTAATAAATCAAAATGCAGTCTGTAAACATAAAAAAAGAAGAAAAAAACTTGAAATGGAACAACCATTTGACCCAGTCATCCCACTCCTGGGTGTATACCCAAAGGACTTAAAATCAGCAGACTACAGTGATGTATTCACATCCACGTTGATAGCAGCTCAATTCACAGTAGCTAAGCTATGGACCCAACCTAGGTGTCCTTCCATAGATGAATGGATAAAGAAAATGTAGTATATATACACAATGGAATATTACTCAGTCATAAAGAAAAATAAAATTATGGCATTTGCTGGTAAATGGACGGAACTGGAAACTATCAGTGAAATAAACCAATTCCAAAAAACCAAAGACCAGATGTTCTCTGTGATATGTAGATGCTAACACAATAAGCATGGGAAGGGGGACAAATAGAACTCCATTGAATTAGCAAAGGGGAATGAAGGAAAGGCAGGGACATAGAAATAGGAAAGACAGTAGAATGAATTGGACATCAATTTCCTACGTTCATATACAGATACACCACCAGTGAAACTCCACATCATGTACAACCACAAGAATGGGATCCTAATTAAAATGTCATACTCCATGTATGTATAATATGTCAAAATACACTCTACTGTCATGTATATCTAAAAAGAGCAAATAAAAAAAATAAAGAAAATACTGCTGTTGAAATGGACCTTCAGATTTTGAAGTGGATGATAGACTCCTGATATTGCAGAGACCAAGCAGAAGCACTTAATAAGCACAGGCAAGGTAGTCTTTCCTGCTGTAATCATCAGGTTGGTTGGTGTGGTTAGGAGAATGATCCAATCCTCAGGGTTGGCCATTGGGTTCCCAGGACTGAAATAGCTAGGAAACCTACTAATATCCTTTTTGATCCCCTAAAACTATGGGACTGTAAGTAGAGGTCTGACTTAAACCACAACAGATTTATGACCACTTGCCAATTCTTGGATTCCCAAACCCAGAATCCTCTGAATTAAAGGCAGACCAGGTTCACTGGAACATCCTCTCAGGACATCAAAACCATATGCATTAAACCTCCCACCTAATATTTCCCGAAGTTACTTGCAGATATTTTCCATGTAATTCTATCTGAAGAAAAGAAAACTCTGGGTGTTCAGGGAGCAATGGAGGCAGACTCTGAGGCAATTTTCACTTGTACTGATCCAAAATTCCAGGTAGAGCAATAGTTCAAATAAGTTCAAATAGGGGCTTGTAGGGTACAGCACTGCATGGAATATTTGACCAACATCCCATAGTTAATGATTCACTAAGTCTGTGAATCCACTGTGGTTCATTCCCAGATCCCATATGTATATTGTAATTGAAATAGACTTAGCACCTGGGTCGCTGACGGGGGTTATCACATCATGAAAGAGCAAGTAGAACTCTTTGGAGCGTTACTATTAAACAAAAGAGTAAGTCAAAATTATCACATATCCCTTGTGGAAATGACAAATACCAGTAACACTTCAAGAGATTTCAAAGATACAAGGATAAAGTTTGGAGGGTTCAGGAGTAGAATGTCGTGATTTGAAAGTTCCCTCCAAAACTCATGCTGAAATTTAATCCCCAAATTTATGTGTTGGTGGTATTCAAAGGTGGACCCTTTGAGAGGTCATTTGGATCAGAAAAATTCATTAGGATGGGGCCACCATAATGGGATTTATGACTCTAGAAGAGGAAGAGAGACCCAAAGGGACATGTGTTTTCTCTGTCTCACCATGTGATGCCCTCTGTTGTGATACGAAGCAATAAGAAGGTCCTCACCAGATGATGAGAGTTGCTGGTGCCATGCTCTTATACTTCCCAGTCTCAAGAATCCTGGGATCCAAATGAACATCTGTTCTTTATAAATTACCCAGTCTCAGGTATTTTATTACAGCAACAGAAAACAGAATAAGATGGTGATTTCCACCACCAACCCATTCCAACTTACCTGTTGAAGACTTCTAGAGGTCGTTAGTGCTGATCCACCCTTAGGAATGAGGTACAGCTCTCAGGACTGTCACCTGCTGAAGTGTTGAAGCCTATTTTCTTCCCAGAAATTCCCTCAACTGAAGAGGTTGGCCTCAACCAAGATTATGAGCCCACTTTAGGGCAGCCCACATCTAAGGGAATGTCCTCAAAGAGTTACAAAACCCTGGCTCCCTTGCCTGTGTTCAGGTCATTTCTGAAGGGCCATGCTAGCATTTGGGCTCCTTTGCATTGGGCAGAGACCTTTTTTGTGACTCTATAATAGTTACACCTCTCCCTCTACCTAGTTGCTAGTCTCTCTTATTCCTTCACAGGTGTGACAGGGAATGTTCCCTATTAAAATTCCTGCATTTAAATCTCCTTCTCAGAATCTGTTTGATAGGGAACCAGACCCAAGATGGTTGCTGCCCAAATTAGTCCCAGGAATTAGACTAAAAAATGAGACTATAGAAGCGGACCACCCAGAAGGTGGCAAGAAAGACCCCCGTATCTGATGGTAGGTAGAATATATATATATAGGCCCTGGCTTGTTGTTATTGTATGGCTATTAAAATTCCAGTGGTAACCTGTTGGGATTGTATACAGATGGAAGGAGATGCACTGGCAGGTGCAATCGCTCAGGTGTCTAAAGGGTTTGAGGAAATAGTAATTATGAGGAAAATGGAATTGGATGCTGCTGCTGAAAACCATCAATGCACCATGAAAAGGTAGTTAAATGGTGAGGAAGATTGTTTACCACTTTAATACCAAATATGAAGTCCCATACTATGAGTACTAGCATAGCTGGGAAATTCAAGTTGCAGCCTCTCAAACATCCTTTCTGCAACTGATGTATTAATTAAATGGCAGAAATTAGTTCCACATGAAAGACTTAACTAATACTGTGGGTATAGTGCCAATAATATTCCCATTTAATTCACTAGTCTGGTTCCCACAACAAAGGGATGGGTCCTACAGGTTAATAGTAGGTTGTTGCAAATTCAAGTAGTTACTCCAAATTGCAGCTGCTATCTGTATGTGGAATTATCTTTACTAGATCTAATAACATGAACTCAGATATATCATATTCAGCCATTTATCTGTTGAATGCATTTCTTATATCCCTATCAAAAAGGTGGACTATAAGTTGTTTGCATGCTCATGGAATGGATAACAGTATACATACATGGTCTTGCACCAGGGCTAAGTTAACCCTCTATCCCTCTGTTGTGACATATGTTGAAGATGCTTAGACATCATGAACTTCACATACAATGACACCATGCCAGCTGGCCTGCCTGAGCAATGACTGTCAAGTGTTTTGAAGGTCGTGGCAAGACGCATGCAGAGAAGTTAACAGATCAAATGCCATACATTCAGGGACCTGCCACATCAGTGACTTTTTGACACTCCAAAGATCTAGAGCACACTGAATCCACCCCATCCAACATAAAGGTAAAAAGAGTGAGTCTTGCATTTCTCATCACTAAGAAGCAAGCCCAAGGTCTGGGAGACCTTTTTTTTTTTTTTTTTTGGTATGTTAGGGGCAGTTATACAGATGGAATATTCTATATTCGAGAATGTTGCTCTGATCCTGTTATCCAGTAACTCAAAAGGTTGCCAGTTTCCATTGGGACTTATCAAAGGACTCTGCAAGGGTTCTGGGCAGCATTGCTAGTAATACTGCCACTTGAGCCATAGGATGTAATTTTCTAGGGCATTAGAAATATACGTAGTAGGAGAAGATGCTATATGGAGTTTATGGGAAGATTGGATAGAAGACACACAAAATCAATTCTTGGAATTCTAAAGCAAGAGCATGACATCTATAGAAGAAAATCAGATGCGTTAGAAACCTGTTCGCATGCTACTGGGAACCTGTAGTGTTGTGCCCAAAGGCTCGAGACCCCACAAGGACCACCAGAGACCACGATCAATGCAAGCAGCAAAGAGTCATTTATTAGCAAGTTCGAACCTGGTCCTCTGCGTCCTTAACCAGTGACGCTAAGAAAGGCCCCGAGCCCTCGTTAGCAGGGTTTTTATAATGAAAGGCAAGCAGTTTTACAGTGTTCTTTTAATTGGTTAACATTTGAACAGCTAAACATTAGTCCTCCTCTGGTTGGGTCCGGCCAATCTATTTGATTTTCATTGGGTCCTGCCAGAACTGAACGGTCCTAGTGGAAGAAGGGAGGAGGGAAGGGGTGAACTATGCAGGAGATGAGTCGGGGCTAAGCCCCGCTCCCGTCCTTGACGGATAAGGTCTCCAGGCAACCGCACATTCCTCGGACAAATATCTCTTAACAACCTTGGTGAGCACAGGGGCCCAGCAGTCCTGTTTGTCCTTGAGACAGTTAGCAGCACAGATACCACCCTGCTCTCAACAGTAGCACCTAACAATGGGACACCCAGGGACTATGTGACCAAACTGCTCAACATGAACTGAGTTGTGCCAGACAACCCGAGCGAGCCATTAGTCTAGTTGGGCAAAGTAACAACTAATAATATCTGATTGGCATAGATGAGACTGAGCATGAACAGGGCCAAGACATACCAGCAAACTGCACCAGCAGGAGGCCGGGCCCCTCCTGCTGAATTTCCTAAGTCTACTTTGTAGTCTGACTTATGTAATTGAACTGAAGTTGATGGAACCTAAAAACAAATTGTCAAAGGTATAGTACTGTAGCTTCCAAGTAAAAGAAAACGCTATTGATGTTTTCCATTTATTGAATACAGGGGAAAAACATTTTCTAATTCGCTGCATTATAAATCCCGGAGGCTATTTTAATTTTTTTCCAGTTAATTTACCAACTCTGGAACATCTGCTCATGCTCCCCAGGAAATTTGTGTGCCAAAAGTTTACTTGAGATGAGTATTAGGGGCAAGGCTGGAGAGGGTGAAAGAAAGGCACTGCTAGGCACAGAGAGAAGCTAAACTATAATGCAATCGCCGCAGAGGCTCGGCTAGGGGCTGGGGATATGGCTTAGCTGGTAGAGTGCTTGCCTCACATGCATAAGACCCTGGGTTCAATCCCCAGCATCAAACGAACAAACAAAAATAACTCAGTCAATTTCATGGAATGTTCTGAAGCAGAAGGATCCAGCAAGGTGCCAAATTGCTGATCTTCCTTTGGCTTTCATATGGAGGTGTCCCTGGATCCAGTTTGACTCCATGGGAGAGGAAAACTTTGGCAATGCTCTTCTCCTCACCTGGGGGCAATTTTTGAGAAAAGACCGAGGGTCCAGGAAGATTGGAAGGCTGGTGACAAGGGGGCGAAGGAATATGAATGGACTCCCCAGGATGGGAGGACATTTGAATCTCATCTTAGTGCTCAGCCGACGAGAGACCTCCTGGGATCAGGCTTCCTTTTGTAGGCCAGGTCCACTCAGGATGACTCATCTCTGTTTTGCTTATCTGAGAATGTCTTGATTTCACCTTCATTTCCTGAAGGAGAATTTTGATGCATATAGAATTCTTGACTGACCATCTTTCTTTTAGCACTTTGAATGTGTCATCTGACTCTTTTCTCCAACCTATGGTCTCTGATGACAAACCAACATCAACTTTATTGAGGATTCCACCTACATGAGGAGTCATTTCTCAGCTGCTGCTTTCAAGGTTGCTTTTGTCTTTGTCTTTCAACAGTTAGACTATGATGTGTCTAGGGGTGGATTTAAAAAAAAAATCTGAGTTTTTTAAAATTTTTAAAAAATTTATTTATTTATTTATTTTGGGTGGGGTACAAGTTTTCATTTCTATGGTGTACACAATGTAGATTCACGCCATTCATGTACGTAGGGTAATAATGTCTGTCTTGGTCCACCATCTTTCCTTCCCCACCCCCTCCTGTCCATTTTCCTCTATACCATCCAAAGTTCCTTCATTTTTCTCTTCCCCCACCGCCACTCTCCCTTGTTATGAATCATCATCCACTTATCAGAGAAAACATTTGAACTTTGGTTTTTTGGGCTTGTTCTAATTAGTTGTACATGACAGTAGAATTCATTTATACATTTTGATCATGCATAGATGGAATGTAAACTCTCATTTCCCCCATCTGAGTTCTTTGAGCATGTTTGATGTGCAGACTAATGTCTTTTACTAAAATGTATGAGTCCTCAGTCATTATTTACTTGCATATTTTTTCCTCTTTCCTCTGTTTTGTTGTCTATAAGGAATCTCTTGGCGTGTCTTTTGGAGTCCCACATAATCATGAAGGTCTGTTTGTTTATTATTTATTTTTTTCTTTCAGTTCATCATACTGGGCAATATCTAGTAATTTATCAGTCTTTATTGAGACTTTCTTCTGAAAGCTCAGATCTTCTGGTGATCCTTTCTAGTTAATCTCTCATTTCAGTTATTATACTTTTCAATTCAAGAATTTTTATCTGGTTCTTTTGAAATAGTAACTTCTGCTGCTTTATTAATATTTAATACTTCACATCACTGTCATCCTTTCTCTTCATTCTTTAGGCACGTTTTAAAATTTTTTTGAGCATATAAATATAACTTTCTTTCAAGTTTTTGTCTACTAAGTCTACCATCAGATCCTCTTCAGGGTTAGCTTTCATTAATTATGTTTCTTCCCCTGTGTATGGCTTTATTTTCTGTTTCTTTGCAAGTACCATCATTTTTGATGAAAATCAGATATTTTCATTAACATAATATTTTCTAAATCAACCTAGCCCTCTGTACCCCAAGGGATTTTTGTGAGTGCATTCTTCATTTTAGCCTTTTGGGGTTTTTTTTGAATGTTTGCTTATTGGTGACTCTGTTGAATTCATTTGCTAAAGTCACTATTTCCCAGAGCATATAGTTGCTGAAGTCTCTGCTTTGCTAGCTAAGTGGTCAAGAAATGATTTCTCAGGGGTTTGCTTAAGTGCTTTTGGACAGTAGGACTTCTACTGGCTCTCTGTGTTTATCTTATGCCTTCAATGCCCAAGCAGTTTATAACTCCACCTTAACCTTTATTTCCTGCCTATATAGGAAATTAGAGACAGTTGGACGTAATTGTGGTCTTTTGCTTTATTGATCACTTGTGTGAGGCCTTCTAAAGTCCCAGAAAATAACATCTTAAAGCTCCTACTGATGACCCGCTTTCCAGATCTCCTCTTAAATATTTAACCAGTTCTTGTTTGCTGCGAGTGGTACCTAACAACTTTGGACAGCTGTGTTATTTATTAAACAATTGCTGCTGATTGTTTTGGACAAACACAATGGGGATAGAGCTTTCCACTGAGTAATCTCCAAGGTAGGTCAAAAAGGAAAAGAAAACCCCATGAATAGAACTTTTCCAGAGACTTATCAGACGAATCAAGTAATCACAATACCCAGCATGAAATTTTTGAGACTCGAAGTGTGTCATGTGAGATATTGCAAAACCTACTCTTCTGACAGATTCAGTAATTTGTTTTTGTTTTTGTTTTTTTTTTTTTTTAACTAAGCAATCTTCAGATTGTTGAAAATCTTTGGTTAATTTCCAGAGTTCTGCAGTTGGATTTATGGAGTTCCCTTCTCTGTCACAGAAATCAATAGAAATGGGGTTGATTCTTGTGTCTATTACACTCGATGGAAATATTTTGCACTTGCTTCTATTGTAGTTGGAAATATTTTTCTTTATGTTCTCATGACTTTGGTTTTTCTGGCTGAACTTTTGTTCAATTTAAAGATGGAATTGGGTCATAAACACTATTAACACCGTTTGACAGGAAAAATGAATTGTGACTGTTTTGTGTTATGGAAGAAGGATTCTCTTGATGTTGAGTACCTGAGAGGGAAGAGTAGTAACATTTTTTTCAGTTTTATCGCAGTTCACTGTTCTTTGAATATTTTCATATTTGACATGTGGTGATTATGAAGATGCTTTGCTCAGATATCTTTTAAATAATTTTTTGTGGGGAACACAACTCATTACAGCCTCCTGTTGGTGTGTCTTTGGGTCTGTATTGGTGTTCATAGCAGGCTAGAATTCCCTGGGACTGATCTCAATATGTGAATAGGTGAATAGTCAATAGGTGAACACAGGAAACTATTTGAAATAGCTATTCTTGCCCAATATTCATGTTTCTTAAGGATGATCTTTGGTTCAGCAATCTCCTACTGAGAGAGTTCAAGACTCTCTCAGAAACTTTTTACCAAGTTGAGGCTCTTCCAACCCAAACCTTCCTTTCCGTAGGTACAAATCCTGCACTGTGGTCTGATGTCTCCTTGTTTACACCCAATGCATCTCCATTTATCCCTGAGATGTTTCTCCCAATAAATCTCATGCATGTGTAGTTACCTCTGGGAATCAACTCTCAAAGGACCTAGAGTAGCACAGGGAAATTATCATGGGTGCTATCTTACCAATATAGTAATAGTCAAAATGCAATTTTGACTGCTAGGATGCAGGTATATGATGCAGATTTTAATGAGGAGGCACACTTGAATGGAATGCTTCATAGGGGAACATTTTGGACAAATCTCTTTAGGGTGAAAATAGTAAGAGCATTTGGCTTTGGGATTTTGCAAAATCAAGTGTCTGATTCAGAAGTAACATAGTAAGTAGGATGGCTAGGAAGAGTAGTAATTGCAATAGGTCAACCTTCTCTCATTTTGTGCTTGGGAACATCAGTAGTGGTATCATTTCTTCATCAACTATTCATTCTGTGCTCAGTTTTGAGCATCTTTTTCTAGAAGCTTAACTTCCCATTAATACCTCTCTTCCAAACTTATGTAGGTATTTTTTTTTTTTTTTGCATCTCTTAGTAAATTCCTTTTTCTGGTTAAATAATTTATATTTACTTTTACAGTTAAGATCCTTGACTAGTAAGGCAGTCTTGTGATTTTGTCAGTGAATGAATTTAATGGTAAGAATTTATAAGTTCCTTTCCTGGTGGTAATTTTTAATGGCACACATTTTCCATTTCAGTTGTGGTTAGAAATTAATAATTTTTGACATGTTCCTGGGCTTCTGAGATAAATCTTCAGGTGGGCACAGCAGCAAACACCTGAACCCCAGAGATCAGGAGGCTGAGGCAAGAGGATAACAAGTTTAAGGTCAGCCTCGGCAACATAGCAAGGCGAGGGCCTGAGCAACTTAGCAAGATCTTGTCTCAAAATTTAAAAAAAAAATAAATAAATAAAGGCTGGGTGAGAATGTGACTCAGTGGTTAAGCACCGCTGGATTCAAATACTGATACCAAAAAAAAAAAAAAAAAAAAAAAAAAAGAGAAAAAGAAAAAAAAAAAAAAACAAGATAAACCTTCAACTCTTTGACTATTGGTTACAATCACTATTACATATTAAAATAGTGTGTTCCGGAAAATATTTTGATTTAATTCCTTACTGAATTTATCATGAACAATGCTAATCAGGCTTTTAGTCTTATAACCTCAGAAATAAATTGGCATATTGAAAATTAATACATACTTCAGGAGCAGATGAATATGAACTGATTAAGACATAACTTGTTAACTTCAAGGGTGAGCTGTTGGCCTGGGGCTGGGGCTGGCTCTCACTGGAAGAGCACTTGCCAGGCAGGGGTGAGGTACTGAGTTCCATCCTCAGCACCCCATAAAAATATATAAATAAAAATAAAGGCATTGTGTCCATCTACAACTAAAAATATTATTAAAAAGTGAGAACTGTCATGGGACTCTGAATATGTGAATTTTCCATTATCAATGATCCAGTTACCTGGGATCAGACCCAATATGGTGGCGATTTCATCTCATTTCTTGTTCATCCTTACAATCATGGTAAATTATGGAGTCCCAGTTTTATGGGGGCAAAGTCTCCTATTAACTCGTAACTACGTGAGTCCTGTAAGGCTGTTAAAAATAAGTTAGGTCCGTCTGACTTGCCAGTGCCTTTCACATGACTGCTCACTGCATTGTTCTCAAGTTTCTGGATTCCCATTTTCCTTGTATGATGGCCCAAGCATTTTGCTCGATAATGCTTTCCAAAGCTTAAAAAAGTCATTGAGGAGTGGGCGTAATTTTCAATGGAGGAATAACTCAAAGTCCGCCACATTACCATCTGTAAGTCTTAAATGCATCAGGAATTTATTTTGACATCTGATGAAAGGTCACAACCCAGCTTCTTACCTGCTGGTTCTCCTCTTGTCTCACCAGCACTTACTGATCAATTCCCAGCAATGTTCTATTATCAACAGTGGGATTCTGGACAGTCGCTGCTGTAGTCAGTTTTATTCTATTGGTCCTTGTGGCTTCTCTGCATAGGACCATTTTGACTTAATTACCATAAACATAAAATGACCTTTAATCTGATTTTGCTAGTCCTCAAAGTCTTCTTTTTCTTCAGGACATGCCGGCCCATTTTTGAGCATTTTTGCTTTCATATAAATTTTAAAATCACCTTCACACATTTCATTTTAAATCCTCTGTAACTTTCTGTTTGAAAATTTGTAAATGCATTGATCATTTTGGAGAAATTAATATCTATATTGTTGAGTCATCTAATCTGTCCTCCCTCTTCAATAAAGTCTTCATGAATATCTTCTTAAATGAATGTTATCTTTGTCTCTGAATGGCTGGTACACCATGTCTCAGAGGAAAACATATTTAATAATATTAAGCAATGTTGTAAATAAAACAAAGACATAAACACACTTCTAGTGGCAATGTCAATGGGTATACTGGCAATATTTTTAAAATTTTACTGTTCACCTACCCTGTGATTCAGCAATTGTATTTTTAAAAGAAATTTACTTATAAAGAATATTAGATAGTTTTCATATAGACTGGATAAACAGTAGTGTATTTTCACAATAAGATATTACATAGCAATGAAAAATGAAAGAACTATAGCTAAATGCAACAATATAGATGAATCTTAGAAACATATACTAACAAATAACTGTTTCAAAGGCTGATATATGGCATAATATAATTTTTAGGTCCAAAACAAAAAATTATATGTCATTTTATGAATGAACATATCACAACGAAATAGTAAGCACAGAAAAACAAATGTAAAACTTAAGAATTTTGGGGACCACAGGTAACAGTGAAACAGCAGGGATAAGGAATCAAGAAAGATACATTCACGGGTATCTATCAGGGTTGTTCTAATTCTCCAAGTAGGTTGTAGGTTCATGTGTGCTTATTTGACCATTGTCATAGTCAAAGAAAAATATAGAGACTATAAACCAAGAAATAATAAATGAGGCTAAAATAAATACAAAGACAGTTTCTATTCAGGTACATAATAGATTTGCAAATTAAGAAATACAAGTTCAGTAAGAAACTAGTGTTCTATTAAGGGAAAGGAGGACTTTTAGAGGGGAACAGTGGGTTGAGACGAGGTGGTTGCTCTGAACAAGTTTCCATTGGCCTTTCTAGGCAGGTGATTTCCAACAAGTTTAGTGTGGTGCTGGGGTTCATGCACAGAGGGAGCTGTCTCACTGGGGGCCTGTGAGTGGAGATTCCTAGCAAGTGGCAGGTCTGTAGGAACAGTCAGAGATCTGCATTTCCATGGTCTGGCACTGCTGCACTCTGCAGTCTTGGAACACATCCTTTCCAGACAGTCTTCCTTTTCTGGAAGTTACAGACTGGGTGACCTGTACCTGTGAGGTAAACTGCAGCCTGTGCCATGAGATCTCTGAGGCTCACATGGAAATTTTCCTCCCTCTTGGCCAAACTGCAGTGATCATAATTTTTATATCCACAATACAAATCTCCAATATTTGGGCAAAACAATAATAATAATAAGATCACAATCTGGGACACACAGGCACCTGGAGTCACACACCAGGACACCCTGGACACACACCCGGGGATTTTGTTAGCCAGAACCAGCTGGCAAGCTCTGATTGGCTACCAGCAACAGTTCCTTGTAAAGGTAGTCTTAAGGTCATAGTTGACTGTTTCTTCCAGGGTTGCTAAGAAAAAAAAAAAAAAATTCATCTTAAAGATAAAACAGGCTGCTTGCTAGAATGACTTGGTGGGGTGGTTTCTAGAACAATCATTTGTGACCTTCGAATTTTCTTCCCATGATCTCTTGGCTCTATTTTAGATGGGAAGGATAAGAATGTTTTTATTTGTATGCTTAATTTCCAAACTATCTGGCTTAATCATTTACACCTCGTTACATATATTGTTTCTAGGCATCAAATATTCACATTAAAAAATGACCAAACATCAATTGGTTGACATATTTGCAGGTACATAGATATGATGTCTGAGAATTTCCATCAAAATAGCTGGTGGTTGTGTGGCCAGTATTGATAGAGATGGAATAAAGATTGACTTTCTGAAACTGGTGAGAGTAGTTGAACATTAGTTATGATCATGCTGCTATTTTCATACATGTTCAAATTTCCAATATGAGAAAGTTTTTCTGGTCATCTCAGCTACTGCAAAAGAAGTTATAACCAACCAGAAGGAAGAAAACATAAGTCAGCTGAGGCAGAGCTGGGAGCTGGTCTGAACATGAGAGGAAATGATACTCAGGCAGACAGAGGACCTGTCACCAGGCCTATGATGACGGTGCCCTGGTTCCATTCAGGGTCCTAGGTGCCGCCTTATACCAAAGAGCTTATTTCTTAAGTTTTGTGTTTTACCTTGAAAGGTATAAAAGACCATCAGAACAATACTGATGCAGCAGTATTTTTAATGTTTTCAATGATGAATTAGCTCTCTTGTCGCTTGTGTGTGCTTACCTTCCCTATTTATTCCACACCCAACCGCAAGAGTAAAGGGGAATGCACAGAAATCTCATTCAAGGAAAAGCACAGAGTTCTCTGAACTAGTGGCACAAAGAAAACACTGTCAGAGCTTTAGGTACTCTGTCTCTCTCACGCACACACACGCCCTATAAATATAAAGAACTTTTTTTTTTTATTATTTTAGAATTCAATAGATGTCTTTCCTGGGCTTTTACATGTATTATCTATTTTTAGTCATATTATTGTCACCATTTTGTAGCTTAAATTAAATAAATAAAGGTCAAAAAAGGGTCAGAAGGTTGTGGTAACTTGTCAAAGTTCCCGTAGTCTGTATGTTCAGGAGCTGTAATTTGATTACACACCAATTAAATCCCCTGAATAACACTATTTCCAATCCACCAGAATGAACAGTCTGAATAATAAAAAGGAATAACTTTGTGAGTTGATTTTAGAACATCTTTGCAAATGTTGGGAGTAACTTGAAAGTAAACATAAAATTCATGGGGTAGGGAAAGTTTTTAGCCAGACAAGTGAAATGAAAGGTGTATTGACAAAGTTAGTAATAAGTCAGTGAAGGCCACTTATGAGAATCAGCTGGACCAGTGGGTTAAGTGGCTTCTTTGAGTTATTGAAAGCACAGGAGAGGAACAATTTTTGTATGAGATGGATTTTGGAAAACCAGGCAAAGATCTAGATGCAGTTTATCTCTTTGCCAGAGGGACTTGAGCTTTCTAGGGTACAAGTATTTTCTTTCAATTTAAGCAAATGTGAAATCTGGTTTTCTTTTTGTTGGTTTCGCAGTGCTGAAGATCAAAACCAGGGTCTCAGGTGAACTAAACAAGAATGTTATCACTGAGCCACATTCCAAGCCCACAAAAGTGAAATCTGAATTCAGAGGATTATAACTCAAAAAAATTTCAATTTCTATATAAATTTTAAAAATCTTCTTCAATTACTGTTGCTTTAAATTTGCATTGTCTCTGAATTATTTTGGTGTCTTCAGCTAACTAGAGCTTTATCAATTATAAAAAAATGACAAATTGAAATAGAAACAATTAATTTTTCCTTCCCACCATGAAAATAACTTGTTTTTCATCTATTTTTAAGTTTCTTTTAGTATTCCTGATTGCCTATAAATATATGGTATCTGGAATCTTTCTTCAGACTGATTGAAATGTCCTATCAGTTCCTTTGTTAATTAAATTATGTGGATTAATCAATAATTAGTCCCTTTGTTAATTAATGAGTTCATTTATTGAGTTGAATTTGATTTTTAGACAAGTGTTCTTTGTATATTTGAGAGTCCTGACTTGGAAGCCAGAATTGAGGACAGGCAGTTAGTTAGTGTAGAATAGGGAATCTGGTTGAATGGAGGAATGGAGGCCATCTGAGTCTGGGAAGTTGGAGGCTGCCCCTGGGAGATTGGAATGCCAAGGTCTCCAGAGCCCTTTAGATCACCAAGGTTACCTGCCTATGCTACCCCATCCAAAAGGCTGCAGGCAGGGGTTGCTAATTAATGCCCGCTGGGCCCCTATCTTTCTGAATCACTCCATTTGGCCCCTCCCCCTGCCCATCTGCTTCTCACCTTTTTGCCATCTCACCTGCATCTCCTGGGCCTAGTCACACAGGCAGGAAGGAAAGAGATAAGATTGGAGAGAGCAGGAGACTTGAGTCTATAAGAAGGGCAGGGCACTCCCACTTCTTGGGATACCAAAACGCCAGCCTCGGCCCCCTTCTCCCTCCCGGGAGAAGTCTGTGTCACCACCTTTAAATGCAACCTGCTCTATAGGCCTGCCCGGGCATGCTTCTCTGATGTTATACTTCAACATGTGAGGAAGCAGAACTCATCACCCCTAACTGGCAGTATCAATTTTATTTTTATTTTTCATATCTTTCTCTTGGACCTACGCAGTCTGACTCCTACAGCCCACTCCTGATTCTTTGCCTGACCATACATTAGTCAGGTTCCTGAACCTTCTCATACACCCATCTGTTCAGTCCTGGTAAAATCTGTGATAGCAAAGAACCCCACTAAGTGAGCTTAGCAAGAGCCCCCTGTCCTTGATGCCTGACCACCTTTGCTGTCTCACTGGGTCTCATCCTGTACCACCCACAGGGGGTATCTGGCCACCCAGGCCTGTCTTCAGCTGGAATCCTGTCGGAAGAGCTTCACCAGAACCCCCCTGACCTGAGCTCCTCTTAGAGACGTGCCTTCTGCTGCCATCCTCTCCGCCAAGTCTGTAGTCAGGGTTGAGCCCAATCTCTCTCTTCCTCACAGTGACAGGCCATCGCAGTGGCCTCTGTGCCTACCAAGGCAGTCCTGAGCACAGTCTTACTTGCCATGTGTTAAAAAGTGTCATTGTGTGATGCTAAACAGGACATGGTTGTGAAGTTATAAAAATGTTATGGTAAGAAATCAATGCCTGGGGAAGGGGTCAGGGAGGCCCCCTCTTTCTCCAGGAAGCCTAACTAACCATGGGTCTCCACCTTTTGATGGTCAATCACTGCCCTAGGAGTCTGACTCCTCCCTCCGAAATGTGACAGATGCCTGCGAAAAGAGCCTTTCCCGCTTTGTGTGAGAGACCCTGACTTCACAAGGCCTCCAGGTGCACAGATTAGGAATGTTTTTGAAAAGAGGAAAAGAATGGGTCTAAGATGACATCAAATAACCTATAAATATTGTGGCAAACTGTGAATCAGGGCTCAGAATTTTTTTTTATTTATTTTTTCCCCTCTGAGCTTGCCGGCATAAAATCAAGTTTGGAGCTCTCCTCCTCTCTGAATGCTGCTCGCTGCTTCTGGCCAGTCTCTTTCCCGCAACAATGAACATTTTTTTCTCTAACACCCCTCTAACTGAAGCCAGAATTGGGGACAGGCATTTAGTGTAGAAATAGGGGATTGGGAGGAAACGAAGGCCATGAAAGCCATCTGCCTCTGGAAGTTGGAGTTGGAGACTGCCCCTGGGAGAACTCTGGAACCCATTGATCACCAAATTTACCTGCCTTCAAGCAAGGAGCTGCTAATTAATGCCCCCTGGGCCCTTACCTGCCTGAATCACCTTGGCTCTCCCCCTGCCCACGGCTTCTCACTTTTTGCAAAACCAGGCCTAATCACTAGGCAGGAAGGGGAGATGAGGGGGGAGAGATCTGGAGAACAAAAGAGACCTTAACCTATAAAAGATGTAGGGTGAGCTCACTTCTGGGGACTTTAGAACATCAGCCATGGCCGCCTTCTCCCTCCTGGGAGAAGCCTGTATTTTTACTTTTAAATAAAACCTGCTTAATATGTTTGCCTCAGCGTGCTTCTCTAGTGTTCAAACTTCAGCATTACAGGGAGCAGAACTCGTCACCGGTAAACGGCAGTATCATAACCACAAACTAGCTAAATCCATCACCGCGTTAAGAACTGAAGCTCATCATGCACTAACCTCTATGCCACACACTGTGCTAGCTGCTTGGAAGGACCGAACGAGTCACCTAAGTACCGTTGTACAAAGCCACAGAGCAAGATTGGACTTCAGGTCTCGCTGACTCAGTACTTGGTGCTCGGTCGCTTGCTCTTCCTCCTCAAGCACTTTCATAATGGGCCTGGTCAATGTCGCACAAGGAACAGGTGAGGGAACTCATGCCCCAACCCATACCGTCTGATTCTGAATTCTTAGATGTGACTCTGTTGAAGGAAGAGGTTGTAGGGTCATCACCTGGTGAGAAGATGACCCTGCAAGATGAACGTCTCACTCTAATGCTGGAAAGAATTCAGATGTCTGCAAGCATGACCCCTGCAACAATGACCCCAATTCTACCACTGCTGTAAGGTATTCACATCCTAGGACTTCCTAGGACACAGGTCTGCAGCAACATTTTTCTAGGACTTTCTTTATGAATGGCATTCAAAGAGTTATAATCTCCATGAGAACACAGGGGAGTACACTAAGACTTGCAAATAACTTCTCCAATGTGGAATTATATTCTGATGTGTGAACACTTCCTGAACAACCCTAAATATGAGGAGAGTTTAGCTGTGATCACAATTCTTCTCAGGACCTCAAGTCACTGTGGAACTAACCCTCTTGGGAGTTACCACCCGCCCCCCCCCCCCCAATATCTTATTTTATGGTCACTCTTCCTGGAAGAATTTAGTTACCCAGTAGACCAGAGATGTAGTTTTGCTTTTCAAATTTTCAATTTCCTTCTTGTAATATTTATCCAGAGAGTTGCCTGAAACTCCATGTGTTGTGGAGTGAAACTTCAAAAATACCAACTGCATTGTCTGCATTCAGAACTTGAACTTCAGCTCCAGGGGTGTGGATGAGGTGCAGCAAGCATTGTTTGCTAAACCTCATAGGCTGCTGGGTCTCACCGGCCAGGCTCTGTGGTTCTGGAACTCTCCCACAGGTGGGCGTGCTCCTGGGGGAGGACCTGTCCTTTTGTTCCCTCCCTTAAGAAGATTCCTTTTTGGAGCACATTGATCCTCTTTTCCTCCTTCTGAACGGTTGTTGAACTGGTGCCTTTGGGACTTCAGTGACATCCTCCCTCCCACCTGTGCACACAGCCCCCTTAGAGATGGCACAGTTAGATAACAGAGCTGCCTTCTGAACCAGGCCCAGAGCAAGTTCAAATTTAAAACAAGGGCTGCCTTCACCCGGGAAACAGTACACCAGCAAAACCCAGCGTCAGTTTCACTTGCTCTTAGTTACCCAGAAATTCCTGTAAGGAAACAAAATAAATTGGCAGGGCCTTCCTTGCTTCAAAGCTGACCCAGGACCAGGGTGCTAGGTGATCCCCTTATTTTGAAAGTTACAACTGAATCTATTTCTAGTAGTTTGCAGTAGCCCAGAGGTCAAATCCAGTGGGAATAAAAATATGGAAATGTTAAAAATCAATGAAAGAATAACTCATGTTCTCACTTCTCTATGCTCAATCATAGATAAATGCTCTTATCTGAATGATTTGCCACGGCCACTTTTAACTTCAAAGAACCTCTCAACATCAGGTTGAAAGCATGAGGAACTTCAGGGCAGCATCAGGATTGGAAAAACAAGGCCTAAAATTGTGCTCAGTTTAGTGATCTTTAGAATTCAAACGATGGTACAAAGACGATTTTTTTAAGTTACTCCGTGATTTCTTTAGCACAGTCACGAGGGTACTACTAGAACTAAATGGATAGTATTGATGGTCCTGGAATTAGTTCACAGATCTAAAGGGTATTGCACTTAATTGTTGTGTGTCCTTGTTAAAAACTTTTCTGAGACTGGAGATTTGCCTGTAAAATGGGTTTGATAATCATAATACCTATACCATAAGATTGCTGTGAGAATTATATTTTTGAAACATATAAAGAGACTTCTTAGTAAAATGCTGAGGATATTGGTTTGGGCTGAGCTCCCACAAGAGGCCCAATGGACCAAGCCCACGTGGGTTTAGTGACTCATTCTGACATTCCATGTCACCAAGCCGAAACTCAACTGTTTATCTCACTTTCGGAAAAATCAAGAGAGACCTAATAGCCAAGCCCCTAGAGCAGCCTGGTTTAACAGGCATGATAAGGAAGTTCCCTCTGCTTTACCTTCTACAAGGAAAGTAACTTTGAAATGACCAATCTGCTTTCCTCAGCTCTGTTCTGCCTACAAAGCCAGCTAGTTCCTCTGCTTGGCTGATTGAACATTTATTGTATTTTATAGAATGAATTGCTGCCAAAGATAGAATCACACATATAAGCCAATTAAGAGCTCTAAATTTGCTATCATTTTCTTTTGAGTGTATGTTTTCAATTAATGATGTAGTGCTTACCAAGAATATGAGTTCCTAAAAAAGAGCACACAAATGCTTCGAGAGGTGAAGCCATTCTCTGTCCCCTTCTACCCTTCCAGTGGGATTGCTGGGTTATATTTCCATCATAAGTACCTAGCACCCTTCGGTGTTCTAGAACCTTCCAGAGCTGTGGAGCTTGTCAGGTCAGTGATTCATTTGGGAACTAAGGAAAAGTTTCTTTGAAAGAAACAGCTTATTGAAATTCAAGAAGAAACTCAAATTTCAAAATCAGACACAAAATATTTGATGGGTTCTTATAATAAATTTTAATGGTGCATGTTATCAATCTTGCTCATTATCTAATAAGACAGATTTTCAGAACAATGCCAGCACCCATATTAGTAATTTATCCCCTTTAAGGCAAAGTGCTGTTTTGACACGATAAAGCTTACCTGTTTCTTCGTACTGAAGACAGAGAGCTTACAAGTGAGAAAACTCTCGCTGTGTGGACTTGAGTCACTTATTAAATTCCCAGTTCTCAGGGAAAAGGTGCAGACTGGAAGATTTTCACCAAGACAGAATTTGGTGTCCGAGGTCTTCCTGGGAGCAGGGAGATCTTGGACCTGTTCCTTATTCCCTCTCAATCTAGTTCTTGTCATTTAGGATGTGATGATTCTGGTCTATTGGTGTATAAAGCATTTTGAATAGTGCCTGGCATTAGAAAGCTCTCGATATGTGTTGGCTGTGACTATTTTAAGCAAGACTTATTTCAAGGTATGTCATGGTGAACACCTTGGCTTTAAGGCCATCTATCCCGATTTAGGATCTGCATGTCTATGTCTGGAAAGGGGCAGTATGGACTGTTAGGTCGGAAATTAGGCGACTGTATGGGGCAAAGCTGAGCGGCTGGAACAAAGACCAGCCGGCCAAAGGTGACCAGAAAGTTCGCAGCAAGGTGGATGGAAAGTTCCACTGACCCTTCACACCCACCTGTCACTCAACAAGACCCCCTCCCATCCTAGTCTATAAAAACCCTGGGCAGTCGGGGCCACCTGCGATTTTCTCCGGGTCCCTATACCCTGGGGATTTGGGAATTTCTTCCAAGAGCCAAATTCCAATAAAGCTTGCTTCAGTCACTTTTCTGTCCCATTTTATTTGGCTGCTAACTGTGCCCGCCAAGACCCGCCGAGTTTACATTTGGTACCGCCGTTCAGCCCGCCGAGCCCGCCTGAGCTTACATGGACCATCTTTGTTTAGTCCCAACAAGGTTTTAGTTACTTTGTGGAATAAATCCTAACTTGAAGGAGGATGTGGAAAGGCAAAGGGAAGCTTCCTTTCTAACTGTACTTACTGGGGCATGCCTGGCTTAGCAGCTCATTAGAGTCTCAGAAAGAAAACCAACTTATCAAGTCAATTACTGTGCACAGATGAAAGAGCGCATCACTTACTAATTACAGGACTGACAAACACTTTGCAGGCATCTCTTTTATTCCCTTTGACTTATGGTCCCATTAACAATTAGCAGTGACTGGTGTCCTAAATGGTAGCCATCTGTCTGCGCTGCTGGGTTTCCTCAGGAAGAGTTAGAAATTTGACAGAGTTTACTTAGGAAAACAAATTAAAAATTATAAGAAACCAACTGGTTTATTTGTGGACAAAAATATATTCGCATAAAACTTAGACCTTACACCACCAATACACTCACTGACTTTAAGAATTTACTTTGCCTGATTCTTGAGCATTACAAAACATACTAGAAGCTATTTTTCCTATATTGAAAACAATTAAGCACTTATCTCTCTAGTTGATATTTTTAAGTTCAGAGAGTCACTTGTTTTGGAGGGAAGGTCTCTTAGAAAAAAGAAATTCTAGGCTGAGGACTTAAACCCCATTGAGATTTTTCCCCAAAAAGAGAAGATTCCCTTTAGTCACTGGCTGAACATTAAGATACGAAGAAGCAGGGCCTATAAATTCATGATCTCTTGAAAATAAATCACAATTAGAATTGTACACCAGAATAACTGTCCCCCAAACAGGAAAATGCAATACTTTTGAGGTCACGACACAAAAATAAGCCAGATGAGACTGAGCTTCATTGAAAAACGTGAACTCATATTCAAACCTTGTCTCTTGATGGATAGGTTCTGGATAAGAGATGTTCAGATAGAGTTGTGTTCCTGTTTTTCACTGTTCTCTATTTCTGTGGTATTCTCTTATTCCCTTCTCTATTCTTTCAGTTATTTCTGAGATTTCAGTTATGTACAACACTTCTTTTTTCTTTTTTATTTTTTTGAGACTAGGTTTTGAACCCAGAGGTGCTGAGTCACATCTCCAACTTTTCATTTTTTATTTTGAAACAGGGTCTTGGTAAGTTGCGAGGCTGAACTTGAACTTGCAATCCTCCTGCTTCAGCCTCCCAAGCTGCTGTGATAACGGTTGTGCACCACCTTCCTGGACTATGTACAATTCTTCATGTTATAAAATCAATGAGTGCCCTCTTTAGCTTACACAATTATAGCCAAAGTGATCAGACTCTTGCTTTGAAACGAACACTAATCTATAAAAATTACACATATTATCTCATTTAATCCTCATATTCATTCCAGGAGGTAGATAAAATCATTACCTTATTTTATTGATTGGTACATTTCAGTGTAGGGATGATACTTAACTTGCCAGTGGTGGCAAGCTCCTGGGTAGGTCGGGAAGACATGTTCTGGGGCTTCCCTATAGGCTGAAGCCAACAAGCTCAGAAGACTGAGCTCCCATGAAGACTTGAGCTCATCCTATGGACCTGCCTTGGTTGTCACCTCATACAGGAGCGGTAATTATCTCAGAATTCAGGTGGTGATTCCAGCCCCATCTCTCATGATCTTAAGAAAACAAATTTCGAAGAATACAGCTTTAAGGAGAGAGGTGCAGAAGCAAGACGATGCATCTGGCGTCTCATTCTCCACTTCGCCATAGTGGATTCCCTTCCATGGTCAAAGTTTCTTTCAGCAGGTGGATTCAAGACAGGAGGTACAATGGCACTGTGGCAGATTTGAGGAGGCTGAGTAAGAACCCTTACCAGATCCCTCACACCAGAGAACGTGAAAAACCTTCAAGTGAAGCCTGTTGTATAGGATCGATGAAAGGAAATGGCACTCTGCCCCACTTTAGAACTCAGTGAAACCAAAGACCTTTCAGGCTAACAATACAAATAGGTTTTGGAAAGTTACGGACCAAACCAAAGCAAACAAAAACGCATAGAGGGAGTTTTCATTCATTGAAATTCAATATTCATTCCCAGTGAAGATTTTGTGTGTTGTGCCTCTGATCTTTTGAGATTGAAAGTCACAAGGCAATTTCTTTGCAGTCACTGGCAGGGAACGTGGACCCTACGGTGGGCCAGAAACCAGGTCCAGGGTGAGGAACCTTACGCAATTTCACTCCCTCCACGAGGTGAGTAGGGAACAAGAACCAGCCTTCCTCAACACACAGGGGGAAAGTTCCTTTGCTGAGCTGTCCCGAGTCTGTTGGAAAAATGCATCACGGGCAACCAGTACCCACGTGCCTTCACGGGGCACCTGTTGCTAGCAGCACGGAGGAGATGAGATCAAACTATTCTCGAACGGTCCTGGACCGTCCAGACAAAGAGGCCATTTTCCCCTAAGCTCTCCAAGTCGGAGAGCCACCAGCATCCCTGGGGTCCTCTATCCGCCATACATTGAGGCAGGAGCTTCAGGCTGCTTAGGCGGGGACAGTTGGGGAGGCCAGCCAGTGTGTAGATACAAATGACGACAGGGAAACAGCGACTTGTGGTTTCTGTTGTTAAAATGCAGCCTGGTTACCTGATTGCTGATTTACAGCATGCAGTGACCAGAGGATCCAGATAACCGCTGCTGTCCCAAACAGCTTCTTAGGAATGTTAGCCAGTTTGCCGGGATCCCAGCCAGCCCCTTGGAGGAGGAAGCCAACAGACTAAGAATGTGACCCAAGAGCGTAACACGCCAGCTGATGTCGTTTTCCTTTGTCCCATTTCCTTTTACTCTTGGTGGTACAGTAGTCCTCGCTCACCCTCAATTCCAGCGTTTCAGTTACCTGCATCCCACTGTGCTCCAAAAACATTATGTGAAAAATTACAGAAATAAGTAATTCATAAATTTCAGCTAACTAATTTTTACAATACATTATTATAATTGTTCTACTTATCATTATTGCTAATTTCTTACTTTGCCTATTTTACGAATTAAATGATCCTATCTACGTATGTACAGGACAACACGGTCTGTAAAGGGTTGTAAGCATCTACTAGGGGTCTTAGAAGGTGCCCCAAGTGGATGAGGGGGACTACTGTGCAGAATAAAAGTTAGGCGAGCATGCACTGGAATGCAGAGACCTTCCTTATCTTTCCACTCTCCAGACTGCTTGCATACACAATGTAAGTTTCCCCCGATAAATCTCTGCCTCTTCCTTTGGTCTCAGTTTGCCTTCTGCCTCTGGAAAAGTGATTCTTGGCTCCCAAAGGGAGTCTTTCCAAAAGCTTTTACCAATTAAAGCTCCTCTTTAATGCCACCACCCCTCTTCTCAAAGGTACCCATATCTGAGAGAAATTCAAGGAAGCTTGATGCATTCACTAATCCTTGGGCCTCACTGGCTGCTCCGCTCTGGAAAAGGGTCCTTGAATTTGAATTTCCGTTGTTACACGAGTGGAGTTCAGTATGAGGACAGAGGCGTTCTTCTCCTGAGAATCAATTTTACATGTGGCTTTGCAAAGGTAAATCTAATGACTCTTTTCTGCCTCTATCTCCATCTATAATATAAGGATAATGACTCACTGTTTCTCTCTCATGAGGAATAAGTTTTGTTTTTTTTTTTTTAACTGTTGCTTTGATTACTATTTGTTTAAACAGAAAGAAAAGCCCAGGGGATCCCTGTGTTTTACTTGTGCTTCCATTCCTTTGGGTGGATTACTATTATTTGATAGTATACATTTTTTATTCAAATCAGAACATTTAGCTAAGTGAGAAGCAGCATTCTATTTCTGATTCAGAGGAAAGACAAATGGGCTTCTTTGATTTCTATTTCTACCACTGCAGCAAGAACCTGGGGGAATCATTCACAAAGACAAATCTGGGTGACGTCCTGTGTCCTTGGTTGGGAATAGGTGTCCGCAGGTCACACTAGAGGACAAGCCCTCTCCCTTCAAGGGAAAGCAGATCTTGAACTGGCAGCACGTGGCATCTCAAGGCCTCATTTTCTCATTTTTGACATTTAGAAATTAAGGATGCCTGAGGACACCTTCGCTAACATCCTTTCCAGTTTAGCAGTGTGCTCAGTAGTACCACTTGTAGCCATCTACCACATGGGAGACACTGATAACTGATAAGAGGAAAAAGCAAAGAGATAAAAGTCACAGCTGATGGATGGATCAAGCTAACATGAACAAACTATCCTCCCTTGACCTTTGGGCCATGGATCACTGGAATAAGCATAAGTATATCTGCACAAACGTAATTCACAGATCAGTTCCATGGCACATCCGGAAACACAGGGCATCTAGGATTACAGTCTCGAAGCAGGTCTAGGGATCTGGGAGCATTTGATCATGGCCTCTACAGATGTGCAAGATTAAATCAGTTGATGATGGTAGAGATGTCAGAAACAGTAATGGTGGGAGGATATTTAGTTGACTATCATGGATCAGTCATTTGGCACATTCAAGAACATTTGGAAAAGTGCTTCCTAACTACAAGTGACCAAACAGAAAAGAGGGAAGGAGAAAGGAATAGGAAACAAGGAAGAAAGACAAAGTAGTTTGGTAAAATTGGTGGACTGGAGTAAGAGGCTCAAGGTCAAGATCAAGGTCAAGTTAAATCAAAGAGCAATTCCAAAGTCTAGTGCAAAATATCACACCCCGCCAATGTATTCCTAATAAATACCTGTTTTTCATGTCATTGCTATTAAACTGTTTGCAGGCATCATGTTTCTAATATTTGTTTTTAAAATCAATATTCTAATTTTAAAATAGACACGTCCATTGTTCGAAGATTAATCCTAGACTGTATATCACACTTATCACTATTACTGAATACATTTATAACAAATTTCACCTCTCCTTTGAGGTGTAATTATTGCATATTGAATATCAAAATCAAAACAGAATTCCTTCACTAGGGAGAAAGGACAATTCACCATGGGTCCCTAGTCAAGGTGTCCTTATCTGTAAACCCAGGAGTTGAGCCATGTGGCTTCAAAGACCCCTTTAGTTCTACTCTGCTTATAGGTGGCACATGCATATAGCTAATTAAGTTACTGACCAATCACACCTACATCTCAATATATAACAAGGATCAAATAGTGTTGATAGGAAGTCCTTAGGAAATTCTTAGAGACCAATTCCTGGGTCGATTGATTTCTATCACTCTTGGAGAATTCATCGACAAAGGGACAGTAAGAAGCCAAAGATGTGACTCAGCCTTCAGGTTTGCTCCCAGTCCTCTCAAAAATCTTCCTGCCTCCGATAGACACACGTTCAATAGCTTCAAAAAAAAAAACTCTACAGCTGTCTTCTGAAATCTGAAAACTCCCTCACAGTAAAGGGAAGATAGACTTGAACACCACAAAAGTGATCTGGTGGACGGTAGAATTATTTTCTTTGGAGCAAAGGACTGTGGGACTCATGGTGTCCCCTGTTGTGTCCATGCTCAGCTGTCCAGCTGGATCCAGCGACTGAGGCCTCACCCTCAGCCTCCTCTCCAGATTCATACTCCTCATCTACTGCATGGAACAGAGGCCTGGGCCTTAGAACTGCCCTCCTGCCTCTGCCAGCGTGCTCTTCCCGGCTTCTGTTTCCTTCATAACCAGAGCCGAATGCCTTCCCTCCTCTGTGTAAGTTCCTCATCGGGATCAGCTCTTGTGTCAGTCGTCTTTCCTGCAGCAACCCTGTCTGAGAGTGTGCGTGGAAAGTGATGGGTGGGAATTCTGGGTCACTCCCGTCGCCATCTAGGGAAACGTAACAAGGAGGAGAAGGTAGAAGACTTGATCAGAGTTCAGACTTCGTATCCAGATAACAAAAACTCAGAGTAACACATCCCCACTTGCCCTCCACATTAAAATAAAATAAAATTAAAAAAATCACCAGGCGTGGTGGTGCAGGCCTGTATTCCCAGTCTCTCGGCAGGCTGAGGCAGGAGGATCGCAAGTTCAAAGCCAGCCTCAGCAACTTAGTGAGGCACTAAGCAGCTTAATGAGACCCTGTCAGTAAACTTAAAAAATAAGTAAATAAATGAAGGACTGGGGATGTGGCTCAGTGATTGAGTGCCCCTGGTCCAATCCCCAGTACCAAAAAAAAAAAAAAAAAAAAAAAATTGCGGTAATACATACTTAACAAAAATTTTAACCGTTTTAATAATTTAGAATTGTTTAACCATTTTAAAGTACAGGACGATGGCATCAAGGGTACTTGTATTTTTGTGTCACCATCACCAATGTCCTTCTCCAGAGGTTTCTCACATTCTCACAGTTCACCAGATTTTCAACAGCCTCAGGCCGTACCAGGGCTCTACCTAGAACACCAAGTGAGCCCCAAGGCAAATGAACCTTGGAAGAGTAAGCGAGCAAGGGAGCTCCCGGACTTCAGAGCAAGGGATAACCCTGGAGGGACCCTGGAGACTATTCCCAGAGTCTCAGCCTCGCTGCCCAGGGACTGCCTGCTAGGGAGCAGCTGGCCTCTGGGATCTCCCTACCATGCCTCTGGTCAGTCCCTGACCTCCTCCTGGTGCAGAAAGACTTCACATTTGGAGAGAAGGGTGGATTCCAATAGTCAACCATGCCTCGCTACCCACTGGGAATGACCTCTGTCTCCCCTTGATTGTTATTATAATTATTAAAAACTTACGAAGCATAACTGATAACACAAGGCTGCTTTACTACTTTTTCTCTTCAGATTCCTAGTTTATCCACTCTCGAGTAGATGAAACTTAGAATCAGCTGAATACATGGGAAGAAAGAAGACTCACTGGGACTAATATTTCATTCCTTGCTGATGTTAGTTCATAAAGAACTGGCATTTTGAAGTGCTGGCTTTCTTCCAGGAGCACCTGTCTCTAACAAGGTCAAGTCTTCCTCGATGCCCCTCAATAGTCGCACTAAGGCCTAATATTTCTTGCACACCTAGCTGGTTCCAAGTCCTGTTCTGACAGCCTTATGTGTGCATTCATGTGTGCACCCTCTATGGATGTGACTGATTGTGCTTCCAGGTAGTACTTTTGCGTGTGAGCAGTACCAACATTATCTTCTTTATGGAGTACAAACAACAGTGAAGAAATTGTATTTTTTCTTCATATAGGTCCTTGCTATAGTTTGCATATGATTTGTCCACACCAAAACTTGTGTGGATGCTGAATTCTCGATGTGACAGTGTCTGGGGTCGGGGTCAAAACTTTAGGTAGCATTCACATTTTCTCAGAAGACAGGATTAGTTCTCTGAAAAGCAGGTTGTTAAAAAGCAGGACAGCTCCTTTGTCCCCTCCCTCTCCTCTGCATGTGTCCACTCACCATGTAATACTACATTCTCACATGCACTGCCACCATATAATGTCATCTGTCATGTTATGATGCATGATGAGGACCTCACCAGAGGTGGCTTGGCTGATTATGGACTTCCTTGCCTCTAGAACCGTGGGCTAAACAAACCTCTTCCCTTTATAAATTATCTAGTCTCCGGTGTTACGTCATAGTAACAGAAAACAGGCTAAGACACCCCTATGTATTTGATATTTGATGACCTTTGCTACAATTGAGGGAGAAGCCATATACTGGAGGCATCTATTGAAAGGACAGGATCCTCTGACCTATTGATCTGGTGAATAACATAAATACATTTCCAAATGTCATAAACCGTGCCTTTTGGAATAAACACTGCTTTGCAAAGTATAATATTTCTTCACCTTTCTACTATTTTTTGTTATGCTTATTTAAAATTTAAGTAAGCCTGTTCTGTGGTCATCTCTGCTACCTGAGTGATGTGCTATTGATGGTCATCTCATAAGAAATCACCATGATACTTTTTTCTTTTATATTCACTCAAATTACAAAAATTGCACTGGATTATTTGCACCAAGAAGTTATTTTAAAATCAGTTTATTAAACACCTATTTGGTGCTCTCTTGTTTTGTTCTGCTAGCTTTTGTTTGTGGGATAGCACCTTGATAACATCAAATAATGCTAGTGACTAGAGTGGTCTGGGAATAGAAAACCAGGTCAATGAAACAGAATTGAGAGTCCAAAGCTCTCTGCCGTGTTAACGACTTTAGCACAACAAAGGCCACATTTCATCTTGGAGGAAACATGGTTCTGGGTAGGAACACGGCCCTTGAAGCATTCTGATGTGCATCTCTACCTTAGTCCTCATGTAAAGATCAATTTCAGATGATTGAAGCTTAAATGGGAAAAAATAAGCTATCAAAGTTCTCAATGGGAGAAAAATGCATGAATCATTTCCTAATTTTGTATATGCCTCATAGAGAATTCTTCAACTTCATTTAACCCCATTAAGTCCCAAGTTTTGTAATTCTGTGAATATTTCAACCATATTGACTTAGGTGCACTAAAATAGATTGAAAATCATAATAGAAAGCATACCTATATTGTTATATTAATTAATATTCCAATCAATATATTCTTCCTATTATATAACTGTATTACATATTTTATAATGGTACTGTGTTTTTATAGGTGTTCTAAAATCTGGGACAAAAATGGGTTAAAGAGAATCAACAACCAAAGAGAAAAGAATGGATAAAGGCAGAAACAGAAAATTCTCCCAAAGAAAAGCAGCTGTCTCCAAAAATATGGAAGATGTTTAACTTCACTAAAGATGAGAAATTTATGTGAAAATTAAATAGGCCATTTACCCTTCCAGATTATAGATTACTCACAGATTTGACACAGAAAGGTGTTTTGAAAAGACCATTCACATAGACCAATCACATCACTGTTGTGATTAGTGATATAATCTTTTGGGATGATTGTTTAGGTAATATATGTAATGTACGATTGTAATTGTAATGTGTCAATAAAGAATAAAATAAAACAAAAATTTAAATGTATTTGATTTTTTAACCTCAGAATTTTACTTCCAGCAAAATATACTAAGAGAATATTTGGTTATGTGTGTAAAAGTCAATCACAAGGGGTCCAAGATGCTTATAATATATTGGTGCTTATTAAGTACTAAAAATTAGAAGTACCTTAATTGATTACTAATTAGGAATTAGCTAAATAAGCTATTTTACTCCTAATAATTATTATTCAGTCCTCAAAATGAATACTAGATTCATAACTATTGACATGGAAATCTGTCTCCAATACAATTGCTAGTTGAATAAACTAGCAATTTATGACAAACCAAAAGCATAACTAATATTTGATTTTATATATAATGTGATGCTGTGTTTTTGTAGTTTTAAAAAAAAAATCAGATATGGTTGATCTAGGGCTCAGGGTGGTGTAGAGAATTATGGAAGAATGTCAACCAAATCAGTTTGTGGCGCTTACAGCTGGGTGTTGGGGTTTAAATGCTTTTAACTTTCCTTATCATGAATTTTCTGTGCTGGTAGATTTTGATTTTACAAGAAGCATCTCTTTAGAGTAGAGAATTTCTCATTTTAAAGAATAATTGCATTTACTTTTTAAAGATGTAATTCTAAAATCCTACGAACTTAGTTTACTTGAATTTCCAATATGATTTTTTTCCTCTTTCCACATTTTTTTATGGGTACATTATAGTTGTACATAATGATGGGATTTTTAAGGCTTAAAAATTTAAGAAAATCGACATAGATAACATAGCCTCTAGTATATATCATATTTGCCTTTTGCTAATAAAAAAACATTTTATTCACACATTTTAGATAGCAACTTAGCTTTTGTTAGAATAATAAGTAGCTTCAATAATTCTAAAAATTGCACTTAAGCTTTAAATGAGAAACATTTAATCGGTAAATTTGATGAAATTATTTGAGTAAAAATTAAGCAACATTTGGAGAATTCTGCTCATATTTGAACTGTGAGTGAAGCCCACAATATAAGTAAAATCCACCTTTTGTTTCTTTAAAACAGAGGTCAACAAATAACTACCTTGGTTCTGCGTCTGGTCTGTTGCCTTTTTCTGTGGGATCCATGAGCTATGAATCATTGCCAAACTTTTAAATGACTGAACAAATGAAATGAAGATAATATTTCATAACAAATAAAAATGAAGTAAAACTCAAATTTCAGCATATATAAACAAATTATGAATTTTATCCATAAAGCAAGTTTTCTTCTTTTTCTTGTCACATAAGCACCTACATAATATTCCTGATTTTGCTTCCTGTTCAGCAAACCCCACCATATTTACCGTCTGACTCTCTAGAGGAAAAGAGAGAGGCCAAGCATGCAGGTTACCTGTGGACTCAGGAGCTCTTGGGTCCCTCTCTGGTGGCTGCAGGTTGCTGTAGGGAACAGAGAGGTAGCGGATGTTTTTGGTGCCAGCCTGTTGGTAACAAGTAGAAAAAAGAGGCAGAATGAGCTACTGCAATTAAGATCTTCATATGGCTGATAAAGCCAAGGACATAGACCCACCACGCTGCAGCACCTGGCTCGCATTACTGGCTTTCGGTCACTTTCGTTTGAAGAAAGCAGAATGCTCTCATCTTCGTGTATGTTTCTTTTCCTTTTCATCATGTAACAGGCCACTGTGAACCTCTGAATCTTATTCCCACCAGCCCCTCTGAGATTAGGATCAACATTAGGGTTTGTTTTCATCTCAACCTCCATCCAGAAATCCCAGAAGGATTGTCTGATGTGGTCTTAGGTGCAGGGTGGGGATGTGAAGAGGAGGCCCCAGAGTCTTAGTAAGAACAAATTCCTCCCTGTGTTCTCCTGGGAGAGCCAGAGACCCTAGTCCAAAGAGGATACCTGGAATGCTCAATGCCTGGTCTCCATGGGGCCTGGGTCTGGACACTCAGCATAGGGTCCATATGGCAGTCACTGACCTCCCGTGGAGGGCAGTTCACTCCCATAAACCTCATGGGGCAGGTGCCTTGAGTCCTAAGGTCCTTGGTGTCCCTCCCTGGCAGTAGGGTGAAGGTCAGTTTCAGCATCATTACTGGTTCACCGGAGGAGCTGATTAACATTTGCAGACTGAAGGAATGTCCCCACGCACCGGCTTTGCCCAGGGCAAGCTGTGGCCTTTCCTCATGCTTTCTCTCAAGGTGTTCTGACGACGGATGAGAATCTCTTTAGCCTGCTTCTCACTTGTTTGGGGTTTGAGGTTGTATTTGTTGTAGGATGGGGTCTGCAGAGAGAATGGAAGGTCAAACAGGTAAGGACTTCTCTGGAGCAATTTCCAGCCCCAGGAGGCCATGGACACATTGCACGCCTGAAACAGGTAGAACAGGTAAGCACTGAGAAGCTTGACCGAGCATTACGTCCTTTGCAGGTAAGCAAACCTTGGTCCTGGGAAAAATCTGTAACCTGAGATCCTTGTCCTTGGGGGAGAGCTGAGGCTGCATCCAAGACTTTCCATAATTTTTTTTCCGCTGTTCAACCCTGAGGTACCCACAGACCTGGTTGCCCCATGTACGAATTCTCTTTCCAAGGTTGTGCAGGCTTGTTTGTGCATATTTTTATTTTATTTCATTTTATTTTTGTGCTAGGCCAGTGGTTCATGGGCATTTGAATTTCATAGATAAGAAAGATATCAATACTACTTTGGGAATTTCCACAGGGTTGCTATTTTTTTTTTTTTTAAGTTTGCCCATTATGGAAAAACACCTCCCCAAATCAAATAATTTCTATCACCATTATCATAAATTCATGAAGGAAGAGATCTTTTAACCAAAATTGGTGCAAAGGACATACTCAGTCAATTTATCTTCGTGATAAATTTCTTCCTTGTCTTCACCAAAGACCAGGAAATATTTGTTGTGGATCATAGGCCAACACCAGTGCTTACACAGAGGTTTGTGATACTCATGGCTGAAACTTCTCCCCCTTGCTGCTATCTTGAGGTTCACCAGTTTTGGGGGCCCAGTAGGTGACACCCTGTGTGTACTGATAAACCACAAATTCTTGCTGCATGATCGGTTGGGACTGCAGGTGTTATCGCTAAAAGAATAATCAATTCAACTGCAACAGAGCGGACATTCTATGTTGCAGGTATCACAGAAGGCACAGGCTTTTATGAATGAATTGGAAGCCGGACGAGGTGGTACTTGCCTATACTCGCCTATAATCCTAGCAGCTAGGGAGGCTGAGGCAGGAGGACTGCAATTTCAAAGTCAGCCTCAGCAACTTAGCAAGACCCTAAGCAACTTAGCAAAATGCTGTCTCGAATTAAAAAAGAAAAAAGGGGGGAGGGGTGGTTGGGGATGTGGGCCAGTGGTACAGCACCCCTGGGTTCAATCTCTGGTACCAATAAATAAATAAGGATTAGGATCCTGGGTTTTAGAAGGCTCATAGTCTCTGGAGGAATCAAGCTAAAAAGAATATGATCTACATGCTGGTGTAAGTGACACATGGTTGGGATCACCTGGGAGTCATGGAGTACAGGCAAAGGGTGCTCAATCAGGCTTAGGTGCGACAGTTTCATTGCACTAGGGCATGTCTTGAAAGATGAGAGTGTTATCCTGGGAGGAAGTTCCTTAACGAAAGAGCACAGAGCCTGTGTCTGACAAGAACTGTGAACATTCTGGAGGGAGCAGGAGGAGGGTCTACCGGAAAAGAGACAGAAATGCTTTGTAACCATGAGAACCAAGTGCATCACTCCAAGGGTAGTGAGAGGTGAGCCTGCAGGGGCCACAGGGGTGGGACAGGCCACCGAGAACCTGCCAAGGAGCAAAGACTTGGTCCCACAGACCTCCTGTCCCTTAGGTGGGGCGCACCCACTCTAAGCGTACCACGAGATGATCCACAAGGTGAGAAAAGAAAATACTGATTCCTCCATTTCTGCTGGGTTTTTATCCAAAATATACAAAAGTGTTCAAGCCTCACTCGAACTTAATACATGGGTTTGTGGTGGACCCTCACTTCATCCAGATGGGGACAGTCAAGTTTCCTGCCAGAACAGAAAATGGTGTCCCTAGTGGGGATGGGTTGGTGACAGTGTCCCTGTGGGTCCCACTGGTTTTCGGTTTATTATTTGTGTGTTAGTGAATATGCAGCCTGTTAAGGACCCTTGTGGTTTTCGTTATCTATTAACTGGATGAAACCTCATGAAATAGATGATTGCCTCTAGGTATTTTCACAAGAAAGGTACAAATTGAAGACCAATGGAACAATGAAGACTTTGGGGTAAAGCGGACTTTGCTTCTCACCCCATAGGAGCTCTTGATCAACCACTTTGGACCAAATAACTAATCTCACAAGAATTTGGTCAAAATATTGAACTGTGAAGACAATCAAAACTACGGACTCTTGGCCATCATCCTTAAGGACAGACCTTAACCTAAGAGCATTTTATGCCATGAAATATTCAAACATGATGACATCACACTAAGGAGAAAGTTAAAGATTAAGACTCCAGAATGTTGAAACGAAGCTTTATAATTTTCCATCAGTGTTAGTCTTACCAACCTGAATCCAGCAGGTGTGTGCTGTGTATCTGTGTCTGTATGTCTCTATGCATGTAGACACATGTTGCTAATAGCGATTCCTATGCCCAGACCCAGGAGACTGTACTTTAACATTTGGACATTGGCTCTTCTATTTTGCCTCACCAACCTTGAGCCTTGTTTATTTTGTCTTCTGCAGAGAGCTCAGAAGTTTCTATGCATTTATTATACATGCCAGTTTCTTCCCTCTTCTCCTTCCCTATCTGCCCTCTTGCGAACTTGTTGGTAACTGGTTAAAGTCCTGAATTTCCCACTAAACCTTTGAGTCTTATGGGAAAAAAAGAACTTTGTTTTATTCAGTTGAGTGCTCCTAACGCCTGGCCCATTATAGATGTGTCTTAACTATTTCCCAAAGAGAACAGAAATTGAACAAATTGCTGTTGTCCTTTTAAAAATATGCAGAAACTCTGAAAGTAACTTGACCCCATAGGCCACCCTAGGGACAGCAAACCAACCTTTAACCAATCTTTACATCTAAGAAGTTTCTTCTCTTAGAAATTTAGAAGAAGTGTTTTTGTATCTCTATTCCATTGCATTCCTGAGAGCTTCCTGTGTGGTTGTCCCACTGGGAATTTCCAGAGGTCCCTCACCCTCCCCACCCACGTAGATTCCATCCTGGATGTGCTGAAGGGAAGGACTTCAAACAGGAGTTGGCTGAGGACACAGCCACATCCACTGTGTTTGAGGATCACCTAGAGTCAAATCCTGCACTTATCCCGGCTCTGCTCCCAAATGCCCCCTGACTCCCAAGATGAACTCTTCCAAGAGCTGGACAGTGAGGAACACCCCAGTCACCAGGCCTGGACCTATTGCCCAGCCTTGAGGACCTCAGGGGGCTTCTGCATACCCTTTGTGTTGATCAGTAAAAATGTAGCTTGCTCCCTAGACAGAGTAAGGTTGTTCTGGGTTGCATTTCCAGGGTGATTTTCCCTTCAAGAGAACAAAAGGACTGTGCAGAAGAGGAGACTCTCATGACCCTGATAAAGCCAGAGTTAGAAAGTAAAGACAAGAAGGGGTAGAACTGGTGAGTGAGCCTCACCCACCAGAGTACTGAAAGAGAAGGCCAAAAGGAATCTCCCAATTGTAACCACCCTCTGCTTATCAATTATGCTTTCCTCATTGGATCCCCAAGGTGCTCATGTGCGGATCCTGTAAGTGGAAAGCGGTCGGTGTGCTCAATTGGGGAGAATAAGGAAGGAAGACGCCACTTACGTTAGAAGGGAGAACTCCAGAGGCCAGACGGAGGAGGACATTTTAAAAAGAAGGAAGAGGACTTCCTGGGAACCTGCCTCAAGTCAAGAAGAGATGATGGGCAGTGAAACTCTTTAGCTTGGGTTTGAATTTCATGATCTTCGCATCCATTTCTCAATCTTTCCCTGATTCCTTTTCAGGCTGGGCACCAGGTACCTGGTGGTGCCTATGCACACCCTCTGGCTCTCACTAAGAGGAAGTGCTTATCTATTTATCTGAGGCAGGATGTGATAGTCTTACTGAAACGGTTTTGCTTGGAATGACAGGAAAGTAGTGGAATTCAAGCAGCTATTGTTGATGGTGACCTACATTCCCTCAGCCGGGGTGCAGCCCTTCACCAACACAGCCCCCTGATCATGGAAACAGGAGGCTGGAAGACCTTCACTTTTACTGGATTGTAAGTCTGCTTTCATGGAAAGAGTAGGTCAGGAAGTCAGAAGACATGACCTCTGAACTTGGTCTGGGTTTGAGACCTTGCATAAGTCAGACCCTCAACTTCACTAATCTTAGTGTCTTCTACTTGAAAATGAAGAGCTATGATATGATTTTCGATCCAATTAAGGTTATTATCTATGACATACCCATAAAGACAAAGGCCCTCACAATGAGCATATGTGGGTATTACCATCATACCCAAGAATTAGGATGGACAATTAAGTCTTCAAATTTGGAAAATAAAGTAAAATAACCTCTAAATGGATGATGTCAGTGTATCTGATATTTGATTCAGCCAAAACTTCCTAAGAACTGACTCATCCATCAACCCCAGAAATATTCTTGCATGGACTTTGACCTAGTTGCTGACATCTACCACAGTTTTCATACCCATTTCCAAAACTGAAAAATAAGATGCTTAATGCATTTCTTTTTATTCTGGTTTGCAGCATTATTGTTTCAATATTCTGACCTAAATGACTTCAACTTTCTTTTATTGTAGCTCAAACCACTGAGGTAGCTCTGCTGCCCTCAGTGTCCTGGTGCCACCTGTCTGCGGTGTGGTGGAGGAGCTTGACTTCTTATCTGCCTTTGGGGACAGGAAGACCTGCTGGTTCTGGAGAACTCCAGGCTGCAAGGCTGGTGCAGCCTGACCCCTAGAGACAGCAACTGGATTTGCATTTCTTTTCATTCTACAGGTCCCAATTTGCAGCAGAAACCTAACAATTAACTTCCTGTTCTCCAAACTAAGCAGAGAAAACTTGTTCTCAAGTGGTTGCTTTAGAGAGGACATGCAAACAAGAACAGGTTCCTGAAGGAATGATTCCCAGGACAAGCAATAGGGGCGAGGCAGACGACTTATACACACCCTCTGCCGAACTCGGTACAGGTTGTGTGTCAGGATATCTCTCATGGACTCCACATCTTCAGGGGAAAGTCTTTTGATTCCTTGTATCCTCTGGGCCCTGGAAACATCATTAGAGGAAAAGGAATATTATTCTCCCACTTTGGCAAGAGATGCCACAAAAACACCAATGGGCCCTGTACCGGTGATAATCCTAAATTTCAGAACACCTCTTTACATAAGTTTTCCTATTATTGTTTAGAAATTGATTTGAAATGTCAGAGTATATATCTTGAAGCTTCAAAAATCCCTTGTAGCTTTTATGTGGTAATTATTCTAACCCAATTTTAAAGAGGGTTTTAAGGTGACAACCACGTAATTTCCCCCCACCAATCTGTTATGAATTGACATGTTGGTGCAATACAATAAAAATCAATTATTAGAAAATGATACCATAAATGCAACACAAATGTTTTACTGTTAAATTACACAGAAATAAAATGACTCAAAGTTTGACTCTTTGTTAGTTCTGTATTTAATCTGTATTTAATGGACAGGTGACAGACAGTTCACAGACCAACACGGTCCACACAACACATTTTGAGTAGCACTGACCTAAGAAGTATGAAAGCTGCATCCATACGTTTATCTTAGAATTGGACCTTCAGGGATTTTATATTTAACAAAAGGAATCAAACCCTTCACACTATGAAGTTCAGTCAGCTCTTAGATACTGAGCACCATGAACCCCTGGAAGAGTTTAAAATCCAGGTCACGCCCAGGTTAGCAGTCAATGAGCAATTGTCCTCTGAAGATTTCACGTCATGACAACTGCTATGGGAAGAATTCTCATGTGACAAGTGTATTTGATTACAATCTACTAGCAGTAATTTTTCAAAACTTTTTATTACATGAGTAGTATGTATTTACTGTAGAACATCAGAGCAAGGAAGGAAGGAAGGAAAGAAGGAAAGAAAAGAAAGAGCAAGCTAAGTCTTTTTTTTTTTAATATCATCATCTTCCTTCACATCTTACTATGAACACTAATGGGTTATTTGACTCCATGTTTGCTTTTTCTAGCTGCAGCTATATTTAAATACTTAAGTGTACCGATGGCTTTAATATCTGCTTACATGCACTTCTAGGATAATTGATCACAGAGATGAGTAATTATTAGTTCCTATACAGGTCACATTTAGGTATTTTCCCCCAAAATTAGGTCATAAATCATAAGGACATTTAAAAAGTAACAAGTAGATTTTAAAGGACTTGGATACCGGACATCACATGATGCCAAGATTTTATTTAGCCATGCTATCTGTAGACTGATTAATGCCCTTTCTACAGAATTATTGAAATCAGAGGTTCCCTATCTTAAGATAGAGAAAAATCTGAAGCTGCAAATGTCACCTCTGTTGATATTCAGTTACCAGCCTTGGTGATCTAAACATTATTATCAAGGCATTTGAACCCTACTGTGTAAATGTCCTTCAAATAAAATTTATTTTGACTTAGGTACACCTACACGCCCTCACAATCTGAACACATTCCTTCGTTATGGTGGGTGTAATGTATGGCTAAACAGAAACACCAGTTAGTCAAACAGTTCCATTTTCTACATTCATAATAAAACAAACAGATAGAAAAAAAAAAACTGATAAAGGAAATGGTAAAATGAAACTTAATGCAGCAATAGATCTATGCTGGCACTTTCCCCGGTTCATAATTGACCACTTTGGGAAGGACCAGACTTAATTAAACTGGTTCAGGCTGAGGGCTGGAATGAGTAATTAGGGTGTCTCCAAGGTACAGCCTCTCCCTGATCCACACTGAGAAGATGCAGCAGCAAACAGAGGTGTGGCCAACTCCAGTGGGGTGATGCCCAGAGGTTTTTGAAGTTTTTAATGCCACTTTGTTAGCAAAATCATTCCTGAAATGCTCAAATTACAAGCACAGAAAAGATAGACTCCTTAGAAAAACTGAGTAAGCAATGATTCAAATGATTCAAATGACCAACTCCAAGACTCTTGACCTTGGAACATTCATTTGTTATCCATAAAGGAAATCCCCTTCACCTTAAATAAAAGTTCTGTGGTAATTTCATGGTCACTAAAACCAAACTAGGAAAATCTGCATCCAGATGTGTTTGGAAGCAAGTTTCACTTTTTTTTTTTTTTTTTTTTTTTTGGTGGCCCTGGGGATTGAACCACATCAAGTGCTCTACCACTAACTTATATACCCAGCCCAACTAACTCTTTTTTTCTTTTCTTTTTTTTTCTAATGCCATTGTAATGTAAAAGGTGGCTTCAATTCAACTATGGAATCTAGAAGATGTCATACCCATTGCCCAGGATGAATTCCCAAAGATCAAATATAATGTCCTGATTTGTTTAGAAAAATACATGAATCTTTAATAGTGTAGGCCTGAAGTCCATGGGAACAGTGTGGTTGGAAGCCCCGCCCACCACACACTGCCACTGCCCATCAGCTTCTCTGTATGCCTGTCTACCTTGAGTCTTTTGTTTTTCTTGAGTCTTTTATGGAGGTCACCCAGGTGTCCACTAGCATTTAGAATGAATGAATCATGGGTGAGAAGATGACTTTACTCCTTGTAATACCACTTTTGATTACGGGAGTGAAATATCACATCAGAATCTATATCCCAGAATTGCCACAAGAATTCAGAAACGGTGAACCCTTTCAATGTGTGAGCAGTTAAAAAGTTCTTAAACTACAGTGAAACTATTTTATGCTTTAAAAATAGATGACATGTTAAAATTACTTGGGAGTTTTAAAGCATAATACTTGGAGACTGTATAGTTATAGTCCATTATGGCAATAAATTTATAAATATTTTAATGCCTCTATGGCATCAATCAAAATATTTTTAAAGCTGCCACATTTTTAATCATTTTGAGCTTCTGTCCTCTAGGAATTTCAAATAACTTATCACTCATGGGTGAGATGAGTTACTTCATACTCAAAATAATAATGAAATAATTAATTTGAAATAATAATGAAAGTATGCACCTATTCCATAGAGTGGGTTTGATGTTTAAACAACGTAACAGCAACGGGATTTCGTGGAATCAGCACCATCTGAAATGTCCTGCAGACAACCCTGTCGGTAGCCTTCTCCTGAAGATCACAGAATTTGGAAATCTAAACCTTTGGTAGAACAATTGCTTAATCTTCTAAAGAAAAAAATATATGTGCATTTTGTTGTTATCATCTCATACAGATTCCTAAAAAGCGAGCTGAGTACACACTTCTTTTTCCTATTATTGTATGAAGGTTTGTTTATTAAGAAATTAGCCACTTTGATCTCAGGAGAGGAATTCCTTTTTGCTTGATGTCCTACAGATTTCTGATGAGATCAAATAAATGCAATTTAAATACTAAACCTGCATTAAATATCAGCTTTGAAAATTCCCCTCTCACCCAAGTTAATTAACTCGTTGGGGATATAGTAGGACAGAAACATTTCATACCTGTGTAAGACTCTCTTACTAATCTTGAATCAACATCTGAAGAAATAATTGAACCAGGGGAATGGGGTTGGGAGGGGACTCCAAATAAAGCTGGTTTAAAGTCCCCTTGAATGTGGAGCAGTGGCTTATGGCCAATGTAACACAGAGATTCAAAATACGTTTTAGCACATGATAGCCTGATTCTCATTTGAGATAAGTACCCCTACATTCCTAGACCCAGTGCTCATATAAATGGAGAGCAAGCAACAGAGTAAGCCACTAATGGCCCAGCTGCCTGGAGCTAGCTGCCCAGCCTTCCTCCACTGCTGCATTAACTCCACTTCATCCTTCAGTGAGCAGGTCACATGCCAGGAGACCAGCATGCTCACCTCTCCTCTCACATACTGACATAGCTCCCTATAGTCGTGATAGCATATTATGCAATTAAAAAAAAAATTAATATCATGACCCTGCTAGACTATGATGTTCCCAACAGCAGGATCTAAGTCTGCTTTCACCATGCATGGTACACACTAGGTGCCTAATGAGCACCACCGGAGCTCAGGTACAAAATGTAAAGAGGAACCAGTCATTCAGTAAGGTTTCAATGTGGTATTTTAGAAAATGCAAAAAAAAAAAAAAATCTTGGATGAATAAATTATCAACATTATAAATGCAAACAGGATCAGAGTTCCTTATTTTTTCCTGTTGCCTCTGGCTCCACGCAGGCTCAGTTCACCATTGCCAATAAATGTTTGTTAGCACTTTCCCCTTTTAGTATCAGAAGTTTCCTTAAAGTCATGTAATGAGCAGCGCAAAACAAACAAGCCACAAGAACAATCTCACTGAGAAATAAGGCAGAAAGCTTTCTGTTTATACTGCTATCCTCAGGGAATCAAGTTTAGATTTTTCTCAGGCCGTGTTATAAAGGAAGTGGTGTTTCTGATTCATTAGCAGGTAGGGGAGGAAAGTGTTGTCTGAGGAATCACACTCAAACTTCAGTGAAGGCTTTATGGCTCCCTATTCTTAGCTTTCCTCTCAACTTGCTTTTCTAATGTGAGAATGTCATTGAACTCATGAGCAATGAGTTCATCTGCTGAAGACAGGACAGAGGGGTTAGTGTCCCTTTCTATAAATATATGAAGTGATTAATTTTCCCAATTCATAAATCCTTCCTCGGAAGAAAACTGGACATCTTTGGGAGGTAAATTAATTCTTGGGACGTTGAAGGAGCTCTTGTTAAATATCAGAGAGTTAAAACAACTTTTGAAAACATCTAGCCAACTGTTGGGTCAATTGGTTAGCAGGTGGTCCAAGAGAAACACCTTGTTTCAAAAAACTCATCCTGTAATGATGGGTTTATAAGCAGGGACCACGTTTGCCCACACCCTGTCTCCACGTCAGCTGCCTACCGTTCTCTTTCACTAGGAAGCCAGCCAGCTACCTGCTCCTGTTCCAGGCCAGTCTCACAGTCTCACACTGACCTTTGCCTTAGACACAACTGCAAACGCAGCTTTCTCTTTAAATAGCCCATTGATCATCACACCTCTTTACTACCACCACTCAGCCCTATATGGTTTGGATGAGTGTCCACCCAAAGGCCAGGGTGGTGATAAAAGGAGAGCCCTGGGAACTTTCAAAAGGCAGAGTCTGGTGAGAGGTTTTTAGGTCATTGAGGATGTGGCCTCAAAGGGGTTTGTGGGACCACAGTTTCTTCTTTTCTCTGTTCACTGTTATGAGCTGTGAGCACTCACTTTGACACGCTATGGTCTGTTGCCCTCGCCAGAGGTCCAAACTAACCTCCTGAGCTGTGAGCCAAAATGAACCTCTTTACTTTGTAAGTAACTTGTATCAGGTATTTCACTGTAGTAACACAAAGCTGATAGATACATCCCCTAATCCAGGTTGGCAAATCAGAAAGGCAACTTGTCTTTCCTCATGTGAGAGAGGTAGATAAATGAATTATGGGGAGAAAAACACAATGGTAGGAAGGGCAGAATCAAATGAATGGGATTGAAAGATAGAGACTTCTGGTCAAGAGGGAAAAGAGAAAATTTTATATGCTGCCATTCTAAAAATGTTCTTGCTCCCTCTCAAAGGAAGGTATCATATAACTATAAGGAGGCAAATTTTGCTAGAAAGTAATTTTTCTCAAAAACTAAGTGAAATATATTGAGCCTGGACCAAACCACAAAATGCCAAGATTTCAATCATAGTTTTGTAGTTTGTCCTTACTGATATGGTTTGGGTCAGCATCCCCAAAAACCTGCGTCTTAAAGATTTGTCTCCAGGCCATAGTACCATTAGGAGGTTTGAAACCTTTGAGAAGTGAGGTGTTCAGATCATGGGGGTTATGGCCTTGAAGGGGACACTGGAACCCCAGCCATTACCTCTTCCTCTCTTTCAGGTCTCTACCATGAGGTAAACAATCTGGCCATACTCTGCTGCCATTTTGCCACAGGTCCAAAAGAAATTTAGTCAATCATTCATGGACTGAAACCTCCAAAACCTTTTCTCTTTATAAGCTAAGTTATCTCGGGTACTTGTTACAGTTACAGAAAGCTGACTAACACACTCATCTTTCTGCCTCTTCCCTCTGGTATGACTTTTAAAATGGAACCATGAGTTAGTGCCCCCTAGAACTCTGACAATTAATGCCTAGATCAAAAAACAGATATGACTTACTGATTGGATATGGAAAAAGCTGTAGAACTCAGAATCCCAGTCTCTACCATCTCAATAGCTTGTTTCATTTCCAGCTTCTTGTACAAAGAAACGATGCTTGATTTGGGCAGGTTCTTTCGGATTAGGATTTTCCGTAAATATCTATGATCAAACTTTCTGAACCTAAAAATGAGAAACATTTTGGAAATCTTTAATCTCTATGTGTTGTCCAAGTACACAGTTTTCTTAAAACAAACTGCTACTTAACTTTATGCTGAGAAACATCAGTGCCTGAAATTCATCGCACTGGAACACTTTTTTAAAAAAAGAACAATTCATAGTATTTGTGCATTTTTTAAATAAAGGAAGAATGGCTGGTTGCCCTGAATACATTGAAAATCAACTCAACAAAAAGAAAAGGACAAGCCACAATCAGGGCAAAAAGTGTGCCTAAGAGATGCGGGGGAGGCTTGGCTTCGATTGTAAGAGAAGAAATGAGGGGCCGAGGCTTTTGGACAAGTGTTCCACTCTAATGGCTCCTAAGAGCAGCTGCTGCACTTACAGTAACACTGGCCCATTCAGCCAGAACACATTGAGTTTAAATGGCCCGGTAGTTACAGTAGTTTTGCCCCCATTATGTTGCAGATCATTTTGAATCTTGACAATTAAGGGGGAGGAAGAAAAATCCCACATATGTCCCAACAGTCTGCATGATGGAGACTCTGAAATGGCTAGATATTGATGGCCGCTAACTATTGTGAGTAAGCCCTGGCCGACCCATTCTGAGTGCCTGTGGCGCCTTTGGGGTGGCCCATTTGTTTGGAGTTGACATTTGCAACATTTCCCATCAATTCACATTCGCCGAGTAGTTTGCTGCTTTATTTCTTATTTTATTTTTTATTTTTGGAGGGCAGCATAACTGCCCCAGCTGCTGGCTTATTATCTGGTGATGGGTTTCTTGATCTGGGAGGAAGGTGGACTCCATCAGTTAAGTCCCCTCCAGGTGTGGTGGGCTGACTTCCTGAGCTTGGGGATCTGTTTGGCTCAGACCATGGCACCTCTTGCTCTAACTGGGTCACTGCCTTGATCTTCTAGTTTTCTGCCCTTTTCCACAAGAGGCCATAGTTCCTGTTAGTTCTTTGATCCACTGTGATAAGCTCCCCTGCCTTCATGACCCATCTGACATCCTTTCTGCTGAGCCCACCTTGACCTTCTCCGTCAGGGGCTGCTGTGGTCCCACCCCACTGGCCTCTGCATCTCTTGATATGCTGCGTGGTTCCTTGGTGCTCTCCATATCCTGGCTCACTCCTGCTTCCCTCCTAGCCTCCCAGGCCACATCCTTTGTTTTCCTTACCAACCCCAAATAATCAGGAGTCCTCAGCCCTGTCTTTCATCAGCATCTCCTTTATACACTTAAAATAATCTCACACATGCCCACAACGTTAGCTACCAATGACCCACAACTTAAAAGTCCACAATCTTTCTTCTTAAGACTAAATCTGGAAAAAGAATGAGTTCCTAAGTGTGAGGTATGGCAGAAGAATTTCCACCACCATGGAGGAACTTCTGCCCCAGGATCCCTAATGGTACAGCAGACTCCCTTCACAGCCTCAGGAAGCCAGTCATTCCATGCCTCGGCTGCTTTTATCTGGGGGAATCTTGTCCTTGTTTTAAACTTCAGCTTTTCTAATCTCCATTCATAGGTAGTAGTGATTCAAGCAACCTAAACCCAGTTTACAGCCTCTTCCAGCAGACATCTCATTTCTAGGCTAGACATATCCAAGGGCTTCTTGGATGGAATGGTTCCTTTATCTTCCTGGTCCACTTCCAAATTTCCCAAGGATCCTTTGTCAGGTACTGAAACCATGAGTGCCTTACTTGTCTCTCACTTGGTAGTGGCTCCACTGCCCACACACATCTTCAATTCCAGCCTTCAAGTGATCCATCAGCTGCCAAAGCCAAGACAGAAGAAAATGTCTTTTGGTGAAACGCAAACTCTAAAAGACACACGGGGAAAGCTAACACACTTTGGAAACTGGAGGAGGTTTTAATTTCCTGAAGCATATCCTCTTTCTTCCTCTCTATTCACGTAACAAAAATATGCCAGGCCTTTCATATACGCCAAATGAGTTTCATGTTTGAAAGACTCTGTAGATAAGCTCCTTGATAATTCACTTAGTATGCAATGAAAACAGGGTAACTGGCATTTGCTTTGGATAATACTTACCTAGAATGATCTGGGAAGTTTCTCATTACTGAAAATATGTAGATGCAAAGTCTAATAATTAACTGTTACTTTTAATTCCATTGCCAGAAAAAGAACATACCAGAATCCAATTTATACAGCTTCTCAAAATACAATTCTTCATATATTCTCTTACAATAACATATATTAAGACAATTTACCTATATTTCCCATTTTTTAATCTATGTATTTACACTTCAACATTTCAACATTCAAGTCACTTATACTATATTTGCTTCATCCACAATCATTTACAGAATTTAGGAGAAAATGCAAACTTAAAATAATTACAAATTAATCTCTAAATAATTTAAATTATAAATCACTGGAGTCTACGCTGGTTTCTGACATTTTCTTTTTGAAAAACAAATTAAAATCCTAAATTATTCTTTAAATACTTAATTGACAAACTGCCTGTGGATATGATAACTTTTTTGAGAAAAAAAATAACTGAATAACTGATAAAGGAGTGATATATCCAGGTTCTACAGATTTAGGTGTATTGCCTTATTTCTCAAAGTAATGAATCCAAATAGAGAAAGATACAAAAAAAATCTACAGTCAGGTTAAGGCACTACAAATTTCAAATCACTTTCTGTCACTTTAAATATTTTCAAATGACCTTGAAAATTTTGGTTTGCATTTCCTGGAATTTAAATTACTCTAGTTCCTCAAGTAATTTTTGCTATGAAACTCAGTGTTGATTTAGGAAGATGTCATTTATTTTTCCTCTATAGAATTGTGAACCTTCAGAGACAGAATTGTGGTAGTTATTCAGCCCAATTATCCCCTGAAAGCTTGCATCTCCTGAACAGAAAGCATGTCAAGTGCTCCCAATCACTGCTAGGCACATCCATTGCCCCACAGGGCATAACAACCAAGAAATGATTTCAGAATTTTCTTTAATAAATGGGCTGAAGCATCTCCCTCTCTTTGTGTGTATCTTCCCTACATTAATTCTCAATTCCAGGAGTCATACAGAATGTCATTCTCTTGGCATTGTGTTGAACTCAAACAGGTAGAAACCAGATTGAGTTCATCTTTATCTTTGCCTGAATGGAGTCCCACCAAAAACTTCCACTAAATCACATTTGTAATCTTTGTACTTTCCCCCATTAAATGTCTAAAAAACAACAACAGAGGATCCCATATATTCCTAGGGAAAAATTATTTTAGAAGTAAGACAATTTTGAACATTAGTCACTATGAGAGTTCTTCTAAAGTATAAAATTGAGTAGGCAAGTCCCCAATTATTTAACCAAAACCAAATCTTGATGTTGTTGTGAGTCTGTAGATATGATTAAAGTTCATAACCAATTGTCCTTAAGCAAGGAAGATAATTTGAGATGATTTCAGTGGCTTGATTTGGTCAATTGAGAGGTCTTTACAACACAGTTGAGGTTTCCCAAATGAGATAGTCTGCTTATGGATGACACTTTAGTTCCTGCCACAAATTTTAGCCTTTCCACCTTGGTCTGTCCTATGGATTTGAGCTTGTTAACCTGCTCCTACGAGAGTAACCAATTCCTTGAACAAATCTTTTCATATTTCTCCTACTGGGTCTCCTTTTGTGTTGGACCTTAAGGAAACATCACCAGCTTGAAGTGAAAGGGAGAAAGAAGGAGTAGAATGAAAGAAGACTGTTGGAGCCCACAATCCTATAGGCAAGAAACTGGCCAATGAAACCACTCAGCTGGGAACGTATGCTACCTTTACATAAGGGAAGTATGGTTCAGAGGCTAGAGTGAGAACCAGAGGGTAAAGAATCTAAGAATATTATTTCCAGGCCTTAAAACCAAATAGAATTTGCTCAGAAGGACTTGGCAATTTGCTTGGGATCCATGACTCCATTTTCACTTCCATTTTCCCCCCTATTGAAAAGGAGTGTCAACTCCTATTATCCAGTGACTGTCCTTCCAGTATAATTAGGGAAGAGATAGCTTGTTTTTTGACTGTCACAGGTTGAGGTGAAACTGTGCCTTAAGGTGGATTTTTACCAAGAGTCCCTGATACAGATGATTGAGATGACAATATCTGGGACTTTTGAACTGATGTGATTTAGATAAGATATGGACTTGGAGTTGATGCTGTAATGGATCTAGATTTCCATGGTACTGCAAGAGACTGAATGTATTTTGCAGGTGGAACAGATACGAATTTTAGAGGTACAGAGAGCAAAATGTAGTAGGCAGAATAATGGCCTCCCAAAGATGTTTGTATCTTAATCTTTGAGACCTGTGAATATGTTGGTTTATATGCAAAGGAGAACTTAGATGACCAGTGGACTTAAGGTTGCTAATCCACTGACCTTAAGATAGAGAAAACATTTAGGATTATCCATGCGGGCCCAATGCTATCACAGTGTGGAGGAGGAAGGCAGAAGAACCAGCAGTGCAGCATGAGAGACCTAATCCTGGCTTTGTGGATGGAAGTGGCCACCAGTCAAGGACCACAGAAAGCATCTAGAAGTTGGAAGATGCAAGAAAACAGATTCTCCCCCAGAGCCTCCAGAAAGGAAACATAGCCCCACCACATCTTGACTGCAACCCCTTTCAAACGCCGACATCCATAACACCAAGAAAATACATTCGTGTTATTTAAAGCCATTAAGCTTGTGTTGATTCTCTCCAGCAGCAATAGGAAACTAGTAGGGTCACTTTTAATGGAGGGAGGGAGGAAAGAGGCTCCAAGTCTAGTGACATGTACCCAAGTTTCATCACATCTCTAGAACATTCTCCTAGGCAACAAATGGGAAACATCTTATGAACTCATTAGTTATGATAAAAAGATAACTTACACGGGTATGAAGCTCTTCATTGATGGATTCTTTTTTATTGGTCTTTCTGACATCCAGGTACCTGACCAGAGGACCAATTGTGATGCCCTAGATCATAAACAATGAAATGAAGAGTTGTGCTGAGATGAAGACCATCACTACAGAGAACATATTCATTATGAAAACAATTGCAATGACCCCTTGGTATGTGTTTGTTTTTAACCTTTCCTGAATATGTGCTTCAATGTTTACTTTAGTTCTTAATTCTTTGGGGGGCGGTGGTGAGTAAGAGAAGAATGGAGGAGCTTTGGAGTACGTACAGGAAAATGAGAGTGGGGAGGGGGCAGGGGTATGAAAGGTGGTGGACTGAGACAGACATCGTTACCCTGTGTATATGCATGATTATACCAATGGTGTGAATCTACATCGTGCACAACCATAGAAACGAAAAGTTGTACCACATTTGTGTACAATGAATCAAAATGCAGTCTGTATAAATAAAAAAATAAGAAATAAAAACTTATAAATCATCCCAAAAAAGAAAAATTGATATTATCTGTATTTTCATAAAGAACTTGATTTCATCCCTTAAAATAGCATTTCATTAGTTCATTGAGAGCAGATGCCAACAAAAAGAAAAAAACTTTTGCTCTCTAGTGACAATTGGAATCTCCTTTTCAGAGATATATAGTAGAGTAGCTCTTCGCCTGTGATCCAGGGATATTTTCTTAATGTGTTGTGTTGATGAAAAGGCATCACATTGGAGAATTTAGTGGCCGACCATGAACATGACCTGTACATTCTTGGGAATCTTGTTGGGGTATTGAACAGAGATCTAACCAGATAAATTCCCTTTATCTGTAGTTTTAAAATTAAATACATAGTCCTGAGGAGATCTATTTATTTTTAAACATTGAAGAAATCTACCAACCTGAACAAATGCAGTAAAATATATAACTACTAGCGTGGCAGTGACAAATAGTTTCTTCCTAGGAAAAAGAGACAGAGGAAGCAGAAATGCTAGTGAAAAACTTCCAGCTCCTCGAACACCACTGTAGAAAATTATGCACTGGTCCTTGATGGAGAAGGGAAAAGTCCGAAACTGGTTACTGACATAGAAGAGGGTAAATACGCCTGGAAAGGGGGAGATACATATTAGAGCAGGGGCCGCGAGCGGGTGGGGATCAAGCGCAGGTGAGCTGAGGCTGAGGTCTCCCTGCCTGCCCTCCAACAAGGGAACCTGATTCCAGCACACCCAAGGACGCCCATCCCAAATGGAAGCCTCTGGAAGCCCTTCCCTTGTTGCCTGGTGAGACTGTGGTGCCTCAACTTGGAAGCCTATTCTGGTGACTTCCTGGCATGTGTGCTGTGCACACGTGTGTTTAAAATAATAGAATCTTGATTTTTTTTTTTTTTGCACAAAGTAGTGTTTCTAAGCTATATTCATAAAGATTGCTATGCCTTTCAAACTTAGTTAAAGCAAGGATGTTATTTGGAAAATAAAGATTTTTTTATCTCATATTCTCACTGGGTTCCCAAAAGAGGTCTGGGATTCCAATGTGAGGAAGCTCTCTGCTGTCTAGTGACCAGGGCCTCCAAAGTTGAACTGAATGTTTTATGGCTGGCTCTGCTTGTTTGGGGGTTGAATGCAAATAAGTGAGAAGGCTCCCAAGGGCTGGGGCTGGGGACTCTTTTGCCAGAGTTTCTTACGCTGAAGTTAAAGGTAGGGCAGCGTGGAAGTGTTTTCTACCACACTGATTCTCCCTCCTCACGTGTCCCACAGGACTTAGCCACCACCAATGTGCTGGTTCCTCTTAGAAAAGGTCCCTCCATGAAAGCTGTCACTGATGAAAGGAGAGGCTGCATTTCAGTGGAATGAGTCTCTCCACATACTCATGGACTTCCAACCACACAAACTTTACAGACTTCCCAGCCTCTATTAAGGCACATTGAGTAGTAAAAAAGACAGCAGAATTCAAAGTTTTTCCTTTTGTTTGGTTTATCCTGGTTTTTCTACATGCCAGTCATGTGAACTTGGGCAAACTTCTTAGTCATTTCTTGCCCTCAGAATCCTCATCTGAATTACAGAGATGACAGTCATCCCTTGGTTCCGGGCCCCCCAGGGATACCAAATTCCATGGATGCTCAAGTCCCTCTTATAAAATGGTATGGTACTTGCATATTCTCCTGGATACTTTTAGTCAACTCTAGATCATTTATGATACCTAATAAAATACTATATCAATAGTTGCTATACTCTATTATTTAGGGAATGATGACTAGAAAAAAAATCTGCAGGAAGGTGTTTCTTTTTCTAATACTTTTCATCTGTGATTGGTTGAATCCATAGATGCAGAACACATTAATAGAGGGTGCCAGTCTTTACCTCAGAAGACAGACAAAAAGACTAAACAAACTTAATATCCATAAATCACATAAAATAAGGCCTTGTATTTCTAGGCCTTCAAGAGCATTATAATACCTCATAATATTATTATTAGCAATGATGAGTCAGGATGGAAAGAGAATAGGCCACGAGTGGGAGAAGTGGATTCTGGACACCTGCTCTGTCAATCACTGGGATGTGGTCAAGGTGGTCCCTCTATTAGTGGTGGCTCTGTCAGTTCTCTCAGTTATAAGATTAGAGTCACGTGAGATGGTCACTAAGGGTCAATGATGTTGATATATCCACAATATTAATCTTCACCTGTGTTTTTTTTCTTTTTCTTATTGGCTGGGATGAAGCTCTATAATGTTACTTTTCTTGACATTCACGCTATTTCCCTGTAGATTTGTGGAATATTGGAACTGAAAGACAACTAAAATTTTTTGTGGTGGAGGAAGATTTTTGAATAGATGAATGTCTGCCCAAGTTCAAATGGCTCGTTAATAACCATGACAGGATTTGATTTCAAATTTTAAAGGTGTACAGTGTCTCTTGAATTGTTTTTCCACTAGGGACCCTGTAGGCATATATATTCCACTGTTTTTATGAATATTTTAATATTCCTGCTCTCTTATTCTTTCCTAGATCCTAAAATTTATCCTAAGTTAATCTGAAATTGACACATTCAATGTAAGCTCTCAGTCGCTTCTCATTTCTCCTTGAGTAATTGATTTTAAAAGATTAATCAAAGTCATTAGAAAATATGCTTCTAACACAAATATTGTAGTTCAGTACCTAATATTTTTTTTCTGGTTCCTAAGATATAAATGTACAAAATAAATTAGAAGTCACGAATCTCAGTTTCAAAAATTATGCATACTTTACAAGGTGGGGGGTGTCATTTACAATTATAGTTGTTCTTACTAATTAAGATTGAGCTCTTTCTAAAATAAAGATTCACTTCCTGGCCCTTTGTTTGCTATACACCCGTGCCCTAAACCCTCAAACTAGTTGTGCTATTTAGAGGAATATGTAAGTGTATTTCCCTTACACAAAATTGAGATCTCACTTATCCTGTAACAAATGTGTAAATCCCACAGTTTATAATCTATATCTGATTTAAGGTGCAAGAGGGTAAAAATTGGCAAAGAAGTGAAGTGCAAGGGATACATTTACTGAGCTATATTTAAATGTGTAGATGGAAAAGTTCAGTCTTCAATTAAAAGAGAAAATATTCTTTGCTTCCTCGTAGCTTCCATGCAGAACCTAATCTGCCAGCCACTAATAACTTTGAGCTGATGGACGGAGCAAACAGAAAACATTCCTGGTCACTACACAGTGCCAACACTCCCCTAACCAGTAAAACCAGTCAGCATCAACTCACTGCTTACTTTTTTATATTGCAGAAAGGAATAAGAGAACTAAAAAACAAGCTGGGTAGGAGTCTTGGGTCCCTGCTGTCTCTTACTGATGGCTCTCCAGATCTGGCAGAAGAGCAGAGTGAAGCAGATGAAGGCCCAGTTCCACTCATGGTTCTTCCCAATGGTGGATACGCCCATGAAGATGAAGATCAAGGTCTCACTGACACTGCTCAGCATCTTCATGAAATACTTGATGGTCGTGTAAGATGTCTGGGACACATTTTCTTCCACATACTTTTTCATTGTCACCGCACAGGCTGTGATTCTACAATGGGAGCAGAATTTCAAAGAGAAGCAACAAGTTTTACTCCTCCACAAAATATCCTCCTCACTGGCAAAGCCATAGATACACGAAACAAGTCTTTATCCAGAAAGAGTACCCCCTGTGCTCCCCTTCTCTGCCTACAGATCATCTACACGTTTTCTCTCTTTCCCTCTCCCTAAGGAGAAAATGAGTGTGGTAGAGAAAGTGGATATGGCGTGGCTTTCACATAACAAAATGGCGGGCAACTCACACCAGCAAATCAGGAGCAGAACTTTTCTCTACCTTTCCTCCCTCATTGAGAGTTTTGTCAGTCCCAACCCTCACTGTCTGCTTTATTCTTCCTTAAACCAAAATAAATCCACTTCCGTTAGTTAGAATAATTTAGGAAGACCCTGATTTCTTCCACCTAAACAAATGTCCTACAACTATGTGATGGACTACTCTTTAGTTTCAAATGCTTCTGTTCTACAGTCATTTAGCAAGTATGGGGAAATGAAAGAACTTTGCTTTGTCTTGATGGTTTTGGTTATTTTTAGGGTGGGAAAAGGATAAATGCTTAGAGTCTAAATTTTTATATTTACTTGATAGAGGTATTCTTACACAATAAAATTAAATATCTCTGCCTGAAGCATTGGATATGAGGAAAATGTCACAGAGAAAAACACATGATCGATTTTAATGAGCCAAATTGAGACAACTCAGTCTAAGAACAACATATCAAGTTCACAAGGACATGAAGATAAACATCTCAAAAATGTCTTCATTAGAACAAAGAAATCTGTATTTCCAGTCTTATCCCATCTGCACAATTTCATTCCACACTGAAGCGTCATGGAACTATGACGTGATTTGAAAGGAACCGCAGAAAGTAGAGGCCAGGAATGGAGGTTCTCCGTGGCCTGGCTCCCTTCTACTTTAAAATTAAATTTTCACAGTAAATTTAAAAAGCTTCCAAGATGGATTTTAACCTTGAACTTTCCCCAGCTTTCCTCTGCACCAGCTTTGCTGTGAGTTCTAAATTGGTGTGGTAATTGCTAAGCCCTCCTCAGGCAAATCGCGGGATCAAATGCAAATTTTGGAGAGAATATTTGTTTGGCAAAAGACCTGAATCAGAGCTCACAAAAGTTTAAAAAATATCCTAAATCTTGCAAGACCTTTGGAGAGTAATGGCAGAAGTCATGCCTTTTCCAGATGCTGGGTTCACCCTCTGTGACCCTAAACTTTCTCTATTTGACTATGAGACTCGGAACTTGGATTGTACTCACGCCAGGATGCCAGAGAGATAGAGTGTTTCTGCAGCTAAGTAAGACAGATAGCTGAACATGAAGACGATGAGCGGTTCGATTGCAGAGATATTCTGAGTGAAACGTGTGATAAATGCAGAAATAAATCCAAAAATGATGCCAAAAACTACTCCCCCACACCCCACAATGATGAATCGGGCACATCCAGCCAAAATGTCGACAGGTTCTATGTCTTCGAATTTATGCATCTTTGTGAAGGCAATTAATATATTGTATAAGACCTGGACAAAAAAAAATGAAACAAATACAATAAACAAGAGTTAGCACTTAGAAATATTTTACACACCTATTCTCAACTTTGTGGCGAGTTAAATAATACACAACCATAAATTCTGCAACAAATATTAACACAGCTATCTAACTTTTAAATGTATTCCAAGTAGGTTAAATGCATTCACATTCACAAATCAGAAGTATAATACTCACAGCTTGTAACTAAGCACATGTTAAATGTTTGCAATTGATATTTTAGCTGGGTGTGGTGGTGAATGCCTATAATCCCACGGTGGGGAGGCTGAGGCAGAAAGATGGCAAGTTCAAAGCCAGCCTCAGCAACTTAGGGAGACCCTGTTTCAAAATAAAAAATAAAATGGGCTGGGGATGTGAGTCAGTGGTTAGGTGCCTGTGGGTTCAATCCCTGGTACTGGAAAAATAATATGCTAATTACCCTGATTTGATCATTATATATTGTATACATGGACCAAATTATTTTCTTATACCCCAGAAATATGTACATGTATTATGTTTCAATTAAAAATATTATTAACAAAAACCGGGGGCTTACTATGTGCCAGTCTCCTTGCCAAATTCTCTGCATAAGCTAATTTATTGCCTTTAAACATTGCACCCTTTCATGTCTGCTCTGTAATAAATAATGGAATTCCTTTAAACATTTTTCCTTTAAATTGAGCACTAGGTTGGGCTCCCTCAACAGATGGGGCAGAAGGGACACTGTAGGATGAAGTTTTCTTGAGACCCTCCCGAGACAATCACGTGAGGGTGAGGACTTCTGGTGGAGCCTGCCTGGGCTGTGGTTCCCAAAAAGGATCCCTTGGCAACCCTGCAGCTTCAGGGTCATGATAAGCTGCCAACAGAAAGCCCCAGTGTGGCCCAGCATGTCTGTGGCCTTGGTGTCCTCTGTACCACCCTCCCTTTGAGTCATAACCCCCTCGCCTGCATGCAGCTATCTCCTCCAAAGGCCCCTGGAGTCCAGTCTTCCACTACACCTGGCATTGCTTATGTCTGACCCCACCCACCTTCCAGGGGGTGGTCTTTACTTGTCCAGCAACTCTAGATCAGCTCCAGTCTGTTGATCCCTCCCAGTGTCCAGATCTACACCTTCCCCAGTGAGATCTGAACCCCACCCAAGCATCTCCTACCTGGGATGCCCTCCCTCTTAGCCCTTGGGACCATAGAGTTCCCTTATATCTATTAACTATAGCTATTAACTATAACTTTATCATAGTTAATAAATTTTACATAAACTTTTCTCCCTGATGTACTGTGTGATTTCTCTTTCCTGATTGAACCAACCTGCTACACTCTTCATATACAGATGGTCCCTGACTTAGGATGATTTGACTTACAATTTTTTTCAACTTTATGGTGGTGTGAAAGAGATATGTATTCAGTAGAAACTGTACTTTGAATTTTGAATTTGGAACTTTTCCCAGGCTGGTGATCCGCAGCTCCCAGTCAGCTCTGTTGCTCAGCTGAGATGCTTAGCAGGTTAGGCGTATCAGATGCATTTTCAACTTGTGAATTTTCTCCTGAACGGGTGGCTTTATCAGAAACTGGTCCTATTGAGGAGTGTCTATACGTCATTCCACTGACTTCTCCAAACAACTCTGGTCTGTGTGATACACACTCTTCATTTTCCTAATATTTCTCTGCATATTTCAACATTTATTTTGGAATTACAGGGATGTACTTATCACTCTACAGCCAAGATCTTATAAAGTGCCACAGTAAAGTGGCAGCAGACATTCGGGTAATGAGATGTGTAAAACAGATTAAGTAAGATAGCTGCAGAAAACAAAGGGCTTTGAAAATATCAGACTCTGGGGACTCCTGCTAAACCACAGCATACACCTATTTGCCTTTATCTGCACCTACCAGGACAAATGAAAACAAAAAAAATCAGAACAGGGGACAGAAGATAAAACTCAAGGAAATAGTCACTGTAAATATATTCTGAATCACCAAAGAACCCCTTGGAAAGACTCTAGGAAAGACCGGGTCTATTCCCCCTTCATTCCCTCCCTGTCCGAGCCTGTTTTCTGCTGTGTAACAGAATATCAAGACTGGGCAACTCATGAAAAATGGACATTTATTTGGCTCACAATACTGGAGGCTGGTAAGTCCAAGAGCATGGCACCAGTACCTGGCAGGGGCCTTCCTTCTTCATAGAACATGACAGGAAGGAAAGGCAAACACACCTGAGCCAGACAGGAAAGGCAAGAGGGACCCAAATTTACCACAGACCCACCTTGGAGATAATCTAATCTGTGATACTGACCTTAATCTATTTATTTGCCTTTTAAAGGCCTCACCTCTCAACACTGTCATGAGGCAACTGAATTTCAAAGTGAGCCTTGGAGGGGACACCCACACCTGCCTTCACACTCGGCTCTTCTCTTATTTCTGGATGTGGTCCCCTCTCTGCAGCCTGTCAGGGTTTCCCAGGCTGGCGCCTACTGTTCCACTTTGACCTCTCCATTCCCATTCTTCCTTACTAATGCCCTCAGAGTTCCCTCTGTTCTTCAGGGTGACCTGGCAGCTTCTGGGTTTGGGATCACCAGAATGCATACCATTTTGTGCAGACACTGAACCCGGGTGGTGGAATCTAGCCCCGTGGTCTGTAGTCTGCAGACAGCTGCAGTCATTCCCCACAAAGCCTACTCCCCAGTCTCACCCCACCGCCCAGGACTGCTCCATACCTGGTGTCTCCCCTTATGATAAGACATGGCCGATTTCCCACAGAGTGAGATAGGCAATAAATGATCACTCAGGTGCAAAGCTGTCTTTAGGTTGGTTTCTTGTTATGTACATAATCATAAGTAGCTGGAATACATTGAAAACAAAGCCCCAATTCATCTCATTTGCCCTCTCCTCTAAACAGGGTCCGACATTTGTTAGAGGGGTTTCCTCTACCGAGAGAGGCAGTGAAAGCAACCGATGGATAGGGATGGGCATCCCAGCTTCGGGGGGCCCTGGAGTCACGAAACATACATTCATTCTATGTACACCATACATTCTATTGAGCTCAAAAATCCTACAGCATTACTCTTGGCTTTGGAATGTGAGTTGGCAAAGAGGGTCATTCCTCAAAGGAGCTCAAGAGTTACCAACCTTCCTCTACAATGCCTCACTGCCCATGGACTTGGCCACTGGGGAGAAGGGACACAGGAGCGTGCCTAGTGACCCTGGAATTACAAGTTCACATGCCCTCCACCATGCAGCTTCTGGCCCTGATTTCTGTGTAGTGTCCCAGAGCTACAAGAACAAAGTTCTGCAAGCTGGGCTCGAATGTATTCTCTCACTGCTCTGGAGCCTGGAAATCCCGGATCAAGATGGTGCCAAGGCTGAGGGAGGATTCCTCCTTGCCTCCTCCTTGTTTCTGGTGGTTTTTGTCGGCCCTCAGTGTTCCTTGTCTTAGAGACACATCGCTCCAGGCTCTGTCACCTCTTCATATGGCCTCCTCTGTGTGTCTCCTCTGTGTCACCAGGTCATCTTAACAGGACAGCAATCATTAGATTAGGGTCCACTTTGGGCCAGTGTGAGCTCTTCTCTTCTTAACTAATCACATCTCCAAATACACTGTGTTTCAAATAAGGTCGTGTTCTAAGTTTCAAGGTAGACTTGACCTTGTACATGTGCTGGGGAGGGATGGCCATCATTCTACCCAATATAGTTTCTGTAACTGAAATATCCACAAAATAGAGTTAACTTGTATTATAGACTAGCAATCTTGATTTATAAATCTTTTAGAGCACAAATCATTTCATTTTGAATCTTAAAAGGTGCTAAACTGTGACATATCCCCTCCAAATGGATCGGTATTTGACTTTCAATGCAATAAGCAGTTAGTGGCTGGTAAGTTTGGTCAGATAAACAATTGTAGACAGATTGCAAACAAAAGTTTGCTTCCTTTCTGGAAAGAGAAGTTTCTAGTGCATTTTCTGGGAGAAGGGGAAAGTGGGAAAGTTAGAAAAAGAATCAGAAAGCTTAGTGCGAATTTGCCCAGGCAAGAAAACACACACACTATGCATATTGTGATGTATATCTCCTGATATGAGGAAAGGAGTTACTTCGAAAAAGAAATATTTGCAGAAATCTTAAACCAGATTTGCTGATTTGCTGAGGTATACAAGCAAAAGTTCAGAAATCTTAAGAAAAAAAAAAAAGCTAAAGAAAACCTCCATGCTTGGCTCACAATCCCTTCCAGACAATACCCTATGAATATTATAAATTTGTCCTTTCTAATCCTGCCTGCTTGCCTGTCACCTACCTGTGTGGCATCCATCATCCCTCCCTCCATCTGTGGCAGTGAGAGCCTTTTGTATCTCTGGCAGCAGGAAGTGAAATGACCAGTCACCTGCTGTATTTTACTACTTGTGTTTTGTTCTCAGCTAGGGAATGTGGCAGGGACACTGATATAGGTCCTTTCTTGGAAGGAATTGGTCTCCTCTGACGGGTGCCCTGGCCTGAGGACTCTGTGATGAGCTTGTAAACTCTTTCAGTATCCCTCCTTCCCTGGTGTCTCTCTGTACGGGACTATGAGAGTTCTCCTCACCCTTGGGTTCCTCCTTCTGGAGGGAAAAGGTTTCTTGCACATCTAATACACTCTGGGTGTCTGATCTATGGACCACATGGACAATATTGATTTATTTATTGTCCAGCTGTGCATCAATCATATTCTACAAAACTGTTATTATACTGGTCTATTTTATTTAAGCAAATGATGTCATGTTTTCAGGAAAAGCTTATCTGAGTATTTGAAATTTGTGACTTATGGTTTCAAAATAAATCTAAAAGAAACTTAGTGGTTGTATCCTGATGCAGTGAATTTATTTAGACTAATTCCACTCTCTGACTGACCTTGGAGCAATCCATGTGTGGGTCTTCTTAGGAAACCTGGGTATTGCATTTCTGGAGTTGAACTTCCAAAGGAGAGGAGTCAAGATGAGAAGCCAGACCAGGTTCCATGAGTCCAGAACAGGAAGGTTTGAATGAGGTTAAATGAGGTTTATTTGACTCTCAAATTCAGAGGAAACTTGGGAAACATGAGTGAGATTCAATAATTTGAATATTATTGCCACAAATCAAAAACCCTTTTGCATAGCTTGCTGGATTACAAGTAGCTCCTCAGTTCATCGCAGTGGCCTGGGAAAACCAATCAGTGCAGCCCTGAACTTGACCCTGGTGTGCCCTGACGGTCGATGTCAGGGCACTTTCAGAAGGCCACATAATTAGGAAGACTGCATTTACAGCACAACCCACGTGACTGTGTGCAACATGATCCTTACCTTTCAAACTAGTAGGTCCTGGGTATCATTACAGTGGAAAATTATTGTCTTTGAATTCATTTCAAATCACAATAGTGTATGTGTGTATGTGTGTGGTGGGGGAGAATAGTTAAGGGGAAACTCGGTCAAGGTTAAATCCCAAACATGTTTGTGACACATGGAGAACAGGTTAGATTTTCCCTCTTTACCCATCATCTCAGGAAATGGTCCTTTTACAAGATATAATTGCAAATCTCCCAGATTATAACATAAGCCACTCTGACACTACCTTGTGAGAGTGCTGAGCCTGTTTAACCCGGAGAAACTCAGTGACGCCTGACACCAGTCACCAGCCAAGGCCCAGCAGAGATGGAGGGTCAATTCCAAATATGCTGAATTTTTTTCTTATCAACCTCATGGAGGAATAATTTCCATACGATAAGCCACGTTTAAAATGAATGAATTCTGGCCATTATGTACATACATAAAATCACTGTGTGTTCAAGATATAGAACATTTCCACAAACCCAGGGAGTTTCCTCATTCCTCTTTTGAAGTTTATCTTGTACTCTGGCCCCAACCTTAGGAAACTTCTGATCTATTATAGATGGATTTGCATTTTACTTGAGTTAAATAATATGGTAGGAACTCTTTTGCATCAGAATTCATTAACTCAGAATAATATTTTTGGAAATTACTCCTGTTATTGCAGGTATGAGGGGTCTATTTCTTTATATTCCTAACTATTTTCTAATACATGGTGATAGTAAATTTCAGCCACCCTGTCATCTGTTAATGAGCATTTCTTCTCCCTTACCTCAGTTTTTGGTTATTTGACTATTGCTACTGTGAATGTTAGAATTCTTTTGTGCAGATCTATGCTTTTATTTCTCTTAGATATATTCCTGGGAGTGGAATGGCTAGGTAATACAGTTGAAGTTTTAAGAAACAGACAGATAGCTTTGCAAAGTCATTGCATCATTTTATATTCCTACAGAAGTGTATCCCAGTCCCTTTTCTAATTTTTTTTTGAGATATCTGATTTTTTTTTTTTTTTTTTTTTTTTTTAGTTCAAGGCTAAAGTTGGCCTTGAACTCCTTGATCCTCCTGCCTCAGTCTCCTGAGTCCCTGAGATTAGAGCCACCAGACCCTCCTGATATTGCCTTCTTTTGTGATATACATGCTTAAATATTTGGCAATTTTTAATTAAGCTTTTTGTTTTTATTGTTATTGAACTATAACATTCTTTTTTTTTCTTTTTTTTTTTTTTTTGTGGTGCTGTGGATCGAACCCAGGGTCTTGTGAATGCAAGGCAAGCACTCTACCAGCTGAGCTGCATCCCCAGCCCGAGTTATAAAATTCTTTATATATTCTCTGTAAGTTCTCTGCCAGATATGTGCATAGAGAATAAGTTCTCTTCTTCTTTAGCTTGTCTTCTTGTTTACCTAAAAGTGCATTTTAAAGATCAAAAAGTATTATTTTGGTAAAATTCAGTTTATTGTGTTATCTCCCCTTTTTGTTTGCTTGTTTGTGTTTTTCCTGTTCTTTGAGAACTCCACAATCAGAGAAATTTTGGTCCTATGTTTTCTTCAGATTTATAATTTTAACTTTTACATTTAGGCTATGACACATTTTGTGTTTTTAAATAGGATTTGAGGTAAGAGGTGATTTTCATGATTTAACACATGAACTGTCAGATATTTCAGTAGCAACTGTTGAAAAGACACCTCTTCCATTGAACTGCCTGTTATTTGATAAAAGTCAATTAACCTGTCTATGTAAGTCTACTTCCTGGTTGTTTTAATCTGTTTTATAGTTTACATGTCCATTCTTTAATCAATATTATTAATTTTGTAGTATAATTATAATTATTGTGACACTATAATACGCCTTCAAATATATCTTCAAGTTTTGTTCTTCTTTTTAAAAAATTGCTTCATGTATTCTAGGTCATTTGAGCTTCCAAACAGATCTTAGAATTAGTTTTATCAATTTCTATTTAAGGTCAGGCATGGTGGCACATGTCTGTAATCTCAGAGGCTTGGGAGGGCTGAGGCAGGAGGATCACAAGTTCATAACCAGCCTCAGCAACTTAGCCAGACCCTAAGTAACTCAGCAAGACTCTGTCACTAAATAAAAAAAAAAAAAAATGGATGGGGATGTGGCTCAGTGGTTAAGTGCCCCTTGGTTCAATCCCCAGTACCCAAAATAAATAAATTTAAAAATTCTATTTAAAAAGTTTCATGGGAAAGTTTTGGGATTTTATTGAAATTTACCAGCTTGTTGGAAGAAAATTGATAACAATGCTGAGTCCTGTTATTTTTCAAATCCTTTTATTCAGATCCGCAATGTTCTATACTACTCACTGAAAAAGTCCTGCACATCCTTCTTGAACTTATGTCTTTTTGTTTTTACGTTACATTTAAGTGAGAGTTTAATATTTTCTCTGGCCACTAGTAAAGCTGTTTGCCACTACCTAATTAAGTGCTGTTGATTTTTGTACATGAACCTTATATTTTGTGCAACAGTTTGGATCTTAAGTGTCGCTCAAAGGCTTGTATGTTAAAGGCTTATTCCTCACTGATGGCATTATTGGGAACTGGTGGCAGGCAGTGAGGTCAATGGGGGTATGCTTTTGAAGGGGATAATGGAACCCCAGACCTTTCCTCTGTTTGTTTCCTGAGCACCATGAGTTGAACAGGTTTCTTCTGCCATGATGTATTGCTTCACACAGGCACAAAGCAATAGGGTCAGGTGACCATGGACTGAAACCTCTAAAACCAGGAGCTTAAATAAACTGTTGCTCATATCACGTTGATCATCTCAAGTATTTTGTCACAGAGATAGAAAGTGAATACATTGTGACCTTGGTAAGTTCACTAATAAGTATTTTATTCTAGGAGTTGTTTCATAGATTCCTGAAGATTTTCTGCATATCATCATGTCATCCATATATAGAATGCACACTATTCCCTGAGTGACGTTTATGCTTACATTTAAGCTTTTTCCTCTTGCCTAACCAGTGTTTTGAGAGTGGGTATTGTTTTGATTTTTTTTTTAATTTTTATTTTTATTATTATTGTATACAAATGGAATACATGTTGTTTCTCTATTTGTACATGGAGTCAAGGCATACCACTTGTGTAATCATACGTTTACATAGGGCAATGATGTTTGATTCATTATTTTTTTTCCCTTCCCCCCCACCCCTCCCACAGATTTTAGGAAAAAAGTGCTTGATATGTAACCTTTAGTATAACGCTAGCTATAGATTTTTCATAAATTTCCTTTATCAGGTTGAAGAAGCTACTTAGTCTCTTTACCTTCCGTGAGTTTTTATCACTGAGGGGTGTTGAATTTTGTCAAGTAGTTCTCCACTTTTATTAATATAGTCATTTATTAATGTTAATAGTAACATGGTGAATTGAATTCATAGATTTCCCCTATGCTTAGAAACTTGTATTTCTGGGATATCTTTGATGGTCTTGACTTATTTTCCTTTCTTTCTTTGTTTCTTTCTTTCTTTTCTATTTATTTATTTTTACAGACTGCATTTTGATTCATTGTACACAAATGGGGTACATCATTTCATTTCTACGGTTGTGCAGGATGTAGATTCATACCATTCGTGTAATCATACATGCACATAGGGTAATGATGTCTGTCTCAGTCCACCATTTTTCATACACCCCTCCCTCTCATTTCCCTCTACATAATCTAAAGTTCCTCCATTCTTCTCTCACTCCCCACCCTGCCACCCCCATTATATATCATCATCCACTTATCATGGAAAACATTTGGCCTTTGGTTTTTTGGGATTGGCTTATTTTACTTAGCCTTTTAATATGTTAAACTGAATTTTATTTTTCTAGTATTTTATTAGGAAATATGATGGATATTGGGCTATAGCTTTGATTTCTTTCTTGAAATGTCTTTGCCTTGTTTTGGTATCAGAATTAAAGTTGGTCTCATAACAGTTGGAAAGCAATCACATGAATGAGTGTACGAAGAATAAATATTATTTCTTCTTTAAGATACAGGCAAGTTACCATGTTTTAAAGTGGTTATTCCATCATTATCACTTGTTACCCTCCTTACGTTTACCTTCTTTGGACTTCCATTGGTTTCACTTTGCTCTTCTTCTTGTTTCTTCAGGCAGAAACTCCAGTCCATTGATTTTTGGTCTTTCAACTCTTAACTAAAAGGCTTTTAATATTATAAATTCTCCTCAAAGCATTTCTTTAACTATACTCCACAGGTTTTTGTTTGTTGTATTTTCATTATTATTTAGTTAAAATAATAACTAAAATTCCTTTGTTATTTCTTTCTTGAATCATGAAGTATTTAGAAGTGTTTTATTGAATTTCCAAGTATTGGAGTTTCTCCAGATATCTTAAATTTTATTTCTTTATTATATTTAATTTCATTCTGTTGTGGACGAGGAACTCACTTTGTGGTATCACTAAATCTATTGAGTCTTTATTTACAGCTAAATATATGGCCATTTTTTGGTGAGTATACTACATATACTTAAAAGGAATGTTTTATTTTCAGTGGTTGGGCATAATGCTCTATGAATAGCTATTAGACAAGGTGATTGATAATGTTCAGATCCTCCCTGTCTTACTGATATTTTTCTGACTTGTTCTATCATTTTCAAAGTGAGAAGTGTCTGAATCTCCTACTCTGATTGTAGAATGATCATTTCTTCCCTTTGCATTTGTCAACTTTTACTTTGTGTATGTAGTGACACTACATTTAGGTGAATACCCATGTATGAATTGTAGAGATTGTGAATCAACTTTTCATTATTATGATATGTCCCACTTTACCTTCATAATACTCATTACATCAATTTTAATTGATGAAAATGTTGCCCAACTTGCATTCTTATGCTGTTTGCCTGGTATCTCTTTTGGCATCCATTTACCTTAAAATTTCTGTGTCTTTATAATGAAATTGCATTTATATAGATAGGATTTACGTTGGTCTAGCTTTATAATCAGTTCTGGTAATCTCTGGCTTTTATTTGGAGTGTTTAGTCCATTAACATTTAATTTTATTATTCTTATGATTAGACTTGGGTCCACCACATTATCTGTTTTCTCTTTCTTGCCTGCTGTTTATTTTTCCTTCTTGCAGTCATTTGACTCATTTAATACTATTTAGAATGCTATTTTATTTATCGGCTTAACCTCTTTTAGTGGTGCTCTACAATAATGTACTTCACTCTTCACAGTTTACTTTGGGTCAACATTCTATCACTTCACATAAAATAAAGAAACTTTATATCCAAGTAGGCCCATTAAATGTATTGTCCTTTCATTATTATGAAGAACCAAAGTGAGAAAGCATTTTGTTGTCTTAATATGAAATCTCATGCATGCTTTCGACATGGACAGCTGAGGTCCCAGTGATAATTTACTGCATCATTTTTGTAACCACCAGCCTTTCTAGTCATGATCATCAAGTGCCCCACCATGCTCAGGATCCTCCAAGGTAACTTCTATAGTATGGCGTCTGAGAAGGAGTCAACCGGTGCAGTCACATTATTTCCAACACGAGATCTTTCCCAGAAGGGCATGAATAGACACACCCTGGAGAAGCCCGTCTAGATCCTGGAGACTGTGAGACAGTCTGAGGTGAAACTGCCTACCTGGTTATAAGATGTGGTAACTCTTCTGAGAAGCACAGCACTAACTGACTAGCCACAGATAGAGAGGGAAATACCATGACATAGATTAAGGGATAACAAGGGGCTATGAAGAATTGAGTTGGAAAGACACAAAACTTGTTAGCATCCCTTCACATAAAAGACTAACACCTGGGCAAAAATAATTAAGTAGATGGTGTGGCAGCTAACTAGAGTGGGAAGAGAAATGAATAGGTCTGTAACGCGCAGCAGAGTCAAAGAGTGATCAATGCATCCACGGTGGAAGAAATTCTGGAGTGACATTGTGATGACCCTTGGCACTGTCTCCCTCCTAGGCACCTTAAAGCATGGCACTTCAAGTCCGTTTGAGGTCAGCTGTCACCCTGTAATTAAGCCTGACCAAGTTTTGAGTGTGAAAAATTTGACCAGCAGTGGTATGTGTCACTTTCGGGTTGGATCCTTGGCTCGCTTGCTGAGACTTTCCAGAAGTTTCTCTTCCCTCAGATGTAGTTTTTCAAGATGGAGTGCTCTACAATCCCACGTGCTCGAGTAACAGTAATGAAGAGAGGACTCTAATGGACAGAAGAGGACAAGGACTGCAAGCGAGAAAGGAGTCTGTTGTTTCAGGACCCTTAGCTTTGGAAGACTCTCAGAACTCTTGGTTCTGAAACCCCTCAAGCCAGATGGGTTCTACTTGTGCCTTTGTGAGGCCTCACCCTAAAGCAATGTTTATTTCTGGGCTTAGCTTAGGGGTTGACTTGTATCTCCCCCAAATTCCTGTGTTGAAGTCTTAATTTTCAAGACCTCGGAATGTGACTGTTGTTGGAGATAGGGTCTTCAAAGAGGTAATTAAGTTTAAAGTGAGACCACAAGAGTGGGGTTGTGATCCAGCACGAACAGTGTGCACGTAAGAGGAAGAGCCCTCCGAGAGGGCCAGGTGGAGGGAGGGCCAGTGAGGACACAGGGAAATGGTGGCCACCTGCAGCCAAGGAAGGAGCCCCACCAGAAGCCATCGCTGCTGGCACTTTGTTCTTGGACTTCCAGCCTCCATCACTCTGAGAAAATATGATAAGCCCCAGCCCTAGTCCATGGCATTTGTAATGGCAGCCCTGGGCAAGTAATACGGGGTCAGTCTTCCTTATTGCCTTATCTTTATAATGAATCCTCCCTGCTGTAAGTCAGTTCCTCACAAACCAGAACATAACTAATGACGGACCTCCATGCCTAGAAAAAGCACTGGAAGTTCAGAGTCACAGTGCAGCATAGTCAAAAAAGACCTTTACTACATCAGACACTGAAAAGATAGAAAAACTATCATAAAGAAACATACTCATGGACCTTCTGCGAGAAATTAAATAATGAAACTAATGTTTGAGCCTGTGAGGAGGCGCAATGGCAGATTCAACTCTCTCACGGGGCACTGTCTTAACCCCTCTGGCAGCTAAAGGAAGCCTACTAAGACCAGCAATTATCTGGCGAGACTTCACAATGACACAAAAGACAGCAGAGAGGAGGCTCTTCTACTCCAGCCCAAAGGAAGAACAAAGCTTGCTGCTCGGGAGAGGAGAGTTAAGTGTGCCCTTACCAACCCTCCCGGGTTTGGTGCCCCTGGACATTCATCGCTAATGGACCCAGAGAGCAAAGGCCAAGTTGGTGAACTGATGTCTGATAATGTGATGAGGAGGAAAAAAAAAAAAAAGAAAACCTGTGAGTGGCAGAATTTCACTGACCTCGGGCACAGCAAGCAAGTTCCTTTAATGAACTTCTTTTCACTTTAAAACCTGTGAAAACCCTTTGGAGCTTGAAGATGCTGGGGAGAAGGTTTGCCCTACTGCAGCTGTAAGTGCCACCTCCCTGCCAGTGACCCCCACGTATACATCTCCAGTTCATCTTTCTCCCAGGTTCTAGACTCCTATTTCTATAATTATCCAACAATTTCTTTCAGAGGCCTGTCGATACCTCAAACTAATTAGTCCAAAATCAAACCTAAGACAAAGCACCCCCCACAACAGCTGCTCCTCACCCCCATGCGGTTGAAGCAAGTGCCTGAGCTTAGTGTCCCTCCTCTATGCAAATCTTTCCCCTCCCCCATTCCCACATCAATTTGAAGCAAACATTCCTGTGACTGTCCTTTACCATCCATAGACCTATATGATACAAAAAGTCATTCAAAAACCAGTCTCAAAGCTACATTACTTCTGCTAACTGAAAGCAAACATCAGGTGTGACCAGAAGATTTAAGTTCGCTGAAGACAAGCTTGGTGATTTGCTTTTATTTTAGAAGGAGTTTGCTCTGACTTAGTGAAAAAATCAGTGTCTGACAGAAAGTAGTTGCTCAGTAATACTCTGGGATGGATGGATGGATGGATGGATGGATGGAGAGATGGAGGATTAAGGCTCAGGGACTCTCTGGCTCTACCAAGCATGACTAAATTTCAACATTAAAATATAGGAGTTGGAGTTGGGGACATAGCTCAGAGGTAGTACACTTGCCAGTCCCTCAAAAATAAATAAAATCAGTCAACACATAAGGTAGTTGGATTTTGTGGTCTCGGTTCTTTCCCAAGGTACCAGTCTATGTTTCAGTCCTGCGGTATGGATGGCTTAGTTGTCCAGAGTTTCATAGGCTGCAGGCTCTGTCCTCGTGTTGATGTTGAGAGGCGGTGGAATCTTTAAGAGGCAAGGCCCAGTGGAAGGCTCCACCCTCGGGCGGGATTCATGCTTTGGGAGCGGGAGGGTTTTTCTCACGCTCACTGGAAGTCCCTCAAAAGCAGGCCGTGACAAGGGGACCTGGCTCCTCCCCTAAATCTCTCATGCACACTTCTGTCCTTGCAGCGTCCCTCTCTGCTTCTTTGACACAGGTGACATAGTCAGGAGGCACTCACCAGATGGCATTGTGCCTTTTGAACTTTCAGTCCCCAAATCATGAGCCAAAATGAACCTCTTTTTTTTTTTTAAAGTACCCAGGCTCATGCATTTCATTATAACAACACAAAATGAACACAGACACCCACCAACAACCAGAGCTGGTCCTGGGTGGTCAGGAGTGAAATATGGATGACCGCGGCTTCTTACCCCACCCATCTCCTGGATCTCATGCTCCAGAGCAGACCCGTGCAACAGGTTCTCCTGGGTGCTGCCCATTTATGTAACCACTGAGGATGCCACAGGGGAACTGTTTGTCAACCAACGCCTCCCAAGCAGCCAACTCATGAGACTTTTCACATGACACTGAGCATAGTTTTTTCATCCTGCAACCCAACATACCCAACAAGACCTTGGGAATGCATGCATGCCTGTAGGTGGGGGGCATGGGTTGCAAACCACAGGACAAGGAAACTCTCCAGGCTGGGTTTAGAACACTATGCTTTCCTCCCAAGTCAGGGTTTTCCATGAATGTATTATGTAACCTCCTAGGAAATCTCTGTGGCTGGGGAAGTTTCTAGAAAGATACAGAAGTACAGACAGGTGCATGGTCAGAAGTGGAAAAGAGCTCATCAGGAAAGAAAGTCAAACACTCTTAGCTTGTGGCTGCTCAAAGGCCTGGGACAAAGCGTGTTTGTCGTGCATCCCTGGCTTTAGCACGGTTGCTGAGAAGTGCGTGGTTGTTAGGAGCATGGACAGGACAGTTCCCTTGTGCTCTTCGGCTTCTGTCCTGGTTATTCCCCGAAGGGTGACAGAGCATTGCTTTTCTCCCCAAGTGTTGCTTTTCCAAATCCATTTGCACAGCTGCTTAAGTCCACCTCCTGCCACAGAAAAGACACTGTGACGACCAGAGAGGTTCTGTTCTTTTTTCTTGTACTTGTGAACTGAAGTGAGTTCTAATCACCCCTAAGTGGGTTAAAACCCATCTTGTACAATCCCCACCCCCCCACTCTTCTCTTTCTTCTGGCAGAAGAAAATGAACGGAATGAGGGTTTACGAATCGGATTTAAGGCCCCTCTCCAGCCCTGCTCCGCACGCCTCTGAGGGGTTAACCCTCCCCTGGGAACGGGTCCTTCAGGTTGTGGGTTAAGTCTGTCCTTCAGACCCCAGACATGCAGATGGAAAAGGCGTCACCGCAACACAGCAGGACAAGAGTCAGATGTGCCTCCTCTCTGTGGGTGCTCCCCAAACATTCCTGCATTTGCTGGGACCTACACTGGCTACCCCTCACTACTCCCACCTCCTTCTGCACTGTAGAGAGTCGGCTGCTCCCCTGCCTGACGCGGGTGACTGGGAGCTGCCACTCCCTGTCACTACCCAGCAGCGTGAGCGTGAGTGAAGACTGGACCGCAGAGCAGAGCCTACGGAGAGCCAAATCAGAATTGGAGGTAGGGTTTCTACTGAACACAGACTGCTATCACACTCTGGAAAAGTCAAACATCCAAATATGGTAAACTGGGGACTCTTGCAAAGTTACGCTCACCTCCCACCTCCTACCCTTATCCTTTGGAATCTGAATGAAAGAAAAGAAAGAAATGGAAGGAAGACAAGGGGCAGTTGCCTACTCTCCCTCTGGGCTCCGTCGGAGTTTGCACACAGCCCTGCAGGGAAGTTTCAACCTACAAAGTCCAGACAGACAGACAAGACCCTATGACTTCGTTTAGCGGGTGGAGCGCTGAGCAGCTCAGAAGTCGTCGGGTAGGTGGACTTCACATCACACCGCACACAGTGTGCGCCCTCTGTGCCGTGGGCTATTTTAAATGCTTTATGTGTGTGGATTCACTTTAATCTCCATACAATCCTATCTCTAGTTTACAGAAAGGAAACAGAGACTCAGAGAGGCTAAGTGACTGTCCTAAAGTAACACAGCTTGCAGCACAGGCAGGACCCAAAGCGAGGCACACAGCCTCCTGCCCATACACTTTGCTGTTTTCCTGCCTTCTGTTTGGGAGGTAATGGAGTTAGTAATTCTTTTGAGACAGAAAATATAAACCAGAAAATTTGCCCTTGAATGAAGGCTTTGTATCATCCTCATGAGTGTGACAGATGCAATTCTCCTTGGCTCTCTCTGTGCCCAGGACCGCACAGGGGCAGGATGGCTGCATCAGGGTGTGGGAAGAGGGACAGGATGCAGGGATTCCTCACTGTCCCTGCAACTGCTCCAGTGTCCTTCCACCCCTGGAGTGTGGGCTTGGGAGATGATGCTGAAACTTGGCGGTGGCCGTTGGCCTGAGGGAAATACTTCCGTTTGCTCACCGCTTCCCAGACAGACCCAAATTCAGAAGAAGCATCAGAGGAGGTGGGTGCAGCCCCTGGAGTCTGGCGGCCAAGGCAGAGCTGCAGACTGGCCCCAGGGCGAGCAGCACCCCTGGGTAGCCTCTCCCCAACCCCATCACCACCTCCCTCAACCAACTCTCGGCTCCTTCTGCAATGTTCCTTCCTGCAGGATGGCCACTGATTGGCTTCCTCAGTTCTAGATTCTGGGTCCTAGGATGCAGATACTGGGAGGAAAGAGCCAAAAGAGAAATCAAGACTGCCCCCAGGCAGCCCGCTAGGAAAGGCTGATGTGCAGGTAAGAAAAGAAAGGGGGAAGGAATTGTAGCGTGAAGGGGAGGGGGGCTGAAGAGCTAATGCTCACAACAGGAATGCATCGTAAATACAGGGCCCAACTGCAAATGAAGTGAGAAGCTGATCGCTTTTGCTCCAGCTACTGACAGGCTCAGCAGAAGGGAACTGCTGGCTGGCAAAGCAGGAAGAGGTTGTATTTTCACTTCACATTTGGATATTAGGATGCAGCCACACTGAATGCTGCTCAATTAGGAGATGAATACCTCCTATGGCAGTCTGTGTCTTCCCAACAAAGATAACAATAGAAACTCAAGGACTTGGAGATCCTGTAACTCAGCTGACAACTCCAAACCCTAACTCTAACTAACCACATCTCTAACGTAGCCCTAACCAAGAAAACCAAGTATGGAAACATGAACCTAAAACTCAGGTCCCGGGAGGCGGGGGGCAAGACCCGTGATGACTACCTAATACCCTTTCACAAAACGGTAACAAGAATTCATGCTTCATTCAGTTGTCATGAGGCTTGAATAAAGAAAACCCCATAAATCAGTGACAGGCCCAGGACTAGCCTGCAGACAGGCTGGCCCAATTCCCTCTACCTCAGTGCTCCTAGAGGAGAGAATGGAATATAGAGGCAGCGAGCTACCCCAGAGGGCTGGGGCTGCAGCTCAGTGGTAGAGCACTTGCCTCAGCACCACATAAAAAACAAATAAATAAAATAAAGGTCAAATTCTGAAAAAAAAAAATTAAAAAGATGTCATACAGAGACATCTCTAGAGGAAGGAGTGAAAAACAGAGGGAAAATAAAGTGGGAGGGGAGAGAGGGGTGTCCAGGAAAGAACAGAGATGCTCCACAGCCAGGCCGCCTGGGCCCCAGGCTCAGCCTTCCCCATCTGGGCCTCTCAGGTGAGGTGGAGGGGGTGGTGTGATAGAAGCCTGCGGAACCACCTTATGGTTCCAGAAGAACCAGGGAGGGATGTACACACAGGAACCATCTGCCCTGCAATCAACGAGGGGCTGCCATGCTTGGAATCAGCTGCCTAGTTACAGTGAACCAGGACCCAGAGAGTGTCCATGAGCCGGTGCCATATCAGAGTAACAGCCAGGGGTGAGGATATAGCTCAGTTGGTAAAGTGCTTGCCTCACAAGCACAAGGCCCTGAGTTCAATCCCCAGCACCACAAAAAAACAAAAACAGAATAATAGGCAGCATTCACTGAGTGCCCACTCCAGACTGGACACCCTCTGTACCAAAAGCTAAATATGAATTTCCAGGGACTCTACAAACCAGAGAGTATCATCGTCCCGATTTTACCTCAAAAGCAGGCACAGGAGGATCCGAATCTTGCCTAGAGCCACACGTTGGAATGCCACTTCTGTTTTGTAGTGGAGGACAGGCTTCCCTAACTGGACTTGGGTCCAGTCTTCACGTTGGTCATGCACAGGTTCTCTCTCGCCCCTCCCAGCTCCGTGAGTGGAGAATTCAAGAGGTAAGAAGAACAGGATGGGAGCTGGTGAGTTGGCAGAGCTGGGCATCCAGGTCTGCTCTGCCACTAGCCGAGCACTGTGTCCTGGTTCACTGTACTTCAACTTCCTTTGCCTTATTTTCTTCATCTTTAAAATGAGAGTATTTACTCACGCTTCACAATATAATCGAAAAATTTAATATCAAATGCTAAAATGAACCACTTAGTGCCTGCGGATAGTATCACGTCTGTTTTCCTGCTAGGATTTTGGCTATGAGGTTCAACTGGAGACGTGAGTGTTACTTATATTTTAGCAATCTTAAAAACATCCTTTGTTTTTTAAAAAAATATTTATGTATTTATTCATCATAGAACTGGGGATTAAAGCCAGGGCCCTGGGCACGTTAGTCATGCACTCTGCCACTGAGCTACATCCCCAGTCCTGAAACATCCTACATTTAAAAAATGAGAATTGTAAATATTCAAATTGTACAACATGATGCTTTAATATACATAATCTAATGAAATAATTTTTATAGTCTAGCTAATTCAGGTATCTACCTCCACATCATGACACTCTTTCTGCCCTCCCTTCTCCTTCCTTCCCTCTCTCCGCCCCTCCCTCTCTTCCTCCCTTTTATGGAAGTAGTCAAATCACCTGAAATCTGCTTTCTTTGCAAATTCCCACTATAGGACGTAGTATTGGCCATCATTTTAAAGTTATGCGGGTTTTGTCTCTATTCCCTTTTCCTATCATTGAGGGTGTGTCCTGATGAATTAGAATCAGAAGCTGGAATTTCAGCAAGAGGAAGGACAGTGGAAAAAGACTCATTGATGCTTGACCTACGCTGAAGGCAGTCCTTGGGGGATAATGATCTGTAGAGCTGTCATACGTAAGCCACAGCCACTGGCCACCTTCGGATGACTCAGACTTCCTGCTGAAAGAGCAAGGTACTGATTGCTGCCCTTGGGCAGGCTCCCTGCTCAATGAAAGGGTGAGTTCAAGGCCCTTAGCTCAAAATACCATTGGACAGCAGAAAGTACCAGTTGTTTCAAGCTGCTTTCTAAATCTGGCCCTGGGGCCTCTCTGGTTTCACTTAGAGACCCAGCAGCGCCCAGCACACACTTAATACCCACTGTGCTATGGCTGCCCACAGAGTGACATGTGGGTAACCTCACCGGAGCCAACGCTACAGCAGCATCAGCCAGCAAAGGTCACAGCAGTACCCTCTGCAGATACTCGGGTCCCTCCAAAACCCCCCTTTTATTTTGAAAAGCTCATTCTGTAGAAGTGTCTGGGCCAGAGCAATTAAACTTTGAGAAAGACAAACAAGCGTTGCTGGCAATGAATTGACAACCTGAACCCACACTGTGGATGTGAAACTCAGAGAAACTCAGGGTCAGGTCTGATTCTCTAGCTCCAGGGCAGCAGACTCAGTGCTCGCCTGGGTGATTGATGAAGACAACACCTTGGCAGAGATTTCTGCAGATCGTAGGATTGTGCTCCTGATGGAGAAACTGGATTCTGTGAAAATCAAAGAGCGGCAGTCAAAACACTGCCTCTGAAGCCCAAGCTGATAAAGACTTTCTGGAAATTCTTGGCAGCTGTGGTGTAAGGCATAAAATTAAGTTCAATGTCACGTGCTACCTTGATATTTGGCAAAATCGGGAAGCCCTCAACAGGCCCAACTGCAAGCGATCTCCCTCCTCCCGACGCACACAGCCCTGTGGATAATGTCCCTTAATGAAACAGGTTCTTTACGAAGGGGACCAGGCACAGTTCCTACTCATCCCCAACTAGTAGGATTCAGTTCCCCGGCAGTCAGAAAAACCATCCAAATAACCCACTCATCTGTGAGAACCAGGCTCACCCCATCCTCCTGCCTGCCTCCCTCAGCCCCTGCTGGTTGCTTCTGGCCATATGAAGCCCTGTGGGGTCCTGAACGGTGTGTGGCATCCCCCTCCTCTGGGCTGTGAGCATGTGTGATCCCCAAACCACCATCAATCTCAACTGCCCAGTGTCAGGTGTCATGCATTTGGCCATCTAAATAATCCTAGGGTGAGACTCTCTCATTTACCAATGAGGTGAGTGGGAGGTGATTAAAACAGCCACATATTTCAAACTTCCGCATGTATATGCTGCTCAACCTGGGAAGGTCACTTCTAAGAATATTCATCCTATAAACATTCTCACCGAAGCAAAAAGAGACAGGCAGAAACAAGAATATTCACTGGCACATTGTTCAGAAGAGTGAAAAATCGGAAATAACCTAACTAACCACTCACTGAGGAAATTAAATTGTAGTAAACTTAATCTACGAAATCCTTGCCAACAACTGAAAAGACAGGGAAGGAATTTCAAGACTTTTCTATCTCGGCAATACATCTAACATAATCCACCCAGTCTTTGTTAAAATCTACATCCCCAGCTACCTGCACACACGTATACATGGGACAAAGGCTGGCAGGGAAAGTACAAGATGGAAGAAAGTGGTGGCTTTTTGCACAGAGAGAGAGGAGAGGGCAAAAGGAGGCTTTGGTGTTTAATGCTACCGAGTTTTTAGTTGGAGTTATTTGTTTTGTGATTGTTTGTTTGTTTGTTTGTTTTTGCAGTTTTTTGAGACAAGGTCTTGCTAATCATCCTAAAGCTAGGACCACAGGGGTGAGCTACTCTACCCAGCTATGTTGCACAGTTTTGTACAGTTTGACCCTTTTTTTTTTTTTTTTAAATCTGGATTATTGACTCATTTCTTTGCTGCATAGACTATATCTTTGTTACTGTTACTATAAACCAAAGTCAAAAGCTTAAGCTATTCAATGATATATTTGTACATATATGGGCATGTATATGTCATTGTACACTGGTTTGGTTTTCCAAAAGCAATTAGAGAGTACACATTAAATTCTTGCAATGTTCATAATTTTTGATCCAATAATAGAACGTCTAGGCAGTTTGACTCTTATGATAAAATTAATTCTAGTTTTACTTATGTGCTGGGATACAGACTTAAAAATAATAAAAGCATCTAAAAGTATACATAAAAGTCTTGTAGAACAGCAACTGGTAGAGGCTGCAGCAATTATGAAACCGAACATTGAGAATTGTCTACTGTGGAATATTCCAGCTCCTAGGCCCACAGACATCTCCTGAGCCTTGGTGCTAATGTTGATCTAGAGGCTTCCTAAGCAGAAACCTCTCATTCACATTTTCCATGAATCATGCCAACACATTTTCCTAACTCTTCTCATTTCTCTCCTGCCCTTATCTTTTATTTAACTTAATCTAATGCAGTATGTGCTTTTTTTTTTTTTTTTTTTTTAAAGAAAAGCATGTAAAGGGAAGGAATGGAAGTGAGACCTGGTAAATGAAAAAAGAAAGAAAGAAAAATACAGGCTACTGTTTTTACCAGTGTGAACACCCAGTATGGTCAATTTAAAAGATTTCTGATTACTAAGTGAATAGAACAAACAAACTAAAACACCTCAATTTAACTAAATAAGTCCATCAGCTCTGTTTTCTCTCTTTCGAGAAACTAGTCAGATCCTGTGTGAGAAAGCAGTGCAAGTGAGCAGTGAGGTACTTGGTGCTGGTCCTAAGAAGGTCACCAGGTTGGGGGTGTGGCTCAGTGAACTGGAGCCCAGACAGACCCAGTCCCCCCGTCCCAGCCCCACCCAGTCCGCTCCCCGGACCCGGTCCCCATGGTCTCACCACGCTAATGCCATCATTGAGAAGGGCCTCTCCGAAGATGATCATGTAGAGCTGCTCGTTCACCCGCGCCTCCTCGAACACGGCCAGCACCGCCACGGGGTCCACGGCGGAGATGAGGCTGCCGAACAGCAGGTTCTCCAGCAGGCTGATGTCACCAAGGCCAAAGGCCCTGACTTGGCAGACCAGGTAGAGCGACAGGCCGATGCCGAAGGCGTTGACCAGGGCACCCAGGCCTGCCCACCACAGGATGGAGCCGATGTTCTCAAAGAAGGGCCGTGTGGGCATGAAGTAACCGCTCTCCAGCACGATGGGCGGGAGGAGATACAGGAAGTAGATGCTGGAGTCCATGACCGGGGGCGACTTGTGGTCGGTGCCGAAGATGATGCTGCCCACCAGAGCGCCCACGGTGATGAGAAGGCAGCTTTCGGGCATGAGGCCCGGCAGTCGGTGGTAAAGGTGGAAGCCTGTGGAAGCCAGAGAGGTGCGTTTGGACCTTGCTAATGGAATGGGGCTCTTCTAGAGTCCAGCGGAGAGGACCTTAGGCAAGCTGGTGACCTCTTTGGGCCTCAGTTTCCCGTCTGTGGCAGGAACTGGAAGTGTTGCAGGAGCTGTAACTTTTTGTTTTCTTGTGGTGCTGGCAATCTAACCCAGGGCCTTGCACCTGCTAGGCAAGCACTCTACCACTGAGCCATACTCCTAGCTCAGGAGGGCTGGAACCAAGTGTGACTGCAAGATGGTGCAGCCATGGTGGAAAGGGGTGTGGAGATTCCTCAGAACACTTGCAGTGGACCCACCATTTGACCCAGCTCTCCCACCACTCGGGGTACACCCAAAGGACTTAAAATCAGCACGCTACGGTGACACACCACATCAATGTTTATAGCAGCTCAACTCGCAATACCTAAACTATGGAACCAACCTAGGTGCCCTTCAACAGATGAATGGATAAAGAAAATGTGGTACATATACACAATGGAATGTTACTCAGCTTTAAAGAAGAATGAAATCCTGGCATTTGCTGGTGAATGGATGGAGTTGGAGAATATCATGCTAAGTGAAATAAGCCAAAACCAAAAAACCAAAGACTGAATGTTTCCTCTGATATGTGGAGGCTAATTCACAATAAGGGCGGGTGGAATAGGGAAGAATAGAATTACTTTAGATTAGCAGAGGGGAGTGAGAGGAGGGGAAGGGGTAGGGGGTAGGGATGAGAGTAGAATGAGACAGACATTATTCCCTTTGGTACATGTATGACTGCATGACTGATGTGATCCTGCAATACATACAATCAGAAAAATGAGAAATTACACTCCATTTATGTATGATCTATCAAAATGTATAAATGCATTCTAGTGGCATGCACCACTAATTAGAACAAATACGAAATTTAAAAAATTAAAAAATAAAGATCCTAACCTTAAAGATTTTTACAAAAGGTGTATTTATGGTGCCCAGCTCAACACACGTTACAGAATTATTCTCCACTCCTGTGCCCTCTCCCTTCCTCCTCTCTGTGTTTCCATTTTATGGGGCTCTGAGAGGACACACTGAATGAAAAG